>NW_006408540.1:21915342-21920872 GCF_000296735.1 Chrysochloris asiatica | reverse complement strand
GGTTCAAACTCACGAGCTGCTGCTTGGAAACCTTAAACAGGATTGCTATGAGTCAGAACTGACTCAACAACACTTAACAACAACAGTGGTGTGGCACTGTAGGATAAGCACTGGACTACTAACTCAATTCAAACCTGCCAATCGTTCTTTGGAAACCCTATAGAGGGTCTCTGTGAATCAGAACTGACTCAATGACCCTTAACAACAACAATCATGCAAAATGCTAGCGCCCACTTACCAATTTGTCATGCTGTAAAGATTTGCATGGTACTTGGATGCTGGAAGCTACATCAATAGTGTTTCTAGTACCAGCAAGATCACCAGATTGGACAGGTTTTAGCAAAGCTTGCAGACTAAGACAGACTAGGAAGAAAAGCCTGGTGATCCACTTCTGAAAATAAGCAAATGAAAGCAGACTATTGCCTAATAAAGTGCAATATTCCCCAGGGTGAAAGGCACTCAAAATACAACTGGGAAAGAGCTGACTTCTGAAAGTAAGGTTGATCATACAAACAGGGATGGAGTAAAGTCTGGGATCTTCATTTTCAGGTGTGCCACAATTGACTCTAAATGAGAAGCAACAGTTGCAAACATCCATTAATAATCAAAACATACACTGTACAGTGCATGAATCAATGGTATATCATCATGAAAGACCAATAGCTAGAATAGAACATCATGTTTGGTAAAGTTGTTGTCGTTAACTGCCATCGAGTCAAGTAGATGGCCAACAGAAATGAGGGAACGCTCAATGCAATGGGTTTACAGGATACCTGCAACAATGAACTCAAACAGACTCTCTTGAAGACGGCACATAACAGGGCAACGTTTTGTTCTATATACATCACTATAAGTAGGAGCCGACTCTGACAGCATCTAATAGCAACACTGCAAAATGAAAATGTGCAACTCCATGCTCAAAAATTATTTAGAAAATCAAGGCAGCACAGCAGAGAATTACACCAAGTAAAGAACTTCACACCCATTAAGCTAGCTCTGCATTTCAATTATGTACTGTATTTGCAATTCCACCATATTAACTGAGGGTTAAACAAACAACAAAAAAAGGCTAAACTCTATTGTAATCAGATTTGAGCCAAATGTGCTCACAATCAATTTGAAATCAGAAAAACAAAACATAGAGGCAAGATTTGCTGTGAATCATCAACCAACACCTCTTAATAGGTTGAAGTAAGGTTTTTTTGTTTGTTTTTTTAGAGAAAGGAGAAAACAGCACACTATTAAATGTTAAAATGCTGCTGTTACGTATCATGGAGTCGGTTCTGACTCATAGTGACCCTGCGCGGGGTTTCCAAGGCTATAAATCTTCATGGGAGCAGAAAGCCTCACCTTTCTCCTGTCTAATGGCGTAGTTTTGAACTGCTGACCTTGAGGTTACCAGACCGCTTCGTAATCCACTTCTTAAAAGATCTCAGTTTAATTCTGGCTGCCAAGTAATGAGTCCTGGTGTGGCGCTGAGGGTTAATGCGTTGAACAGCAAGGTCGGTTTTAACTGCTAGGTCGGCGGTTCAAGCTCACCAGCCGCTCCTCGGAAACCCTCTATGTGTCACTGTGAGTCGGAACTCACTAGACAGCACTACCACCACCAATAACCAAGTAAAACCCTTGCCTTGGAGTCGATTCTGACTCATAACAACCACATGTGGTACAGAGTAAAATATTCCCTAGGGTTTTCTTGGCTGTAGTCTTTTTGGGGAGTCCTGGTGCGATGCTGTAGGTTGATGCGCTGGACTCCAAAGTCCACAAGGTCTGAGGTTCAAACTCGCTAGCTGCTCCTCAGAAACGCTAACAGGGTCGCTATGGGTAGGAACTGACTCGATGGCACTTAAGAATAATCTTTATGGAAGCACGTCACCAGGACTTTCTTACACAGTACTGCTGGACAGGTCGAACAGCCAACCTTTGGGTTAATTGTTTTTTGTAAGTGCGTAAGAGCTGTTAGCAACCGTGGATAGGGATTCTGAGGAGCCATTAGTCCAGTGCCTGCAACGCCATACCAGGACCCCAGGTTAATAGTGAAGCATACACCATTCTCCCCACCTAGGGATTTAGCTACCAAGTAAATGAACTGAAAAGTTTGGAAATTGGGAAGAGTTGAAACCATGCCCTGTTGTTATATGCCGTGGAGTAGGTTCCGACTCACAGCGACCCTGTGCAGGGTTTCTGAGGCTGTAAATCTTTTTGGGAGCAGAAACGCTCATCTTTCTCCCGCCGAACAGCTAGTAGTTTCTAACTGCTGACCTGAAGGTTCACAGCCCGATTCGTAACCACTACACTACTAGAGCTAGTCACTACCTAACTAAAAATTACACGGAAACCTCTTCCATGAATTAAGCTTGTTCAAACCTCAGGTTTCGAGCTGCATTTGGGAATAAACTGGGCGCACGTGGCTGGCTGAACCTTGACAGGAGAATGTTGTTGTTAAGTGCCTCGAGTCGGTTCCCACCCATAACGACACTGTATAGGGTTTCCGAGGAGCAGCTGGTGAGCTTGAACCACCAACCTTGCAGTTCAAACGGCTTTGCAGTCTGGCGCATTAACCCACAGCGCCACACTAGGACTCCTGACAGGAGAATAGGGTCTAATATAAAATCGCTCTTTCAGCTGATTTTGAAACAGCCCTGAGGAGAGAGGACGCCCCAGGATGAGGAACCTCTGGCAGGAAGGCAGCCCAGAGCAGCTAGCTATTCCAGCGCTGAGAGGGGAGGGGGCTAGGCGGGGTCCGCGGGGAGGCGGTTCCGATGGGGCGGGGAGGGGACATACTGGGGGCGGGGTCAAGGAGGCGGCCCCAGCGGCCATGTTAAGGCTCCGCCTTCCCCTCCGGCCGCTCGGGTTCGTGCTGCTAGCGGAGGTAAGACTGGGTCTGCGCGAAGGCTACGAGTTCGCTTCCGGATTCGATCTCGGGCTGCACCGGCAAATCTACGGGGCCTGGCCGGGGTGGAAGCTGCTTGAGAGCCCGGGGCGTGAGCGCGGAGGCGGTAACCGGGCTCCCTGTGTCGCGGAGGCCGCGGCGCGCGCAGCGAGGCCTGGCGACTCCTCCAAACTCCCTTCTCTTCACCGCAGTCTCTGAACCCACAGCCAGCCTGCGATTCCCACTCACTGCGGCTCTGTAGGACCGAGTGGAACGGCCCCACAGTGTTTCCAAGGCTCTTAAGTCTTTGTCTCATTCTCTTTCCGCGGAGCAGCTGGTGGTTGCGAACCTCCAACCTTGCAGTGGGCAGCCCAGTGCATTACCCGCTGCGCGCAACGGCGTCCAAGAATTGTAAAATTGTAACCCAGGGGTGCTGTAGCGTGCTGTGCCAGAGAGCAGTCTAGTGTTTATCCAGGGCCCGCCACTTTACACCGGACACCCCCCGTGCGAAGTAGACACGCTCACAGCTTTTGGGGAGTCTGAGGCTTCAGTAGCCCAGATACGGGGCTGTTAGCCCCTACAGTGCCGGGCGAAGGTCAGGAGCGCTTACCCGAGGAGCCTGGGAAACTCCCTCCCTGGCTAAAGCCTTTGCGAGCTTTGGAGTTTGGTAAATTCCACCTGTGCTGTAAATACCCGCAGAATTTTGTGAAGTCCTGAGCTTATTTCTCATGGAGTCAAACATTAAAAGGTTGCCAGGTTGCAGGAATTAATTTAATCTCTGAAACCACCTTTTGAAATTGGTAATATTATGTCCCCATTTTTATAGATAGGAAAATGAGGTGTAGGCAGATTGTGTATCTCGCTGAAAGCCATGTATTGGTAAATGGTAATCCCCGAATTTGAACCTAGAGGGTCTGACTGTAGTCTGAGCTAAACCATTGGTATGCCTTAAGAGTTTCCATTTATAGCTACCTTGTATGAGGCTGGTGGGTTTGAACCGACAACCTTCTGGTTAGCAGTCCAGTGCTTTTCCTACAGCGCCATACTAAGACTCTTCGCTAAACCATCGTGTTAGTTGTGTGTGTGGTAGAGTCGTTTCCGACTCTTAGTGATCCTTTATAGGATTTCCGAGGCTGTTCCCACAGACTCAAACTGCTGGCGGTGAGGACCCGACTGTAGCAGCTGTGCTACCTGAGTTCCTTTCACTAAACCGTAGGCATTAACTAAAATCCATACAATAGGAACAACCAGCCAATCTCAGAATTTCTGCACAGGGTTGCTGTGGGTCAGAACTGATTCCCAGGCACACAACAGTAGAAACCTTCAGGCCTTCTTAGAATTATGCATAAATCAGACTTTGACTAAAATCAGAAAATAGAAAATGAAATCAGATCAGAAAAATTGTTGAGGACAATTTTTACACCCAATTAAGATGTTAGGAATTCCTGGATGATTTTATGCCCCAAAATAAAGATTTCTCATAAATACAGACCAATCCACTGCCATGGAGTGGATGCTGACTCATAGAAACCATATAACAAAAAGCCAAACTGTTCCTTTGGGTTTCTGAGATTGTACCAGAACAGGCAGCCTTGTTTTCTCTGCCAAGGAGCAGCTGGTGGATTTGAACTACAAACTTTGCAGTTAGCAACCCAGTGGCGTAATTCACAGTCTCATCAGGTCTTCTTTCATAAGCCATGTGATTTTTTTATGAATGAAAAGATACTATGCTTAGTACCCAAATACAATTTGACCAAAGTATAAATGGAGTTTTATTCATCCTTATTTATTTTTTTCTCAGTAATCCAGCAAAATTTCCATTTTATGAAATTGTAATGGCATCAAAACTTGAAAGAAATTACACAATGCCATTCATCTTCCATTTCAGAGACTTACTGGTTCTCAACTATTAGCCTGACTCGTACGTGGGGAACTCTGCACTTTTAGCTGCCGGGAGGTGGTCAGGTATTTCCCATTTGCTAGTTCAGTGGTAGCATTATCTATCTGAGACCCAGATTCAATTTCCAGCCTCAGTGGAGGCTTGCATGTTGCTATCATTCTGAAAAGGTTTCAGCAGAACTGGAAGAAAGGCTTGGAGATCTGCTTCTGAAAATCACCCAGTGACTACCCTGTGGATCCCAGCAGTCATTCAATCCACAGCCTATGGAGATGGTACAGACTAGGCAACACTTCATTATACATGGGGTCTCCATAAGTTGGGCTGCTGCTAACAATGAATTATTGGTTGCTAGCTCTTTTTTTCTGGTAGCGTAATGATTATGAATCGGCCTGTGAGCCACAAGGTCAGCAGTTTGAAACTACCAGCTGTTACGCGGGAGAGAGATGGGGCTTTCTGCTCCTGTAAAGATTTACAACCTTGGAAACCCTGTGCAGGATTGCTATGAGTCGGAACCGACTCCACCACGACACATAACAACAAGCTCTGTTTTCAAAAGACCTCTAATTTTCTGTCTATAGGGTACTATTGAGCAAAAAGTTAACTGCATTAACGTCCGGGGATTCCATACAGAATTAACTATACTGAGATATACTAGAAGGAAAGAAGGTAAGCGAGTAAGTTTTCATTTCCTGTATGTAATCAGAGGGCTGTTGTTGTTGTTATGTGCCGTGGAGTCGGTTCCGACTCATAGCAACCCT
>NW_006408540.1:21895990-21915242 GCF_000296735.1 Chrysochloris asiatica | reverse complement strand
CTCATCTTTCTCCCGCGGAACCGCTGGTAGTTTCAAACTGCTGACCTTGCGGCTCGCAGCCCGATTCGTAACCACTACACTACCAGAGCTCCTTAATCAGAGGGCTAGTAGTGGGAATTCAAAGGAGGGGTCACTTTGAGACATTTTCAAATGGTAGATGGGCAAGCCCGGCACGAGTGCAAAGGGAGATAAACCAATAGGAAAAAGAGTTGGTGTAAAGGTAGATGACATATGCTTAATTTTAGATGTGTACAGTTTTACGCACTGGTAGAATGTTTTTGTAAAAGGGTTCAGCAAGAAATTTAAATTCCAAGACAAATGCTTTAGAAAAATGTGAGTCTTTGTTGTTGCTGTTAAGTGCTGTTGAATCATTTCTGATTCATAGTGACCCTGTATAGGCTTCCATGGAACGGCTCGTTCAGTGCTTCTCTAACAGTGCCATACCAAGACTCCAATTTGAGACTAAAAATGCAGATTTATATTCTTCCACCCAGAAAATGTATTTGAAATTTAGAGAATGGAGTTTGGAGCAGGAGATGGTGTGAAAACAAAATGAAAGGGAAATGGGAAGAACCCAGATCTGGAGTTTGCATCAAGGAGAGGGTTTGAAGAAAGAAGTGATGGAGAATAGTACAGAATGCTTTGCTTTCAATCCAGTGATACAGAGAAGACTTGTGTAGTGGTTAAGAGCCAGTGGAAGTGGGAGACTTTGAAAATTAAGAAAAGAATTACAAATAAAATGAGTGAATCAAGGTCCAAGCAGTCTGAGAGAATGAGAACAAAAAACATGTTCTTATTATGTGCCGTGGGGTTGGTTCCGACACATAGCAACCCTATACAGGGTTTCCGAGGCTGTAAATCGTTACGGGAGCAGAAAGCCTCATCTTTCTCCTGCGGAACAGCTGGTAGTTTATAACTGCTGACCCTGAGGATAGCAGCCCAATTCGTAACCACTAGAGGTATATTAAAAAACTCCTGTGATTCATGGGATGGAAAAATAGTGACTATTACTTCGTTATCCAACATTTCTCATTATGACAATAATGAAAAATCTACCATCCAAGTATTTTTCAAATTAATGTTGCACATGTGGCAGTGATGAATGCCAAGGTTCTGGGTTAAGTGTCACCGTGGCTGGCTCCTGATTTTCAGTGGTTTGATAGTTACATAATGATGCATGAGCCTCCATTTTGTAATCTGATGTGCTCATGCTCCGCTTTTGTATTCCACTGATTTTTGCTTAACAACCTGGTCTTTGGAACCTAACCATATTAATACGTGAAGAGTGGGTGTACAAAGAATACAGATTTCTAGATCTGGATAACATTGACCTTCTGTGTTAAGTAAAGGGAAGAAAGAAAGACTTGACCTTTTGGGCTTGATGCTTTATGAATAAATAAATATAGTGACATATATTCAATGAGGGCAAGTGGTAATTCAGTGGTAGAGTTGTTGCCTTCCATGCAGAAGACCCAGGTGTGATCCCTAACAAGTGTTATCTTATGCGCTCCCAGCATTTCTTTGTCATTAAGGCTTGCACGTTGCTATGATGTTGAGCAGGTTTTAGGGGAGCTTCTAGACTAAGATAGACTAGGAGTGTTGGAGGAGAAAGTACCATGGACTGTCAAAAGAATAAACAAATCTGTTTTGGACGAAGTGCATCCAGAATGCTGTTTACAAGCCCTGATAGTAAGACTTCATGATAACTTTGGATGTTAGGAGGAACCAGTCCCTGGAGAATGACATCATTCTTGAAAAAGTAGAGGGTCAGCGTAAAAGAGAAAGACCCCAACAAGATGGATTGACACAGTGGCAGCAACAATAGGATCAAACATGACAAACTTTTTGAGGGTGGCGCAGGGCAGGTCAGTGTTTTGTTCTGTTGTGCATATAGTCATTATGAGTTGAAACCAACTCGACAGTACCTACATCATTAAGGACCCTTAACATTGCCGTTAGAAATGTATTACTAACTGAAAGGTTGGCAGTTCAAACCTACCAGCAACATCTGTGGGAGAAAGATGACTCTGTCTGCTCCCATAAAGATTTATACTGTCTCTGAAACCCCACGGAGCAGTTCTACTCTGCCCTAAAGGGTTGCTCTGAGTCAAAATCAACTCAGTCCAAGTGGATTTGGTTTTTTGCTTTATCACATCATTGTTCAAGTGCCATTGAGTCGGTTCCTACTCATAGCAATCTTATATATGGTTTCTGAGGAACAGCCCTGCAGTCCAGTGCTTATCCTACCGCGCCACACCAGCACCCCATGACTCTCACAAAATCTGTTCCAGAACCTTAATGAGATGTATCTATCAGACACATAGCACACAATTAGGTGATATGTGAGTTTCCATATTTTTTTCTTTGTGTATCTGTCACTTCAGCAAAACTTGTAATCACAGTCAGCTTTCTTAAGGTTTGTCCTTTTATAGCATCTTTCTATCCAGTAACCCACTCGTCCTTCAGCCCACATCTTGTTCTCATGTTACCAATCTGACACTGCTCTTAGCCAGGAGGGTGACAAGCTTCTCATCCTCGGTTTCTCCAGCCCCGACTCTTCATTCTCTGTTGATTCAATCTCATACTTCCAAACTGTACTTTGAAAGTTGTTTCTTTTTCATTTAAAATGAAAAAAAATAAATAAATAAAAACCATTTTTCTTAGAACTGTTATCCCAGCAAAGGCTGTTGATCAAGCACCAGGCCTGTGGCTAGTGAGGGCAGGGATTAAGAATGCTGAGTCATCAGCTGCGTGGTCTGCACTGCCACATCCCGGGAGACAGTCACTTCCTGTCAGGATAGGTGCTGGCCAGGTGGCTTCCACTCACAGTGACCGTATCTATGTGCAGCACTTACGTGTGAGCCACTGTGCCAATGTTGGCAATCCAGCGCCTGAAGACCTTCCTCAGTTTCAGTGACCCTCTGCTTTACCCAGCATGATGTCTTTCTCCAGGGACTGGTCCCTTCTGATAACATGGCCATAGTATCTGCGACACAGTCTCACATCATCACTTTTAAGAAGCTTTCTGGTTATACCTCCTCTGAGACAGATTTGTTTGTTCATCTGGTGGTAGTCCAAAGTATCTTCAGAATTCTCCACCAACACCATAGTTTAAAAGTATCAGTTCTACCATCTTCCTTATTCATTGTCCAAGATTCACATGCATATGAGGTTACTCATTGTCCAACTTTCACATGTATATGAGGTGATTGAAAATACCTTGGCTTAGGCCAGACACCGTTTAATCGTCAAATCAACGTTTTTGCTTTTAAACACTTTGAAGCAATCTTTTGCAGCCAATGTGCCCAATGCAATATGTCATTTTATTTCTTGACAGCTGCTTCCATGGGTGTTGATGGATTTGAACAAGATGAAATCCTTAACAATGTCCATCTCTCTTCTGCATTTATCATGATGTTGCTGAGGAGTTTTGTTTTAGTTATCTTGAGGTGTAATCCATATTGAAAGATATCATCTTTCATCTTCATTAGTAAATACTTCAAGTCCTCTTCATTTTTAGCAAGTGCATTACCTACCTTCCTCAAAAGAAGAAAATGTGTCTGTTGAACTTCCGTTAGTGCCCCATGTTGTTGTGAGGTGCCATTGAGTTGGTTCTGACTTATAACAACCTTGTGTACAACAGAATGAAATGAGGCTTCATCCTACAACATCCTCTGTGTATATAACTTTTTGTTAATAAAAGCATATCCCATTTATAAACCATTTGATATTTTTCAGGATCATTTACCCTTCAGTGCAGACAGAAAAAAACAAGTTGCAATTGAACAGGTAAATTGAAGTTTTATATTGTATGTGTTACTCTGACACTTAATCAAGTAACTTCATGTAAACCATGTTGTTGAATTTGTTTTGGAAAAAAATGTAACCTTCCTTAGGTGGTTGTTGTGAAGTGCCGTCAAGTCGATCCTGACCCATAGCGACCCTTTAAAGGGTTTCCGAGGAGCAGATGTTAAACTTGAACTGCCAACCTAGCAGTTCAAACAGCTTTGCAGTCTGGCACATTAACCCACAGCGCCACACCAGGACTCCAACCTTCCTTAGGTAGGAAGTTAAATAGGTGAAGCTACAGTGAAGGGATTTCAATCTGTGTATTCCCTGAAATAGAGCCCTCACATTTGTCCCTATTTTTTCTTGGATGGCTTTCATAATTCTACGATTCACATTTAGGTCTTTAATCCATGCTAACTTGGTTTTTGTATAAGGTGTGAGGTAAAGGTCTTGTTTCAATCTTTTGTATACTGTTTTCCAGTTCTGACAGCACCATTTGTTGAAGAGACTATCACCTCCCCATACTATATACTTAGGCACTTTGTTGAAAATCGGTTGGCTGTATGTGGATGGGTTAATTTCTGGATTCTCAATTCTGTCCCATTGATCGATGTATCTTTCATTATACCAGTACCAGGCTGTTTTGACCACTGTAGCCGTGTAATAAATTTTGACATCAGGGAGTGAGAGGTTTCCAACCTTATTCTTCTTCTTAAGCAGTGCTTTGCTTATCCTGGGTCTCTTTCCTTTCCGTATAAAGTTTGTAATTGTTTTTCCATCTCTTTGAAGAATGATGTTGGAATCTGGATTGAGATTGCATTATATGTGTAAATTGCTTTGGGCAGTATTGACATTTTCATAATGTTAAGTCTTCCTAGCCAGGAGCATGGTGCATTCTTTCATTTTTGTAGGTCTCTTTTGGTTTTTTTGTAGTAGTGTATTGTACTTTTCTTTGTATAGGTCCTTTGTTTCTTTTGTTACGTTTATCCCAGATATTTCATCCTTTGGGTGGCCACTGTAAATGGTATTGCTTTTCTAATTTCCTTTCAGCACTGTAGTTTTTGGTATAGAGGAATACAAGTGATTTTTGTATGTTGATCTTATATCCTGCCACTTTGTTGAATCTTCCAATGATGTCTAGTAGCTTTTTTACTGAGCCTTTGGGGTTCTCTTTGTATAGGATTATATCGTCTGAAAATAGGGAGAGTTTTACTTCCTCTTTGCCAATTTGGATGCCTTTAATTTCCCTGTCTTGCCTTTTAGCTCTTGCTAAGACTTCCAGCACAATACAAAATAGGTGTGGTGACAAAGGGCATCCTAGTCTGGTTCCTGTTTGCAGAGGGAAGGCTTTCAGTTTCTCTCCATTGAGAGTAATGTAGGCTGTTGGTTTTGTCTATATGCTCTTAATTATGTTGAGATATTTCCCTTCAATTCCTAATTTGTTGAGGGTTTTTATCAGAATGGATGTTGTATATTGTCAAATGCCTTTTCTGCATCAATTGATATGATCATGTGGTTCTTTTCTTTTTTCTTATTTATATGGTAGATTACGTTGATCATTTTTTTGATGTTGAACGATCCTTGCATCCCTTATAAGAATCCCACTTGATCATGATGTGTTATCTTTTTGATGTGCTGCTGGATTCTGTTGGCTAGGATTTTCTTGAGAATTTTTGCATCTGTGTTCATGAGGCATATTGGTCTATAATTTTCTTTCCTAGTGATGTCCTTCCTGGTTTTTGATATGAGGGTTATGCTTGCTTCATAAAATGTATTAGGAAGTTTTCCATCCTGCTTTATATTCTGGAATAATTTGAGTAGACTTGGTGACAGTTCTTCCTGAATATTTGGTGGAACTCACCAGTGAAGCCATCTGGGCCTGGACTTCTTTTGATTGGGAGTTTTTGATGACCTGGTCTGTTTCTTCTTTTGTTATGGGTTTGTTCAGGTTTTCTACTCCACTCTGTGTAAATTTAGGTAGGTTATGTTTTTTCTAAAAATGTATCCATCTCTTCTTAGTTTTCAAATTTGTTGGAGTACAGCTTTTCATAGTATTCTATTAATAACCTTTTGATTTCCTTTGGTTCCCTTGTGAGCTCTCCCATGTGGTCTGTAATGCGTGTTATTTGTGTCTTCTCCCTCTTTTCTTTTGTTAGGTGCCAGTGGTCTGTCAATTTTGTTAATCCTTTCAAATAACCAGCTTCTTGTCCTGTGGATGCATTCTGTAGTTTTTTTCTGTTTTCTATCTCATTTATTTCTACTCTAATCTTTATTATTTCTTTTCTTTTGGTGGCTATAGGTTCCCTCTGTTGGTCTGTTTCTGATTGTTGTAAATGCTGTGTTAATGTGTTAATTTTGGTTCTTTCTTCTTTTTGGATGTGTGCATTTATTGCAATAAATTGTTCTCTCAGCACCACTTTCACTGTGTCCCAAAGATTTTGGTGTGTTGTGTTTTCATTCTCATTTGTTTCTAGGAACTTTGTGAGTTCACGTTTAATTTCTTCTAGTACCCAGTCGCTTTTCAGTGGGATGTTATTTAGTTTCCATGTATTTGACTTTATTTCCTTGGTTTCCTGTTGTTGATTTCTAATTTGATAGCATTGTGGTCTGAGAAGATGCTTTATGGTATTCTGATACTTGTAAATTTATGGAGCTTTATTTGTTGTGTGGCCTAACAAATGGTCTATTCTGGAGAATGTTCCATGTGCACTGGAGAAGAATGTGTGTTATGCTCTTGTTGGGTTGAATGCTCTATACACATGTATGAGGTCCAGTTGGTTGATTGTTTTATTTAGTTCTTCTGTGTCTTTGTCAAGTTTCTTTCTGGTTGTTCTATTCATTTTTGAAAGCAATGTATTAAAATCACCAATGCTTATTATAGATTCATCTATCTCATTCTTCAACTCTATTAGAGTTCGCTGTATATATTTTGGAGTTCTTTCATTGGGAGCATAGATATTTATTATGGTTATGTCATCTTGTTCAATTGTCTCTTTAATCATGAGATAATGTCCATCTTTATCTGTTATCCTTGTTTTTTGCCTGGAAGTTTATTTTATCAGAGATTAGTACTGCTACTCCTTTTCGTTTTTGATTGCAATTAGCTTAGTATATTTTTTCCATCCTTTGACTATTTGTCTGTTTTTGCCTCTGTGTGTAAGATGTGTCTCTTGCAGACAGCATATTGAAGGATCTTGTTTTCTGATCCAGTCTGCCACCCTCCGTCTCTTAATTGGTACATTTAATCCTTTTACATTGAATGTAATTATTGGTGGTGGTGGTGGTGGTGATGTGCCGTGGAGTTGGTTCCAACTCATAGCCACCCTGTACAGGGTTTCAGAGGCTGTAAATCTTTACGGGAGCAGAAAGCCTCATCTTTGTCCCGCGGAACAGCTGGTAGTTTCAAACGGCTGACCTTGCGGTTCACAGCCCAATTCATAATCACTATGCTACAAGAGCTCCCTATCGATAGGTGTGGATTAATTGCTGCCATTATGTTTGTGGGGTTTTTTGTGTGGTGTTGCTGCTTTCTTTGTTCTGCATGTCTTCCTGTGCTGAGTTCATGCTTTTTGTGTTCTTTCTTGTGAGTTTCCTCATAGTTTTAATGTTTCCATGTTCTTGGATATTCATTTTCTTGGTATGTTGTGAAGTGTCAATTTTCTTTGAGGTTGCCTTATAGCCCATCAACTTTTTCCCTCCTTTTAGTGCAGTCTGTTTTATCATGTAATCTACTTGACCTTTTCACCATCTGGATGACTATTCCTACTTGTTTACCTTCTTTCACATTGTAATTGTTGTGATCATAGGCTGACCCTCCCAGATTCTCTGATTTTGTTCTTATAGTTTTGATCTGTTCTTGACTCTTCATCTATCCAGTTAGTTCTGGGAGGTGCTGCCATGTATGTCAATCTCTTTTTGTTGTCTGTTCTTGTTGATTCTCAGTCCACAGAACTCTCTTTAGGATGTTTTTCATTGCAGGGTTGGCTTTGGCAAAATCCCTTAGCTTCTGTTAATTCTGGAATGTTTTGATTACACCAACATATTTGATTAATAGCTTTGCTGGATAAAGGATTCTTGGTTGACAGTTTTTTTTTTTCTTTCAGGGTTTTATATATGTCTCCCCATTGCCTTCTTGACTGCGTGGTTTCTGCTGAGAGATCCAAGCTTAATCTGACTTGCTTGTCTTTGTATGTTACAGTTCTCTTTTCCCTAACTGCTTTCAAGATTCTCTCCTTATCTTTGATTTTGAAAAGCTTGATTATGGTATGTCTCGGTGAATTTCTTTTGGGGTCTGTCCTTCCTGGGTTCATTGACCTTCTTGAATGTTTATCTTTTCATTTTTCAGGATGTTAGAAAAATTTTCTTCCAGAAGCTCCTCAACGATGTCTTCTGTGGACTTGTGTGATTCTTCCTGTTCTGGAATGCTGAGAATTTTATTCCTCTTCATGTTGTCCAACATGAATCTTAGACCTTCTTCGGATTTTTTAAATTGTTTTTTGTGTTTGTTCTTCTATCTTAGTGGTATTCAGAGATTTGTCTTCCAGCTCACTAGTTCTGCCTTCCATCTCTTCTGTTCTATTCCTTTGCCCTTTCAGTGTGTGGTCTATTTCTGATATTATATTATTGATCGTTGGAACCATTTTCTGTAGGTTTTGAGTTGTTTCCAATGCTGTATATATCTTATTTGATTGTTTCTGTAGTGTTTTCTTCTTTATTTTTCCCAACTCCATTGTAAAGTGTTTTAAAACATTTTATAATCATTTTTCTGAATTCCTTCTCAGGCATTTCCAAGGCCTGACCTCCTTCCAGAATGGAATCCAGGTCTACCTCTGGGTCATTTGTCTCAGACATTTTATCTTGTTTCTGGACATGTGCTGATATGGTCATCTGTTTTTGCTTTTTAGACATGTTCAGTGTTTAGCTTTGGCCTGAATACTTAATTGAGTGTGTGTTTTGGTATTTTTTATGCTTTCTGATTGCTTCCAGGTAGATGTGATCATGATGTGGGCTTCCCTTTTCACTCTTCTTATTGCTTAACTCAGAGTAACTTTCACAGGTGTTGTCTGCCTCCTTGATGTATGGCAGTTGGTGTTGGTTCTTGCCTGGATTGGGGGTGGCTTTATACTGTTCAATTGTATCTTAACTATATGGCAGCAATTGCTGTCTCTTCTTGAGTAGTATAGGAAGAGAAAGAGCCCCATAGAGGTAAAAGGGAGAACTCAAAAAAAAAAAAGGAAAAATGGCAACAGCAAGAAAGCAAGGGGGAAAAGAAACAACCCCTCCCCCCCAAAAAAAAACAACAACAACAACAAACCCAGATTGGATATTGTAGTCTATAATCGTGGGAAAGGCAAGGAGAGACACAAGAAAAAAAAAAATTATAGCATACTATCAGTATGATTTTCATGTCCTCTTTCAGCTTCTTGCCTTCAAGGTGTTTGATAAATGTTAGGATGTCACTATTCATTGTTATGCTGCACCTCAGGATTTTATTTTCAGCCTGTTTTGTTTCCAAACTCTCTCCCCACCCCGTTCTGGCCTTTTCCCTATTAATAAACAGTTCAGGGCCAGCTGTGGCTGTTTTAAGCTGTTTGTTTGTAGCATAGTGGTTACAAATCAGGCCACCAAGCCCAAGGTCGGCAGCTTGAAACCACCAGCTGTGGTGCAGGAGAAAGACTAGGCCCCCTGCTCCCACAGAGATTCACAACCTTGGAAATCCCACGCAGGTACACTATGGCACTCAGCTAGCAAGAAAGGCGAGTGTCTCTAAAATTTTCCATGACCTTTTTGAAGCCCCCTCATATATCCTAGAGAAATAGGAAACATGATATGAATGGATACAGGCACATCCATGTTCATCACAGCATTAGTCACAACAAGATCAGCAGATGAATGGATAAACGAGTTATGCAAACTTAAGTACTAATGATGAGTCTGATAAATGCCTAATAACACAGATGAACCTAGAAGACATTATACTGAATGAAATTCGTCAGCCACAAAATGGCAAATGCTATGTGACACTACTAATGTAAAAAGTCAAAAGAAGGTGGACACACAGAAACAGTATTTGAAGGTTACCAGGGTTGAGAGAGAAAGACCAAGGTCAATCACTAACTAGAAGGCAGACGTGTATTAATTTGTGTAAAGGGAAGAGGAGGTAAGCACAAGATAATCGAGGCAAAGGCAGACACTGGGAGGAGCACGGATTCTGACTCATAGCAACCCTATGTAGAGTTTCTGAGCCTAACTAAGTCAGTCTCATCTTTCTCCTGCAGAGCAGCTGGTGGATTCAAACCACCATAGCAGCCAAACACTTAGCGCTTAGTGCTACCAGGGATCCTTAAAGGCAATAAAATGGTAATACAGTTATATACGCAGTCCTTCAGTAACAACAAGAGGATATACACAGACTCTCAGACTGAACAGTGGAAAGGTGAATGGGATTACACCCATGAATATGAGGATAAGTCAGTTGTTGTTGTTGTTAGGTGTCGCCAAGTCTGTTTCAACCCATAGCAAACCTGGGCAGGGTTCCCAAGGAGTAGCTAATGAGTTTGAACCGCTGACCTTAAGGTTCAGACCGACTTTGTAGTCCAGCGCATTAGCCCACAGTGCTACACCAAGTCATCTTAAATACTACAAAATCTTAGAAACCTTTATTAAGCAAAAATCTCAAAATGTGAAGCTATAGTTTCTCAGGCTACTCTCTATCTAGGTCTATAATACATTTCTGAGGGCAGTGTTTCCATTTCTATCCCTTTCTTCAAGTATTCTGTCGTGTTCAATTTGTACCATATCAAAACAGCAGTTTGAATATCCTCAAAACTCAAATCGTGTTTCTTTAAAATGTTCTTTGAGTTTGGGGAACAAAAAGTCTGAAGTGCTAATTTCTTAGTGAAATTCTCATAGGACAGATCTTGTTACCCTCAAAGAATATGTAGGTACATTTTCATGATAACCAGAAAAGGCCAGCATAGAAAAGACCCACGTACTAATTGCTGTTGTTGTTGTTAAGTGCCGTTGAGTCAGTTCTAACCAATGGCGACTCTGTATAGAGTTTCAGAGGAGCAGCTGGTGAGCTTGAACCGCCAGCCTTGCCATCCAAACAGATTTTGCAGTCCAGCTCATTAACCCACAGTGCCACACCAGAACATACTGATCAGGGTTAGCAAATATCCACGTGTCCACTTTTCTTGTGTGCGTTTATCACAGTGGGGTTTCTTCTGTGTGGGCTTTTTTAATATGCACTTTTTCCCTAGAATCCATTTTCGTGATGGAAAGCAAAATTCCTCGGCTCAACTTCCCTGGCCTTTTCCTCACCATTGCAGTTTTCATTTTCTTAAAACTAATTTATAGTAAGCTCCCTACATTGTCTCTGTCCTTTAGGGAAATCTATCAAGATTGCCCCTCTGGAATCCCAAGAAGCAATCACCTTAAGCTGCTGAGCTGATCTCTCAGCCTGAGATTTAACTGGCTAAACAGATCCCCCTCAGGAACCACTGGTTGTTGTTTTTTGTTTTTTTTAAGACACCTAATAATTCTAGGAAGGAGCTCTGGTAGCATAGTGGTTATGAATCAGGCTGCGAACTGCAAGGTCAGCAGTTCAAAACTACCAGCTGTTCCGTGGGAGAAAGATGAGGCTTTCTGTTCCTGTAAAGATAACCTGTACAGGGTCACTATGAGTCAGAACCAACTCCACGGCACATAACAACAACAATAATTCTAGGAGTTCTGGTGTGGCACTGCAGGTTAATGCATTTCAAAATAGTGTTGAGGCTCTATCCTGCAGACCAGCAAGCAATGACTGACGCAAGGAGCAATCAGATGTGAACTGGCTTGAATGCCTCTAATAGGGCAAAAGATAAATAATTTTTTTTTCAGTATTTTAACCTTTTTTCTTGGCTAAAAAGTATTTCGTTTTGAAGTTTAAAGAATGTTGATAGTCTGGAGAAAGTACACTAGTTGTGGTGGTGTGTTAATACAGATAAATAACAAAACAAAATGATAGTGGCAAGTAAACAGACAAATTTTTAACACTTTGCACAAACTGACAAGTCAGAACTAAAAGGCAAATTACTCATTAATTCAATAGTAATTACTAGGTGTCTCAGTATACCATGTTCAGGAAAGCTGACATATGAGTGTCTGACAAGCTTTCAGAATGGAGACCTGGTGATGCAGTGGTTAAGCACTCAGCTGCTAACCCAGAGGGTAGTGGTTCTAGCCTATCAGCTGCTCCTGGGGAGAAAGCTATGACATACTGCTGCTGTAAGGATTACAGCCTAGGAAGGTTTATGCTGCACGATAATAGGAGTCCTGGTGTGACGCTGTGGGTTAATGAGCCAGACTGCAAAGCTGCTTGAACTACAAGGTCGGTGGTTCAAGCTCACTAGTTGCTCCTTGGAAACCCTATGCAGGGTCGCTATGGGTCAGAACCGACTCAACGGCAACTTAACAACAACAACATAGTATGAGGAATCCTGGTGTGGTGCTGTGGGCTAATGCGCTGGACTCCAAAGTTGGTTTGAACCACAAGGTTGGCGGTTCAAGCTCACCAACTGCTCCATGGAAACCTTATACAGGGTTCCAAGAGTTGGAATTGATACAACAGAACTCAACAACAACATAGTAGTAGGGTTGCTGAGTTGGAATCTACTTGATGGCAAGGTATTCAGAGGTTTAAGAAAACAGTTTACGTTTCAAATGATTTGACAAATCCCTTTGTCTCATATACTGTTGTTAAATGCTGTCAAGTTGGTTCTGACTCTTAGCGACCCTATGTAGGATTTCTGAGGAGCAGCTAGTGAACTTGAACCTCCAACCTTGTGGTTCAAACCAACCTGCAGTCCAGCACACCAACCCGCAGTGCCACACCAGGACTCCTTGACTCATATATGGTGGTGGTGTGCCATGGAGTTGATTCCGACTCATAGCCACCCTCCATACAGTTTCCAAGGCTGTAAATCTTTATGGGAGCAGAAAGCCTCATCTTTCTCCCGCAGAACAGCTGGTAGTTTCGACCTTCAGGTTAGCAGCCCGACGCGTAATCACTACACTTCCAGAGCTCATTCCTTGACTTATACATGTTGTTGTTGTTGTTAAGTGCCGTCAAGTCAATTCTGGCCCATAGCGACCCTGTATAGGGTTTCCAAGGACCAGCTGGTGAGCTTAACCACCAACCTTGCAGTTCAAATGACTTTGCAGTCTGATACATTAGCCCACAGCGCCACACCAGGATATAAGTATATTAAAATTATGCATTGTCATCTTTGCAAGTTCATTGTTAATTTAACATACATCATAAATAACAATGACTAAAGCTAGTGAATAGCTTGTAGAAAAGTTTGTTTAAGAGTCATTTCTAGACTAAAAGTACATATCTGTGAACATAGAGTAATATCTGTATATAATTTAATATCTTTAAAACAAATCTTTAGAGTATCTTTAAAAACAAAAAGAAGTATTTAAAGCCTCTCTAGGAAGGCAATCCTCTGGAGCCTGGTGTAGCACCATAGGATTAAGCATTTGGTCACTTTGAACTATAAGGTTGGTGGTTCAAACTCACCAGCTGCTCCTCAGAAACCTTTTGCAGGGTTGCTGTGAGTCAGAACAGACTCAGTGACACTCAAAACAACAACTCTTAACTAAAAGGTTGGTGGTTTGAACCCACCAGCTGCTCCACAGGGGTAAGATGAAATAATCTGCTTATGTAAACATTACAGCCAGGGAAACACTGAGGAGCAATTCTGTCTTCTGTAGGGTGTCAATGAGTTGGAATTTACTTTAACAGCTTTGGTTTGTGGGGTTTTTCAGAGAGGCAGGAGAGTAAAATTTTTAAGAATAGGAATCCCGGTGTCAGACTTCTGAATTCAAATCCCAGCTTTTTAGTGTAACACTACATAGTTAGTGGGATTGAAACTGTGTATATAGAACTTTGCAAATTAGCATTTTGAGATAATTGAGAGTAATCATAAAACTTCAGTTGGTCAGCATACAGCAGTGCATGTCTTGAGGAGACCTGCTCTTGGTATCAGAAGCTTTTTATTTCTTGTGTACAGCTTACTGCTTTCTATTGTAGTAGACTGCTTCTCGGGATGGGACGGGCTCTCTCCTTGAGAGGTGCACAGTGAGAGACACTTACAATGAAGGTGGATCCCCAGAATGTGTTGTGTTTAACGTTGTAAGTGTAAACTTATGTGAAAATTAAAATGTCTTGTTGGAGAGGAACATTACCAAACTGTAATTTCCAGGTGACAAGCTGCACATTCAGTTCACTTATAACACATTTAGGTTTTATTGTTGGTTGGTTTGAAAAACAGAAATTTGATGCTTAAAGTTTTGCATCACTTTCTCTTCAAAAATGCATAGGATGAATAATTCACTAATTTGTTGGTAAGTGCCATCAAGTCAGTTCCAAGTCATACTTAAGGTTTCCCAAGAGTGGCTGGTGGGTTTGAACTACCAAACCAACCTGCGGTTCAGTGCTTATGCTATAGCACCACACCAGGACTCCATTTACTTGTTTGTTGTTGTTGTTAAGTGTTGTCAAGTCAGTTCCGACCCATAGCAACCCTGTATAGGATTTCTGAGGAAGAGGTGGTAAGCTTGAACTGCCGACCTTGCAGTTCAAACCAGCTATGCAGTCTAACACATTAACCCACATGCCACACCAGGCCTCCATTTACTGGTTTAACACATAGAAAAGTGCCTTTTATACTGTAAGTGTTCAATCAGTGTTATCTTTTAATGCTATCAAAGTCGTTAATAATCATTTTCTTCCAATTTAAACATAAACTGTAATTGGACCAGTTTGATTTTTTTGTTGTTGCACTTGACACTTAAATTTAGTAACAATTTTTCATCTTCCATGCTAACACAGGAAATCTGGTAACTCTGAACGATAAGTACTAGAGGATGAACCACAAGGTTGGCAGTTCAAGCCCACTAGCTGCTGCTCTGGGGACTGATGAGGCTTTCTGCTCCCACAAAGGTGTACAGCCTGGGAAAGTCTATACAAGGTCACCGTGAGTCAGAACTAACTTCAGTGGTACTGAACAACAACAGAACTAAGGCAATCAGTTATATCCTGCCTCCTCATACAAAGAATCCAAGGCAGTTTACAACCCCAAACAAAAGCTTGTTAATAAATTATTAATAGCATGCCAGAGTTCTGAAGTTTGTTTTTAAGTAGGTAGCACTTGTAAATATATGTATACAAATTAGTTTCTTAGTATCATTTAGAAAAAATAACCATGTGGGGAAAAAAAATCTAATTGAAAAAACAATGGTATGTTCATATATTCTGTCTAAAAACAATTCGTTGTATTTTAAGTTGTGGCGGAACTAATTCTCTAGAAATTCATGAGATTTCATCTTCACTAATAGGAGAAAATGGCTTTGAAACAACTGTCCAGCAACAAGTGCTTCGGAGGCCTACAGAAAGTGTTTGAACATGACAGGTAACAATTTTATGTTTTATGTATCTCTGTATTGTTGTTGTTGTTTGTCTTTTATTTCAAAGTGAATATATGTTATGGTACCTCAGTGTACTTTTAAACCTATTTATTCGCTCTGTCTAGTTACCTGACAATTTCCACTAACTTAATTGACTGAAAGATTTGACTGTGTGAGTTAAAGAGAAGTACCCAAGGGACTTCGCAAAGTTTCCAGAAAAATTACAGAATGGTTTAATAACATTTTCCACACACTTTTCGAAGCCCCCTGGTATCTTTTAAGCCTAAACAGAAGGAGATTCAGGCTTTGACTTTACATGACTCAGAAACTTTGTAGAAACTTTGTTGTAAGTAGATAAGGCACCTGGACATGGTATTGTCTCTGCTGCCTGCCAGAGTCTGACTAAAGGAATTAAATACACCAGCACGATTGTGGTTGTCCACAGTTTAAAAAAGAAGCCGGGGAGGGGAGCTAGGAACAGTCTTTTAGAAATAAGAATGCAGATGGAGGAGCAGTGCCCGACTTCACAGAACTTTGAGAGCTAAATAAATCCTAAGCAGCAGCAGGGAGAAACTGAGAAGTAACATGATATAATAAAGCCTTTACTACACATATTCCAAGGAGGCTCTGGTAGCGTAGTGGTTACAAGTTGGGCTGCTGACCTCAAGGTCCGCAGTTCAAAACTACCAGCTGTTCCGCAGGAGACATCTACCATGTCATTGTGGTCACCTCTATTTTGAGGAGGCAGCTCTAACCTAGTCATATTTTAAGTTCTTTCCAGCCTGAGGTGCTCATCATTTAAAGTTATATCAGATAATAGCCCTCTCTTACCCTGCATGAATAATTTATTTTAGAAAGATCAGTGTATGGCTGGTCCCTGTGAGTTGGAGGTTAAAGATATCCCAACTGTTCACCCTTCCTGACGTGCTGTACCACTCCATAGTCCCTGACCTCAGTCACCACTCCTCCCTGCCCTCAAGTTTCAGAGTTCTGTAACATCTCACAAAACTCACAGGTATCAAGAGAAATGCTCCACTCAACTGTGGAGGCTGGCAAGTCCCAAGTTCAGAGATCAGTTTGCAGAAATCTTCTCACCTCTGTAGTCTCAGGAACTAAGGAAGCCAAATCGGGAGGTCAGATGACAGGCTGTGGATGCACGAGGCCGCAGGAGCTGGTGAATCAGGTCAGGTGATGAGCCGAAAGTCCCACAAACTGGAGGTCAGACAGAATGAGCCAGAGGCAAGATCTAGGGCAAGAGAGTGAATTTGTCCAGAGAAGTCTTATAAACGCTTACTTCCACTGTAATCTTTGTTCCTTGTTGTTGTTGCTAAGTGCCCTTGAGTCAGTTCTGACCCATAACAACCCTGTGTAGGGTTTCTAAGGAGCAGCTGATGAGCTGGAACTGCTGACCTTGGAGTTCATATGACTTTGCAGTCCAGCGCATTAACCCACAACACCACACCAGGACTCCCTTTTCCTTTGTACCGTTGTTAAGTTCTGTCTTACAATGAATTTGTCTAAAGCAGTCTTGCAAATTCTTAGTTCCATTGTAATCTTTACTCCTTGTTGTTAAGTGCCGTCAAGTCATTTCCGATCCATGGTTTCTGAGGAATGTCTGATGAGTTTGAATCACCAACCTTGCAGTTCAAACTGACGTTGCAGTTCAGCACATGAACCCACAATGCCACACTGGTTCATTTCAGAATGGGTCCATAATCACAGACATTGTTGTTATGCTGTTAAGTGTCATTGAGTCAGCTCTGATTTATAGTGACCCTGCCTGTATAGGGTTTCCTAGGAGCAACTGGTGGGTTTGAATTGCCGACCTTGTGATTAGCCGTTCAGTGCTTATCCTACAGCAGTACACTGGGAGTCCAATCACAGGCATAGCAGCTAGGATTTACAATATATCACACAATGGAAAATTTGACTAGAAGGACCATGATAAATCATTAGCTTCCCTGCATCTTCATTCGATTTTCAGTGGTCATTATTCTAGAAGTAGATCACTAGATTCTTCTTGTAGTCGGCTGTAATCTGGAAGCTCTATTGAAAACTCCCTGGTGGTTGACCCTGCTAGCATTGGAAATTCTGGTGGCATAGCTTCCAGCATCACAGCAACATACAAACCATAACAGTACCACGAACTGGAAGACAGACATGTTCCTTAGAAACCAGGAATGATAAGACTTCATCTCGTGTACTTTGGACATGTTATTCAGGAAGAATCCGTCTCTGGACAAAGACAGCATTCCTGGTAAAGCCAAGGGGCAGCAAAAAAAGAGCAAGACCCTCAGCAAGATGGATTGGCACAGTGGCTGCAACAGTGGGCCCACACGTAGAGGTGATTGTGAGGATAGCGCAGGGCTGAGCCATGCTTTGGTCTGTTGTACACAGAGTCACAGTGAGCTGTGAAAATGGTTTTTGTACACAGTCGTGGTGAGTTGTAAGAAGGGTACAGGGCTGGGCCGTGTTTTGGTCTGTTGTACATGGGGTCACTATGAGTTGTAAGGATGGCACAGGACCAGGCAGTGTTGCCTGTGGTACATGGGGTCACAGTGAGTAGACCAAGCCAGCAGCACCTAACAGCAATATGTAAAGCCTTAGAAAGAGGAGCTACCAGAGACACCTAGGAGTAAGGATAAAAACAGACTTAATAAAAAGGAAGATTTGTTGAAATCAGTTGTTTAAAGGAGCAGATAGACCCTAGTTGCCTCGGTTCTCTGTGCCTCTCTGAGGCCACTGCCTGTCACCAACTCTGGCAAAATGTTCCAGGTTCACTCTCTAGGAAGGTAAAACAAAGTGTCTATAAAAGAGAATGCCAGGTTCAATTGGGGGGAGTAAAATCACACTGCAGTTAGGGACGTTAAGAGAAAATTTGCATGTTGACTATTGAAACTTCCTAATGCTCCTCAGCTTCCAGAATTCAGAGAGTTAGGGAAATATCCTAGGTTCCTTAGAGGAGCAAAAGCAGTGAAGCATAGAGAGAGAGATTTTAAAGGAAGTAGCTCACATAACTGTGGAGACTGACACTTCCCAACTCTTTCTGTCAGGCAGCAGTCTTGAGGCTTTTCCTGACTTACATGGTTGCTGGGACTGAAATGCGCAAATCTGGTTCAGGCTAAAGGCTGCTGACTCACAGGGTGGAAGGAGCTGGTAGGTCCCCGAGCTGCAGGCTGCTGGCTCACACCCCAAGAACCAGAAGACAGGATGACAGAGTGACTACAGGATTGAGAACATCCATACGTATCAGATGCAGGCCACACTTGATTGGCTACTCATGTCAGATCATACAATGAAGGATGATTACATACTATCTGTCAAACCACTGAGAATCATGACCTAGAAATTGACATAGAACTGTAACCAATCATAAGTCTCCTAAAGACTCATCTTGGAGGTAATGCGACTAGCACCAAAAAAGAGAGACCTTAAGATACTGGTATTAAGTGTTCCAACAAAACGGTCCAGCCAGAGCCTGCTCCACAGTAAAACCACGATTGACAGCTCCACGTCCATTTACAGCCTGGTTATTAATGCCTCACTCTTAATAGAAGACAGCTGAAGATCTCTAACCATTTGTGTGAAGCCTCTAATACAAAAGACAGACTTCAAAAAGAAATTTTGAGGAAATGGACCTGGCAGAGGGAAAACATCCTAAGTAGTTCTGCTGATGTCAGAGCCGTAGCAGCTGTTATTACCTCATGACGTCAGTGGAAGATGCCATGAAAAATATTCAAGAGCAAAAAAGGAGCCTAGCAATTTAAATCTGAACAAGACTTGGTAGACCAGCTACTTAATATAAAGTTGAATGGTTGAGAAGTTAGAAGGAGACAAAAATAGAAAATGAGAGAGGATGAGCAAACATAAGGAACAGTCCAAGAATCCAACATTTAATTATTAGGAGTTTTGAAAAGTAAAACAGAAATGTTGTTGTTAAGTGCCGTCAAGTTGGGTCTCACCCATAGTGACCCTGGATAGGGTTTCCGAGGAGCAGCTGGTGAGC
>NW_006408540.1:21892927-21894590 GCF_000296735.1 Chrysochloris asiatica | reverse complement strand
GATCAGCACAAGACTGACCCATGAGGTCAGCAATTCAAACCCACCAACTGCTCCTTGGAGCAGCTGCTCATAAGCTTTTGAGATTCTTGTCACTACTCACCAAAGGAGGATGTAGAATATTGTCTTTGTGGACTATGTTATGCCCATTGACCTTAATGTCTCCCAAGACTATGGTCCTGAGTCCCAGAGTCACTTCCTCAAGGTGTGTGGTTAAGTCTAATAAGTGTTCAGAACTTTGCCCCCTGTATACTCCACCATGTTCGTGAATGTATTTGCAGCAAGGATAAATACCCGTGATCCTCTGTCACGCCTATATACAATTGTGGATGTACTCCCATTCTCCCTCCCACACCTGTTCATCCTGTGTGTCTGTTCACATGTCTGCCCATAGATGACTGTTACTGCAGGATTATGTATTTACCTCTGTTACCTTTAACTCTTCCTTTCTTCCCAGTGCCTTCCCCTGCCTACATCATTTTTGTTAACCTCTTTTTTATTGTATATTGCCTTCTTCTTCACACAAGTAATATGTATATTAAAGTATTCCCAATTTAGAAGAATGTGTTCTATCTTGTGATCTACTTGACCTCCTCTCAGTTGGAGGTTCTGTAACTACACTTCTCCCTCTTTTTACTTTGTAATTGGTATCTCTGCTTCCTATTTTCAGACTTGTAGGTTTGTTTTAGTTTGATTTTGTATCTAGATTGACTTACAGGTAGTGTCATGTATGTTAATCTTAGGTTTTTGTCTGTTGTTGGTACTCCCTTTAATATTTCTTGTAAGGTTGAACTGGTTTTTACAAATTCCTCAACTTTCTGTTTATTGGAAAATGTCCCGATTTCACTGTCATATTTGAGGGACAGATTTTCTGGGTGTATTATTCTTGACTGACAAGATGTTTCTGTGAGAGTTTCATATATGTCATCTTATTGCATTATTGCTTGCATGCTTTCTGCTGAAAAACCAGAGCTTAGTCTTATTGGTTCTCCTTTGTTGCTTTTCCTGAGCTGCTTTCGGGATTCTTTCTCTGTCTTCTGTTTTGGAAAGTTTGAGTACAGTATGTCCTGGTGGTTTTCCTTTGGGATCTATCCTGTTTGGAGATTGTTCAGCCTCTGGATGAATATCTGCTCTTCTTTCATGATGTTTGAGAAGTCTGCTTTGTCAGTTTTCTCCATGCGTATTTCTTCCTGTTTGTTCTAGAATTCCAGTCACACCTAAGTTATTCCATGTGATGATATCCCACGTAGACCTTTGACTTTCTTTGGATTTTTTCATTCTTTTCTTGTGATCATTCCCCTACCAGATTAGTATTGAGAGAGTTGTCCTCAAACTCACTAACTTGGTCTTCCATTGATTCAATTCTACAATTTTGCCATTTAGGTGTATTATTGATTTCTGGAATGTTGGTATTATTAGTCTTCAGGATTTGTAATGGTTTCTACTTTTTTTCATTTATTTTCTTAGTTTGCACTAAGGCTCAGCCTAATTTTTAGGCTTATAGTTACATTTTCATTTACCTGTTGAAATCTATTTGAATTTTTCCATTTGGAAGTTCTCTAACTACATTGGTGGAGGTGGTTATATACCATGGAGTCGGTTCCAACTCACAGTGACCCTGTGTAGGGTTTCTGAGACTGTAAATCTTAATGGAAGAGAAAGCTTC
>NW_006408540.1:21880043-21892597 GCF_000296735.1 Chrysochloris asiatica | reverse complement strand
TGTTGTCTGCTGTTGTTGGTTCTCCGCACTAAGAATTTCTCTTAGTGTTTCTTGTTTTTACAGATTCTTATAATTTCTGTTAGTCTGAAAATGATGTAATTTTTCCATCATTTTTGATGGACAGTATGGCTAGATCTGTGACTCTTAAGTGCATCGAGTGGGTTTTGACTCATAATGACCCTGTATAGTTTCCGAGGAGCAGATGGTGAGTTCAAACTGCTGACCTTGCTGTTCAAACTGACCTTTTTCAGTCTAGTGCTTCTCCTGCTGCACCACATTCTTAGTTGGAAATGTTTTCTTTCAGAGGTTTATATATGTCATTCCATTGTCTTCTTGCCTACAGGGAACTCAGTCTCATTGGTTCAACTTTGTAGGTAACTTCATTTTTCCCAAGCTGCTCTCAGAATTCTTTCCTTGCCTTTGGTTTTGAAGAGTTTGATTATAATATGTCGTGGTATTTTTCTTTTGTGGTCTGTCTTGTTTTGGGTTAGTGTAACTTCTTAAATGGCTATCTTCTCATCTTCCAAGATGTTTTCTTCCAACAGCCCTTAGATAGTATTTGTGGGGTGTTTTTGTTTTATTTTGTTTCTTATTTGGCTTTTTTATTCTTTATTCTGATTGTTCCTCTAGCAGATGAATGTTGAGAGATTTTTCTTCAAACTCATTAATTCAACCTTCCATTGATTCAATTTGACTTCTTTTCCCTTTCAGTGTATTATCTATTTCTGAAGTCTTCTTGTTAAACTTCTGGCTTTCTAATTACCGTTTTCTTACAGTTCCTATGTTTTCATGTATTTTGTCATTTTGTTTCCTGAATTATACGATAGTTTTGTCCAGTTTTCCTAGATTTCAACTGCAATTTTGTCAATCTGTCTCTCAGTCTGTTGAAGTTGCCTAAATATTCTTTTAAATTCCTAATCAGTTAGTTTCTGGTGTTACATTTTCAGACTTTGTATTTTGGTCACTTGCTTGAAGCATTCTGTCTTGTTTCTTTGTGTCGCTGAAATTTTCTGTTTTCTTCAAGACATTGCGTCGTATTTATATTTAATTGATGATTGTATATTGATGTGTTCTCAGGCACTCACCTCCTGTCTCCCAGTGCATGTGGTTGAGACTGAAGTGTGAACACAGTTCTCTGCTCACTGTTCTTGTTCCTCAGAAACAGGGTGCTATGCCAGGCCCCAGGCAGAGCAGAGGTAGAGGATGGGGTGCCATTGGTCTCTGGGAGGAACAAGAGAGAACTAGATCCCCTTGTTGCCAACCGCTAGCTGTGCCCTGTGCCTGTAGTCACTGTGTCGAGCGCCACTCAATGATGCACTGCTCCGCTCCAGTCCACCCGTTTTTCTTTGCTCACTGCCCCTGTTCAGCTTCCTCCCCAGCCAGCACTCTGTCCACCTCCCTGTCCAGTCCTCTGGTGCCTAGGACCACCTGTGTATCTCTCTCACTTGGTCTCCCATGTCTTTCCTGCAGAGAGTCTCACACAGTCCGGCTGCATCTTACCTGGTATGTCAACAATGCATATTTTGGGAGTCACAATTCAATCCATAGCAGGTTACTACTTCTTCTTTCCTCTCAGATACCTCATGTAAATCCTATTCTGTTTCTCTTTCCCAACCGAACTGAAGACTTTAGTAAAGTTATTCACTAAGTATAAGTTAATGGGAAGAGGGTTATCTTACTCCACCCTCTTGCTCCAGACTTCTCCTCCATTATCTTTTAATTCCATTTTTCCAGGAGGTTTTTAAGACCCTTCATATGTGTCTGTGTGCTTTAAGCTGGCCCTGTTATTCCCTTAAGCATCCCTGTATGTTCCTTACATGTTGGTGCAGTCACTTCAGACACTAGAGCTCTTATTTTGGACCTATATCATGTGTTCTACTTTGTACATACAGCTTATTAATTTGTATGTATCCATCTTGGTGTTGTGGGTTAATGCGCCAGACTGCAAAGCCATTTGAACTGCAAGGTCAGCGGTTCAAGCTCACCAGCTGCTCCTCGGAAACCCTATACAGGGTTGCTATGGGTTGGAACCGACTTGACGGCACTTAACAACACAACAACATCTTGACTATGGAGGTATATTGATTTTTATTGTTGCTGTTAAAATTGCAGTGTTGAACTGAATTGCAAAATGAAATTTGCTATCTACTTACCACCAAAGGCAGAAACTGGAAAATGCCCTACACTGTATTGGCTGTCTGGTAAGTGCTCTGCATGTGAGTTCTTATAAAGGGATTTTCTTTGTCATTTTAATTGGCTGAATTTACTTTATCTTGACTTTTTGTTATGGTTTCCGAGCCATTTATAACAGACTGTAGGAGACTTGGTGGCACTGTGGGTTAGGTATAAATTGGGCTGCTAACCACAGTGTCAGTGGTTCAGACTCACTAGCCAGTCATTGTATGAAAGATGAAGCTGTCAGTTTCTGTAAAGATTTATAGTCTCGGCAGTCCCATAAAACAGTTTTACTCTGTCCTTTAGAGTAGTTAGGGGTTGGAATCAACTCGATGGATTTTATAAGAGACTATAGGAGCCTGACATGGTTTACTCTATGCTTTATTCCTGAGAATAATTTCACATTGAATTACAGGGGAGCATGGTAGCTCCGTAGGACTGGACTGCAAACCACAAGGTCAGTGCTTTGAGCCTACCATCTGCTCCATGGGAGAAGGATGAGGCTTTCTTCTCCCCCAAAGGTGCACAAGCCTTGCAAACCCTATATAGGATCAGTATGAGCCAGAACCTACTTGATGGCACTTAATAGCAATAACAACACCTAAATTCCATGTACCTCACTTCTATTTCGGTTAGACCAAGTAATTTAGAGAAGATGTAAAGTCTGGACTCTGTGGCATGAACCTTGAAAAGTTCACTTATCTGTATCTACTGAAACATTTCTGGAGTTTGTAGAAATGTTAGCAGGCCAGTCGACTACTCGGAGGTGACAACAGAAGCCCATGATGCACACTAACTAGAGAGTGCTGACAAGTGTCCTGGGGTGTTTTCACTGCTCTCCAGGGACCTTCTCCGGCAACGATTCGGAGAGTCATAGAGTACCACGAAGAATCAGCAGTTAATGATGAAAACTGTCTAGGGGACTCTGAGAGGGTAAGGTTTCGCCACCAATAGTTTTAAATCTCCGCTAGTTTTTCTTTCAGAAGATGTGGTACTTCATCTTTTAGAAGCAAACATTATTACAAAGGAAGAATCATAGATACCAAATTGTATCATGGTGTGTTTTCATTTTGGTTCCTTAAAACTGATGCTTGTACCGTTTAGTGAATCCTTTCTTGCATGTGTTTCATCAAGGATATGTCCTAAATGCTGGTCTTTGAACCTGAGAATAGATGTTTCTGTTAAAAGGTAAAAATGAAGTGTCTATCTAGTTTTAACTCAGCAGAGCATTGTGGTGGTAGTGGTTGTGTGCTGTAAAGTCAGTTCCGACTCACAGTGACCTGAGTAAGGCTTCCGAGGCTTAGATCTTTATGGGAGCAAAAGCCTCATCTTTCTCCTGCTGAGCAACTGGTAGATTCAAAGTGCAGACCATGCGGCTAGCATGCTGCTGTTGTTCTTAAGTGCCGTTGAGTTGATTCTGACCCAGAGAGAGTCAGAAGGTTTCCGAGGAGCAGCTGGTGAGCTTGAACCACCAACCTTGTGGTTCAAAGCGACTTTGCAGTCCAGCGTGTTAACCCACAGCGCTACACCTGTGCTCCATACCAGCGCATTATCCATAATACCAGTTCATAATCCCCTACAATACCAAGGCACAGCTGTAATCAAAAGAAGAGTACCAGTTTTGCTAGAAGAGCATTGGGTGTTGATGAAGGCAATAACAGCACAATTAGATGTTTAATAGTTTTAGAAAAAATAGTGCTTTGCTAAAGATGATCTTAGAAATCATGTAATCTGTAGACTAGAAAATGGAGACACACAGAGGTTCATTGTTACCCAAGGTTATGTACCATTAAGGAGTCCTGATGTGGCACTTCAGGCTAATGTACTGGACTGCAAAGTCGGTTTGAACGATCACGTGCTTATCCTATAGTGCCACACTAGGACTAGGTATGGTAATAATTGTAGTTGTTGTTAGGTATCATCGAGTTGATTGATTCCAATTCATAGCAACCTTGTATAGGGTTTCTGAGGAGCGGCTGGTGGGTTTGAATTGTCAATTTTGTGGTTAGCTGCTGAATATTTATCTTATAGTGCTACACCAGGACTCCTCTTAACCAAAATAGAAATCAGTCAAAAGAGTCCATCTGAGCTACATGAGTGTGGTGATGATGGTTGGTGGTATGTGCCGTGGAGTCAGTTCCAAATCATAGTGACCCTGCATAGGGTTTCCGAGGCTGCAGATCTTTGTGGGAGCAGGAATTTTCATCTTTCTCCTGCAGAACAGCTGGCAGTTTCGACTGCTGATTTTGTGAGGTTCTCAGCCCGACTCGTAACCACTACGCTACCAGAGCTCTTTTACATGAGCATAAGAAATAGAACTTCTTGTTTGTATACATCCAATGAAAGAACAGTGTGTATCCTTAGTGAGAAGATTGCAGACAGCTAGACCGTGGAATGTAAAGTTTGATTTGGAGGAGAAAAATTGCAAGATGAGTGCACTTGAAAATGATGACACAAGAATTCCAGGGTTACTTCCCAGTGAGCTGAAGGAAAACAGGGATAGAAAGACTGGGAATTGTTACTTTGCTAGAATTGATCAATTAGCTGGAATGAAATTACACCCAAACTGAATGCCTAAAAGATCATTTAAATGTAGTGATTTGTATCTTTCTGAAGTCAAGGTGACCATCACATCAGCCCTATGTTAGAATATACCCAGCACTTTATCCTTTATAATAGGATGTTGTTAAGTACCATTGAATTGTTTCCAACTCATAGTGGCCCTGTATAGCATTTCCGTGGAGCGGCTGGTAAATTTGAACCGCCGACCTTGCAGTTCAAACCAACCTTGCAGTCTGTTCCTTATATAGCATCACAAAGCATAGAGTTAGGGAAAATGACCGGAGCAGTTTCAAAAATGCTTAGGTTTAAAGAAGGCTTAATACTAGGTTTTACTCTCTTAATTCAGTGACAAAGACCAAGACAATTAAGCTGGCTTTTGTTGCTGAAAGCAATGTATTTATAAAAATATAAAGTTCTTTGCATTTGATTGCCATAGTATCTCACATCAATTTTTTTGCTCAATTATATTTTTATGCATATATAATAAAAGTAATAGTTTATTAGCATATTTTATAACACTCCATTGGGATCAAATAACATTTAATTTATATACCGTATTGCCTTTCTATAGTGTGGAAAATTCTGAACTCTCAAACACTCCTGGCCTTAAGGATTTCAGTAATAGAACTTGTAGTTAGTGACTTTCAGAGGACAGCTGCCAACAATATTAGGTTAATACTGTCATAGAATCATATACTGCATGTGAAAGGGAACTTAAATATTTTATTCAGAATCATTTTCCAAACAAAAGTTTTTTAAAAAAGAAATTAAAATACTACCACTTGAGTTGGTTTTCCTGTATTATGCAATTTTTAAAGCCTGTAAACCACTTGCTTTTAGATAACAATGCTTTTGTTCTTCAGGCTTAACTTGCACAGAACAGAACTTCATTTCAAAATCTGGTTATCATCAAGCTGCCTCAGAACATGGCCTTGTCGTCGTTGCCCCAGATACCAGCCCTCGTAAGTTTTCGTGTTCCAGAAATCCTTTATAACACTCTCAATCTGGAAAACTAAGTTTTAACTGGTATAATATGTACACTGTACAGTTCATTTTCTTTTTGCTGTCATCCCCATTAACCTTTTAAGAGACATTATAAACTCCGAAATATAATCCTATGCATTTTCCTCACAGTAAATTTTACTTGCAATGCTGTTCTGTGAGAGGGGACAGTTTTTCTGAAGATACTGAAATACAGAGAAGTTGAGCAACTCAAGCATTATGCTGGCACTAGTGTTGGAATAATAATGTACGAGGGGAAGTCAGAAAATACTGCTGAAAATCATTGAAACTTTTATTAAAACAAAAATATTAAAATGTGAAGCTATTGTTTCTCAACTTATATCCCATCCAGGTCTATACACTTCTGAGGACAGTGTTTCCATCTCTCTAACCCTTCCTGGCGCTGCAGGCTAATGCAAGGTTGGTTTGAACTGCATGGTCAGTGGTTCAAGCTCATGAGCCACTCCTTGGAAACCCCATCTATACAGTGTCACTATGAGTCGGAACCGACTCATTGGCACTTGACAACAACAGAAACCCTTCCCCATAGAATTCTGCACTCTCTGACTTAAATCACTTCCTAACGGCAGTGTAAGCATTTCAAGGGACTCAGGTCTTGTTCCTTGTAAATGTTGTTTGAGTTTAGGGAACAAAAAGAACTCTGAAGGAATAAGGGGTAAGATCAGAGCTGTAGGGTGATTGGGATTAGGTTTCCCAATGAAATTCTCTTAGCATGCAGATGCATTGTTGGGATGAACAAAATTTCTCAGTACAACTTTCCTGGCCTTTTTCTCGCCAATGCAGTGTTCAGGGTTGTTTTAAGACTTCTTCAAAAATGATCATCCTGTGTCTTTTAAGAAGATTTATCAAGATTATTCCCCCTTTTCAATCCAAAAGAAACTCTCACCATTCCCTCCTGAGCTGACCTGTCTGCCTTGAATGTAACTGGCCCACCAGATCCCCTTGGATGCCATGATTGGACTTTGTTTGGGAAAGTACCCTAAGGAAACTAAAACAAGTCTGTTACTGAGTCAGCCTGTCTGCAGTCATCCACTGAGACCTGTTTTGTTGAAATAAATCCATGCGTGTATGAACTGGAACCCTCTATGTATAACACTCTGTGTATAACACTCCTCTATGTATAGGAGATTATTGTCTCTATTTCATAGGCAAACTGTCTTGTCACATGATAATATTGTGCCTTTCCTTATCTCTCTTGGTTATCAGATAATTGTTTTAATATAAGTGATTTAAGTGTTCACATTATGGAATGACAGTATCCAATATTTGGAAACCCAGTCCAATCCACCAAGTAAATCAAACTTGGCATTGTGGCCATAAAAGTCCCTGGAAGTGTCAGGAAATGGAACTGAAAAAGGGTGTAAGTTTTGGTTCAACGTTCCGAACTTTTTGACAGCTAAGAACTCTGTTAAAGTTCATGAATGACCTTGGAAAGTAGCACATTCCCATCCACATATTATCCAAAAACAAGAAAACACAACTGGCTAGATATATAATAAAGGATTTGATTCAAAATGCAACCAAAATTATGAAAAAAACAACTAGGAATTTAAAAATCTTAAAGACCTTTAAAAAGAAACATGTAAATTTTTGCTGAAGATCATAAATGAACATATTAGTAAGTGAGAAAATGCTGTGTTCTTGAGTAGATTGGATGTTACAAAGAAGTTGTTTCCCTCAAATTGTTAACTATTGTTTTTGTTAGGTGCTATCAAGTCAGTTCCCACTCCTAGCAACCCTGTGCACAACAGAACTAAATGCTCCTGTTTTCTGCATCATCCTCACCATTATTGTTACACTTGAACCCATTACTGCTGCCACTGTGCCAATCCATTTTCTGTGGGGTCTAACTGTTTTCACTGACCATCTACTTTACGAAACATGATATCCTTCTCCAGAGACTGATCCCTTCTGGTAGCATGTCCAATGTATGAGAGACGACATCTCTTCATCCTAACTTTTACAGAGTGCTCCAACTGTACTTCTTCCAGACCTGTTTTTTCTTCTGGCAGCCCTTGGTACTTTCGATGTTCTTTACCAACACCACGATTCAAATACATCAGTTCTTCTAAGGTCTTCCTTGTTCACTGCCCATCTTTCACATGCATATGAGACTATGGAAAGAACCTTGGGTCAGACTCAACTTAGTCCTAAGATTCGGTATCTTTGCTCTTGAGCACTTGAAAAAGAGTACTTGTGCAGCCAATTTTGGTTACTGCTTGCATGAGTGTTGATTGTGGATCCAAGCAAAATGAAGTCTTTGACAACTTAAATCTTTCTCTATTTAACATGTGATTTATTGGTCCAGTTGTAAGGATTTTTGTTTTCTTTGCATTGAGATGCAACCCACACTGAAGACTTCAGTCTTTGTTCTTCATCAGTAAGTATTTTGAGTCCTTTTTGTTTTTAGCAAGTAAAATTCTATCATCCCTCAAATTAGTACAAATATTAATATGTTGTTCCACCACTCCTCAGTCAGTTTGTTGTACTATGGTGGCTTGTGTGTTACTGTGGTGCTGGAACCTTTGTCACTGATATTGGAAATACCAGAAGGGTCACCCATGGTGGACAAGTTTCAGTGTAGCTTCCAGGTGAAAACAGGCTAGGAAGAAAGAGATGCGGCCTACTTTGAATGTTTAGCCATTGAAAATCGTATGAGTAGCAATGGAACATTATCAGCTATAGTTACCAGAAGATAAAACTGTACGAATAGCTGCAGAACATTGTCAGATATAGTGTTAGAAGATGAACCACTCGGGTTGGAAGGCACTCAAAATATGAGCAGAAGAGCTACCTCCTCAACGTAGAGGATACTATTGAGAAAAATGGAGTAAAGCTTTCGGGACCTTCATTTGCTCATAGGCCACAACTCAAAATGAGGAGAAGCAGCTACAAACATGCATTAATAATCAGAACAAGGAATGTACAACGTACTAATCTAGAAAAATTGAAAATTGTCAGAAATGAAATGAAAAGCATGAAGATCGATATCCTAGGCATTAATGAGCTAAAATGGACAGCTTGGTCATTTTGAATCAGAAAATCATATACTTTACAATGCTGGAAACAACAAATTAAAGAGGAATGGTGTCACGTTGACCGGCAAAAAGAATGTTTCAAAATCTGTCTTGAAGTTCATTGCTGTCTATGATAGGATAATATCCATGCATCTACAAATAAAGCCAGTTATTGTCACTATTATCAAAATTTACACACCAACCACTAGACCTGTGCTGATGAAATCAAAAAAATTCTACTAACTTCAGTCTGAAATTCATGTAACATGAAATCAAGATGCATTGAAAATTACTGGTGATGGAATGCAAAGATTGGAAACAGGAAGTATCAGGAATTGGGAAGGATGGCCTCCGTGATAGAAATGATGCTGAGATCACATGATGAAATTTTGCAATACTAACAGCATTCATTGTGAATACCCTTCTTAAGCAACATATATGCCGACTGTATACATGACCTCACCAGATGGAATACACAGAAATGAAATTGACTGCATCTGTGGGAAGAGACAGCGGGAAAGCTCCATATTATAACCAAAACAAAGCCAAGTGTAGACTGTGGAACATACCATCAGTTGCTGATAAGCAAGTTCAGAATGAAACTGAAGAAATTAAATAAGTCCTTGAGAGCCAAAATTGTACCTTGAGTATTTTTCATCAGATTTGATGCATTAGACACTAATAACCAAAGACCAGAAGAGTTGTGAGGTGAAATCAGGAACATCAAATAGGAAGAAAGAAAAGATCAAAATGGATGTCAGAAAAGGCTCTGAAACTTACTCTTGAGCATACAGAAGCTAAAAAATGGAAGAAATGAGGAGGTAAAAGAGCTGACCAGAAAATTTCAAAGAGCAGCTCGAAAAAACCGAGCCAGATATTATAATGAAATGTGCAAAGACCTAGAGTTAGAAAAGCAAATGGGAAAACACACTCAGCATCTCTCAAGCTGAAAGAACTGAAGTAAAAACTCAGTCCTTGACTTGAAATATTGAAGGAGTCTATGGGCAGAATTGGTGTCCTGGTGTCGCAGTATAGGATAAGCATTGAATTGCAACATTAGTTTGAACTACAAGGTCAGTGGTTTAAACCCACCAGCTATTCCACAGAAACCCTGTACGGTGTCACTATGAGTTGGAACTGACTCAGTGGAACTAAACAATAACAACAATGGACAAAATACTGGATGATGCAGAAAGCCTCAAAAGAAGATGGAAGTAATACACAAATTCACTATACCAAAAATAAGGTGTTTGATGTTCAGCCATTTCAAGAGGTAGCATGTGATCAAGAACTGATGGTACTGAAGACAGTCTTGAAAAGCAAGGGTCCAAAAATTGACAGATTGCAAATTGAAATCTTTCAGCAAACAGATGCAGCACTGAAGGAGCTCACTCTTTTATGCCAATAACCTTGGAAGACAGACTACCTTGCCAACCAGTTGGCAGAGATCCATATTTATGACCCAACAGGTTGTGGAAATTATCAAACAATGTATTCAATATTGTATTGAAGTAAAATTTTGCTGAAGATAATTAAAAAGTGTTTGCAGCAGTACATCAACAGAAAACTGCCAGAGATTCAAGCCAGATTCAGAAGACTACATGGTACTAAGGATACTCTTGCTTAGACATTAGATGAATCTTGACCAACAGCAGAGACATGTTTACTGTTGGTTGGTTGACTGTGTAAAGACTTTTCACTGTGTAGATTATGACAGACTATGAATAACTTTGTAAAGTATGGATATTCCAGAACGCTTGATTGTGCTCATAAGGAACCTGTACATAGACCAAGAAGCAGTTGTTAGAGCAGAATAAGGGGATACTAATTGGTTTAAAATCAAGAAAGGTTTATACCAGGGTTGTATCCTTTCACCATACTTATTCAATCTGTATACTCAGTAAATATGCTGAGAGTTTGGATTACATGAAGAAAAGCATGGCATCAGGATTGGAGGAAGACTTATTAACAACCTGTTATATGCAGATGATGCAACTTTTCTTGTTGGAAGTGAAGAGGATTTAAAATACTGATGAAGATCAAAGACTTCAGTATGGATTTGCACCCCTATGTCAACAAAACAAAAATCCTCACAACTGTACAATAAATATAATCATAATAAATGGAGGAAAGATTGGAGTTGTCAAATAATTCATTTTGTTTGGATCTACAATCAACACTTATGGAAGCAGCAGTCAAGAAATCAAAGGACATATTGCATTAGGCAAATATGCTGCACAAGACCTCTCTCAAGCATTAAAGAGTAAAGATATCAATCTGAGGACTAAGTTGCATCTGACCTAAACCATGATATTTACAGTTGCCTCACATGCATGTGAAAGTTGGACAGTGAATAAAGTAGACTGTAGAATTGATGCATTTGAGTTATGGTGTTGGAGAAGAATGTTAAAAGTACCATGGACTCCAGCAGAACACATAAATTTGTTTTGGAAGAAGTACAACCAGAATGCTCCATAGAAAACAAGATGGTGAGACTTCCTCTCTCATACATTGGACATGTTATCAGGAGAGACCAGTCTCTTAGAAGGACATCATGCTTTGTAAAGTGGAGGAGCAACAGAAAAGAGGACGATCCCCTCAAGGAGATGGATTGGCACAGTGACAGCAGCAATGAGTTCAAGCATAAGAACAATTGTGAAGAAGGTGCAAGACCAGCAGTGGTTCATTCTGTTGTGCACAGGGTTGCTGTGAGTCAAAACTGACTCAGCAGCACCTATAACAACATCATGCTGTTTTTAAGTGTTGTCAAGTCGATTCTGACTCATAGTGACCCTGTATACGGTTTTCAAGAAGCAGCCAGTGGGTTTGAACTACTGACATTGTGGTTAGCAGTCCAGTGCTTATTCTACAGCACCACACCAGGATTCAATATCCCAATGGTTGGCTTTTTAATTACATGCAAAAATATAAAATAAAATCTAATGTATTTTTTAAAATAGCAAGAGGAAATATGTTGGAATGATACTACAGTAAGTTTTCAATCAAGATAGTGAATAGAACACCAGTATATGTCTCTATGCCCTTCTAAGGTCACACTGATAAAAGGAATTACAAAAGTGTTGGTAGGCAAGGCTTGGAAGGCTTTTCCTGGAAGAGATGTCAGTATATTTCTGAAAAGGTAAAAAGAGAATGGAAGCCCTTTGACAGGTAAAATAAGGGCAGGCATTGAAGTGAGAAAACTACTAGTGTTTCTTGGCAGTTAAATGACCCAGCCTGGAAGGTTATTCCCTCCCACCTCATTGGCCAGAATCAATCACCTGACCCCATTCAAAGACAAGAGGACCAGGAAGTCTAATGCTACCATGTGCCCAAAAGGCATGTTGTTATTGTTGTTAAGTGCCGTTGAGTCAGTTCCAACTCACAACAACCCTGTATGGGGTTTCCAAGGAGCAGCTAGTAGATTTGGACTACCGACCTTGTGATTCACAATCCAGTCCTGATCCTACAGCATCAGGAGTGCCCCCAGAGGCATAGAGCCCACAATATATGGTGAACAGCTCTGTTGCAAATGGTGGACTTACAGAGTCACTAAGCAGTTCTAATGAAATATGAGCCATTACTCCTGAGTTGATGACCCCACAAGGTTTTCCTTGATAGGTGGCTGCAATATTAAAGGAGAAGATGAGAGCTGGGACTTCGGCACTGGTGCTGGCTTTTATGTGGATGCCACGGAAGATCCTTGGAAAACTAACTACAGGATGTACTCTTACATAACACAAGAGCTTCCCCAACTCATAAAAGCCAATTTTCCAGTGG
>NW_006408540.1:21874211-21879199 GCF_000296735.1 Chrysochloris asiatica | reverse complement strand
TTTTTTTTTTCTTTTAGTTATATAAAATAAATATTTCTCAATTTTATTCTAACCTGTTAGTAACTACAGGTGGGTGTCACATCATGTCCACTTATAGGACGTCTGACCACATGTACTTGTATATGTCCATGGTCCCATAAAGGTTTCTCTTTGGTTTTATAAAGAAAGTAACACTCTTGTTAGTATTTCTCCGAATGGCTTTATAGCTCTTGCAGCACTGGATCAGTCAGTAGTGGGTACAGACAGGTGAGGCAGAAGGCACGGCTCTGCTTCTCCCTCATTTGCTTCGTGTTCTGCTCCTGCCGCCTCTAGACTGCTGTGGGTACTGTCCCTCCAGCCTCCGTAAGCTGCCTTAGTGCAGCAGCGGCAGTGTGGACAACCAGAGGCAAGGTCCCATTCAGCTTCGTAAAGTGTATGCACAATGGCCAAATCACATAGCATCTTTTTTCACAGAATATATCCAAGACATCAGATGACTCAGACCTAAGTAATTGTCAATAGCTATACAATATTTTGTCATATGCCACAGTTTACATTTTACGAATTTATTTTTTATATAAATATTAGCCATAATATTATATTTACTATAAATTCATTATCTTTGTGCATAATTCTTACCCCCTAAAGACCTTTCCCTTTCCAAGATGAAATTGATAGGTAAAATGACAGACTGTCACAAATGTTCAGCTTCATCTACCTGAAGTTACTTTCTCAGGAGGCTGGACCATATATACCTCCAGTAATGTATTAATCACCATGGTTTCTTTGAGGGATTTTTGTAACCTTTACTATACTAGTTCAAGCTATTATAAGGATATATTTGGAAGTGTTGGTCGTAATAATTAATAACTTTGAAAATCTAAACTAAATTTCTCTTGTATCTTTTGTCACACTTTTAAAAAATTTCTTTCTAGCTTCCCCAACTCATAAAAGCCAATTTTCCAGTGGACCCCCAATCAATGTCTATTTTTGGCCATTCCATGGGCGGTCATGGAGCTCTGATCTGTGCTTTGAAGAATCCTGGAAAATACAAAGTAAGACTATCTCAGCTACTAGGGATAAATAGCTCTGCATAACGTAATTCTGTAAAACCTATTGAACTCCCCACAAGGTTTTCCTTGATAGGTGGCTGCAATATTAAAGGAGAAGATGAGAGCTGGGACTTCGGCACTGGTGCTGGCTTTTATGTGGATGCCACGTAAGATCCTGGAAAACTAACTACAGAATGTACTCTTACACAACACAAAAGCTTCCCCAACTCATAAATGCCAATTTTCCAGTGGACTCCCAATCAATGTCTATTTTTGGCCATTCCATGGGCGGTCATGGAGCTCTGATCTGTGCTTTGAAGAATCCTGGAAAATACAAATCAGTTTCAGCATTTGCTCCAATTTGCAACCCTGTGCTTTGTCCTTGGGGCAAAAAAGCCTTTAGTGGATATCTGGGATCTGATCAAAGTAAATGGAAGGTGAGTTCAGCTTCAGCCTGGACTTGCATATGAGCAATTGATGGTCTTATTTCACAGTCTGCCTCTAGTCTTGTTTTGGCTAATGACATGGAGCTTTTCTACCATTGCTTTCCATAGATGTAGTCAGTTTGATTCCATCTGATGTGTACAGTCATCTTCTATGTTTTCTAAATCATTTCTATCACCAAGGCTGTATTTTCCAACTACTGATCTTTCCTCTTTGTTTCCAACCTTTGCATTCCAATCAGCAGTTAGTATCAATACACCTTGATTGCATGTTTGATCAATTTCAGACTGAAGAAGTTGGTAGAATTCTTCAGTTTCATCATGACTATCTTTAGTGGCATACAGGTTGAATAAGTATGGTGAGAGAATACAATCCTGTTGTACACCTTTCTTAATTTTAAACCATTCAGTGTTCCCATGTTCTGTTTGAACAACTGCATCTTGGTCCATGTACAGATTCCTCATGAGCACAATTTAGTGTTCAGGAATACTCAGACTACGCAATGTTGTCATAGCTTGTCATGATCCATACAATCAAAGCCTTTGCGTAGTCAATAAAGCACAGGTAAACATCTTTCTGATATTCTCTGCTTTCAGCCGTGATCCATCGGATATCAGCAATGATATCTCTCGTTCCACGTCCTCTTCTGAATCCAGCTTGAACCTCAGGAAGTTATCTGTCAACGTATGCTTACAGCCATTTCAGTATTACTTTAGTAAAACTTGACTCGCATGGGATATCAAAGATAAATGTCCGATGAGTTCCACATTCCATTGGGTCACTTCTCTTTGAAATGGACACAAATATGGATCTCTTCCACTTCAGTGGAAGATAGTTGTCTTCCAAATCTCTTGGCATAGATGAATGAGTGCCTCCTTTGCCGCCTCACTTTCTTGAAAGATTTCAATTTTTATTCCATAAATTCCTGGAGCCTTGGTTCTTTGCCAATTCCTTCAGTGTACCTTGGACTTCTTGTATGCCAAGCAAATAATCCAAGAAGTTGGGTTCCATGAAGAAAAACGTGCAATCAGGATTGGAGAAAGACTCATTAACAACCTGTGATATGCAGATGATACCACCTTGCTTGCTGAACGAGAAGAGGACTTAAAATACTTACTAATGAAGATAAAAACCACAACCTTCGGTATGGATTGCATCTCAATGTAAAGAAAACAAAAATTCTTACCACTGTACCAATAAACAACATTCTTATCAATAGAGAAAAGATTGAAGTTGTCAAGGACTTCATTCTTCTTGGATCAACTATCAACACTCATGGAAGCAGTAGTCAGGAAATCAAATGATATATTGCATTAGGCAAATCTGCTGCACTAGACCTTTTTAAAATGTTGAAGAGCAAAGTTGTCAGCTTAAGGACTAAGATGCGCCTGACTCAAGCCATGCTATTTTCTGTAATCTCATATGCATGTGAAAACTGGGCAGTGAATGAGGAAGACCGTAGAAAAATGGATGCTTTTCATTTATGGTGTTGGAGGAGAATATTGAAAGTGCCACGGGCTGCCAAAAGAACCAATAGATCCGTGTTGGAAGAAGTGCAGCCAGAGTGCTCCTTGGAGGCCAGGATGGCCAAACTTCATCTCTCATACTTTGGACATATTGTCAGGAGGGACCAGTCGCTGGAGAAGGCTATCATGTTTGGTAAGGTGGATGGTCAGAGAAAAAGAGGAATACCCCAGCGAGATGGATTGGCAAAGTGGCAGCATCCGTGGGCTCAAATATGGCAATTGTGAGGTTGGCCCAGTACCAGACAGTGTTTCGTTTTGTTGTACATGGGGTCTCTATGAGTCAGTCCTGACTCGATGGCACCTAACAACAATAAAGCTGTAGTGGCTGGTGTAGAAATTTGAATAGTAGTGGTATTAACTGGTCTTCCTTCTAGGCGTATGAATATTATCCTTTCACAGACAGCATTGTACTTCAAGACAGATATTGAGATGTTCTTTTTGATGATGAATGTGACACCATTCCTTTTGTTTGTCAGTCCCAGTATAGTAAACCATGTGGGCGTCAAATTCAAAATGGCCAAGGCCAGTCCTCATTAACATCTATTATATTGGTGTTCCATTTCATTTTTTGTAACTTTCAATATTCCTAGATTCATACTCAGTACATTTCATGTTCCAATTATTAATGGATGTTTTCAGCTGTTTGTCCTCATTTTGAGTTGTGCCCCATCAGCAAATGAAGCTATCGAAGGCTTTACTCAGTTTACATTGTCACCATCAACTCTACTCTAAGGAGGCAGCTCTTCCCCAGTCATATTTTGAGTGCCTTCCAACCTGAGAGGCTTATCTTCCAGCACTATGTCTGAGAATATTCTGAAACTATTCATCATATTTCAATGTTCTATATTCTGGTGCTGACCATGTTCCACTGCAATTCATAAGGTTTTCAATGATAAAATATTCAGAAGTAGTCCATCTCTCCTTCTTCCTAGTCTGCTTTAGTCTGGAAGCTCATTTGAAACCTGTCCACCTTGGGTGGCCTTTCTGATATTTAAAATACTAGTGCATAACTTCCAGAATCACAGCAACACACAAGCCACCACAGTCAAACTGACAGATAAGTGGTGATCTCCCACATCACTGTCAGGTCCCTTCACGGTGATTGACTTAGTGTGGTGCCTAAAAGATACACCTGCCCCATGGCACTACCCACAGGAGGTGCACTGGTGACAATAATACAGCGTGACCCCGGCCACAGGGACCACCCCTCAGAGAGGAAAATTGGGAGGGTGGGAGAGTAGTTGCTTCAAAAAATTTGTGGAAACTTTTTGAAGAGGGGCGTCAGAATGTTTGTTGGAAAACTCCATTATCTTTTCTTTGCATTTTTCTATGAACTTGTTGAAGCCTCTTCATATTTTTATTTATTCTATTTTGAAGGCCATCATTTTTTTTTCTAAAAACGCTTTCTGATTAATGTTATTATAGTAATGTCATTTATGTTTAGCCTCTAATTTTGATTTTCTGAAGTAGAAACATATTCATGATTTGTAGAGTGTAAGAAATCTTTGTCTTGATAGCTTTGTTGGCAACTGAAATACAAAGGGGCTTCAGAGAGTTCATGGAAAAGTGGAATTGCGAACTAATGGGATTTCCCACAAGAAGCCCTCCCGCTTATCATTCTTAACCTTTCCCTTTCATTTAGTTAAAACTTTATATCTTTACATTTGTTGTTTGTGTTAATGAGCCTAGCTTGACTAAACTGCCTTATTTTCTTAGTGTTTCAGCAAATTACATGTGACATGTGAGTGTTTAATTGCATTGTAGATATCTGATTCTATTAGATTCCACAAAATATAACTTGTTTTAAAATTCTCTTTTGTTTCTGAAGTCAGTTTCAGCATTTGCTCCAATTTGCAACCCTGTGCTTTGTCCTTGGGGCAAAAAAGCCTTTAGTGGATATCTGGGATCTGATCAAAGTAAATGGAAGGTGAGTACTTACAGGTCTAGTGTAATTTCTTTTCAAATTGTTGTTGTTGTTGTTAAGTGC
>NW_006408540.1:21862306-21866781 GCF_000296735.1 Chrysochloris asiatica | reverse complement strand
TTTGTCTTTTACAGGCTTATGATGCGACCCATCTGGTGAAGTCCTACCCAGGTTCTCAGCTGGACATACTGATTGATCAAGGAAAAGATGACCAGTTCCTTTCAGATGGACAGTTACTTCCCGATAACCTCATAGCTGCCTGTACAGAAAAGAAAATCCCCGTTGTTTTTAGATTGCAAGAGGCAAGTACTAAGAAACTGTGTCTTGTTAAAAATAATGTGACTGAAAAAAGGCAAGACCCCATTCTACTTTATCTTTTTTTTTATTTTTCAGAATTTGAAATGTTACCTGTAATAACATAGATTTAATCATATTAAGACACAGTGAACATCTTCCTATTAAATTAATATCTCAGACCAAATTCTGTGAAAAGATGGAAACTTCTGATAGGGAAAAATGCTTACAGATTTCTGTCTGCGGTCACATGAGTAGATGGTGTCTGTACACGTGCAGTGGCCACTACTGCAGTATAAACGTCTATGTGAAATACCCCTTACTGCGTGCCCACATTTTGACCACCAAAGCCTTGTACTAACTTTGCACACATGTCCACTTGATGTGATTTAACGTAGATGCTTATGTGTCATGCTCCTTGGTATTTCTCATTGTTGAAGATTAATTACTGCATTTCAGTTGCATTACAAATTTTCCTTGACTAAACTATTTTGAGTATTCACTACCCACTTTGTTTTTGCAACTGTGGTTTATAATGAAAGAAGCACTTCTTTTATTTAAAAAGATATGTATTTATAAGCATATAGAAACAAAATATTTCCAGATGGAAAACGTACACCGAAAGTTAATTACACATGATCGTGAGTTTTAGCATTTGTATTTGTATTTCAAAGTGCTTTGTAAGGCACTGTGGTCTAAAATGCAATTATGATGGGAAATGTTCAAATAAATCTTGAACAATGTTGAATGTGGTACATTTCCGTTTATAGAATGTTTCTTAACACCATTAACCTTTGGCTGTTGAGTCCATTCTAATTCAGAGTGACCACTCCATGGAGTTTCCAAGACTGTAGGGTTTTTTTCTAACTTGTGAATTGGACTAAGGTTTACAGACAAGATCATCAGCTTTATAGTCAACAGATTGTATGCTTTGTTTCATCTCAGTGACTACAATCCCTTCCTGGCAACAGTAGTTATCCTGCTGCCTCCCTATGGTTCCCCACTTACATCTGATATATCACAAATGAAGACTGTATGTCTTTACAGAAGCAGACTGCTACAATTTTCTCCCACAGAGCATCTGGTGGCTCTAAACCACCAACCTTTAGGTTAGCCACTGTCTTAATTATCTAATGCGGATATAACCACAAGTAGATGATTTTGTTGTTTTTGTTAAGTGCTGTGGTGTTCGCTCTGACCCATAGTGATCCTGTATAGGTTTCCAAGGAAACACTAGTGGATTTGAACCACCAACCTTGTGGTTAGTAGTCCAGTGCTTGTCTTACAGAACCACACCAAGACTCTGTGGATGACTTTAACAGCCAGAAATTTGTTCTCTCACATTTAGGAGGCTAGGAGTCCAAATTCAGTGTAGGCTCTAGGGGCAGGCTCTCTCTATGTCCCCTCTGAGGAAAGGTCCTTGTCTCTTCGGCCCAATATTTCTTGAAGTTCCCTATACATCTTGGCATCAGTCTTCCCCTGGAACTTGGAGCTTCACAGAGAAGGGACTCCGGGTCCAAAGGACACACTATCCCAGCTCTTCTGTCTTGATGGTAGTAGGTTCCTGTAAGCTCTGCTCACTTCTCTCTCCTATTTTATATTGAGATTGACTCAGTCAAGATGCAACCTAATCTTGTAGCTTGCATCTGGCCTCATAACATAGGATTGAAGGTTTACAACACAAGGGCTAATCACATCACATCAGAACTGGTCACATCTGATCCCATCCCAGGGTGATTGTGTCATAGTAGAGCTCATCATGGAGGTGATAACTCCATCTTTACTGGTCCAGCCAAGTTGATTTAATGATCAGAGCAGCTGAGCCCAACTAGGCCACCAGGGCTGTTTTCACATTTTATCCTTGAACCAGGGTAAGTCAAAAAGTATCACTACAAAATCATATTAACCTGTATTAAACAAAAATATCAAACTGTGACGCTATTAGTTCTTGACCTGTCCTCCTTCTTGGTCCATACACTTCTGAAAGTCACTGATTCCATCTCTGTAAGAATCCTGCCCCCTCTGATTTACACCACATCAAAATGGCAGTGTTGGCATACTTGAGGGACTCAAATCATGTTTCTTTTCCAATCTTCTTTGAATTCCAGGAACAAAAAGAAATCTGAAGGGCAAGATCGGGGCTGTAGGGTGGATTGGATGAGTTTTTCCAATGCAATTCTTCTGGGACAGCTGTTACTATCTCAAAGAGTGAGCAATTACTTTATCATGATGGAAAAAAATTCTTCGGCACCATTTCCTGGCCTTTTCCTCACCAATGTAGTTTTCTGTTTTCTTAAAACTTCTTCATAATAAGGCCACAAAAACATCATGTTCCCTTCGAGAAAACCTATAAAGATTACCCCTTTGGAGTGATCTTCTGAGCTGACCTCTGCCTTGAATTCACTTTTGAGTTCTTCACCACTTTCATTTAAATGCTTGATCCATCTGAAAACTGTTATTTTATGTGGACAGCAATCCTGGAACTTGTTACAAAGGTTTAATAATTTGGGAAGATGTCACTTAACTTTGGTGTTTTTTTCCCAATAGCACAATAGTTTTTTTTTTTTTTTTAAAGACAATCAACAGCACTAAAACAAGTATAGGAGGGGACCTCAAGGAAAAGGGGCATGAAAAGATACTGGAGTTTTTCCACTAACTTTTTGAAGCTCCCTTCTGTTGCTGAGAGAACTTGTCTTTGAGACATACTTAAAAAATGTGTCTTGATCCCTTATGACAGACATTTTCTATGTTCTCATAATGTCAAAGGGTCTCTTTGGACTGCTAACTGCAAGGTCAGCAGTTCAAACCTACCAGTTACTCCACAGGAGAAAGATAAGGCTTTCTGCTCTGGTAAAGAATTGCAGTCACGGAAACCCTCAGAAGCAACTCAACAGCGCACAGCCAGCACCACCATGAAGTTAGGTTTGTGTTGAAATACCATTCTGGAAATCTCGGGACATTTGCTATCTTGGAACACATTCCTGAGCGCTCAGCATTGTCACTGGGCCTTACCCTGGGACTTTTCTTAGGATGAGGATGGTAAGGAAGGCAGCTATCCACGTTGCTTGAAACTGCAAAGTGCTTAACACATGAACACATGAACATCATAGTGAAAATTATGCGGTCACATTTTCTCAGGCAAGTCTCTTGAGGCCTCTGTTTCCCTGCATCTGCCTGTTTTCCATCAGATACATCTTTAGGTACTGTTGGAATCCTGCTGGCACATGGTTAAGTACTCAGCTGCTAACCAAAGGTCAGCAATTTGAACCCACCAGCAGTCCAAGGGAGAAAAATTACAACCTTGGAAACCCAGTGGGCCAATTCGACTCTGTCTTAGGGTCACTGTGTGTAGTAATTGACTCAACAGCAATGGATTTGGTTATTGTTGTTAAGTGCCATCAAGTCAGTTCCAACCTATAGCGACCCTGTATTGCATTTCCAAGGAGCGGCTGGTGAGCTTGAACCACCAACCTTGCAGTACAAATGGCTTTGCAGTCTGACGCATGAACCCACAGCGCCACACCAGGACTCTGGATTTGGTTTTTAAGGGTGTGTATTTCACAGATTTCGTAGCCAAAAAAATCACAGGCTTGTTTAACCTCCAACAACTCAAAAACGATTGGAACGATGCTTTTTTTGTTTTTTTTTTGTTGTTGTTGTTGTTGTTTATGTAATGAAACTATCCTTTAGCTATAAATTAAGTAACCAGCTGAGACTTGAGCCAGATGGATTTTCTATCATGGAGAGCTATGAAACCAAACAATTCCAAGGTTCAACCTTCATCCTGCCAGCATTCCTGCCAGATTCACTCCTCTGCTTTGTCCAGGGAAGGAGCAGGCAGATAGGTCTTGGTAACTTTGAGGACCGTAAACTAGAACTTTCTATGAACTGTTGTTCTCCAGGTAATGTGTGCATCTTCTCTGGAAGTCAGTGATTGAGGACGTTTCCTGAGTCTTCATACATCTTAAGGATTTGCCTCATCCCCTGAAACCCAAGTGATAGCTTCATTAGCTCTGTATCCTATGAGTGGTTATGTGATAATCAGGCTGCTAACCTCAAGGTCAGCAGTTCAAAGCTACCGGCCATTCTATGGGAGAAAGATGAGGCTTTCTGATCCCATAAAGATTTACAGCCTTGGAAATCCTATGGGTCTCTATGAGTCGGAACCGACTCCATGGCACACAACCACCACTACCACCACCATTCCTGTTTCTGAAGTGCTTAGAAAAATTTCTTCTGGCTGCTTTTCTTCTCCTCCTACCACCCTCCCTAAGTCAAAGACCATTCACTAAATAAAGTTG
>NW_006408540.1:21859778-21860843 GCF_000296735.1 Chrysochloris asiatica | reverse complement strand
TTATTAAAAACATTTTTTTTTTCATCTTTCTCTAGTCAAGTTCTGATTATCAAGCCATTGAGGCTAGGTCAAATAGGTACTGTCTGCACGTTTGGGTGTTCTTGTGCATCTCCCCTCACTTCATATCAACTGGATGCTTCACTCTCAGCTCTAGCCCTCTGTGGCTATGTCCTTGTCCATGGGCTCAAGTGTCCTCAGGTCTCATCACACTTTGGACTAACCAGCCCTTTCTCTTCTATATCTCATCTCCAGGGCTATGGAAGTCAATAGACTGTAGTTGAATTCAGCCCATTCTTCATTGATGCCTTTCCCCCTCTTCCACTCACCAGTAGACCAGTGTGATCCTCAGAAAGCTTACATGCCTGCTCGTATGTTCCCTTTGAGTTTCCGTCTTAGAGGGGGTTTTGTCGTGAAGGAACTTGATTGCTTGCCTTGATGACTTCTGGCAAACAACTTGCTTATTCTTGAAGTAACCAGACATACTGACATTTTTGTTTTGGGTTTTTCCTGATGATCCTTCTTTGAAGATGTATCTGCTTTCATTCTAACTGTTCCAGGCTGGTCTGCCTGTCCTTTCTAGTGGGGATGTCCCACTTCATTCAGAAGGTTCTGGATGGAACTCCGGATTCCATCTAAGGCCCTATACTCTGCAAAGGCTTGCAAGAGGCCTATTTCACTGGGCAAGTTCTGGAACCCCTTTTAGGTATTCCAGTCAGTTATAGGCTGAAGGTAGGCCTGCAAGTTTTCTGTAATCATATTTCCCGACATTCCTTTATATCCCACTCAAGTATATATTTTATAGTAGTAGGCAAGGGAAAACAATATTCATAAGGCAATCAACTATCTTAGTATTATTTACCCTCTTCAAACTATGCCAAATCCCTGTATCACAGAGCTCTGTTGTTCCAAGGTTGAGCATGCATCACTATTTACCGCTGTCCCACTTAGACATGCAAACCTGTTTCAATCTTCCCCTATCTACCTTCCACCTCCTCCCTCTTGTCGTATTGCCCTCCCCTACACCCGAACTATGATGTGTCTGCCCTTACCCTGTGTTCTACCATT
>NW_006408540.1:21856244-21858028 GCF_000296735.1 Chrysochloris asiatica | reverse complement strand
TCTGGGTTTCCGTGGTTGGTCTGATCCTTCCCTTGCTTGGTTTTGCCCAAGATGGCAGCTCCGGGAGCATTTGAGCACCTTGGATTAGAAAGCACTGGATTTCTTGTTTCTGCTACAAATTCCCCTAGCTGTAATCCTTCCAACCTTGTAAATATTCCTTTATATGTGGTTCAGAGTTCTTGCACCATCCCCTGAGCCTGCTTGGTCCAGTATTCTGTGTTGTTGCTGATGGAGCTCCTCACTGCACTCTACCCGAACCACCATCTGTTTGTTCTCCCGCCATTCTCTCTTAATTCCACTTTTACCATGAACTCTTTAAAGCCCCCTTGTGTTTACCAAATATAGTGTCTTGCTAAAGGCTGCCAGGTTTAATCCATTATTCCTCAAGTAAAGGTGCAAGGAACCTTGAGGGTGGAGCTGTGGAACTCTCAGCTCATTAATTCTTTTATGCAAATCGTGGGCATTTGGACATTTTCTTGTTCTTTCTCTAGATTGTTTGCTTATTTTGTATTTGAACATTCGCTGTCTTACTGATGTACTTCTTTGTGATTTGGATTTTCTTGCCTATGAGCTTAATCTCCCCAAATCCTATCTGATCCTTTCAAATCTTGTGAAGTAACCACATGTCTGTTCTGCACATATAATTGGCATCTTAATATGCAGGGAAGTGGCATATCAGTAATGACAACGTTGAAAAGCTGAGCTAGGCAGAATATGTTTTTCTTCAATTTTTCAAATGTTTGCTGCGCTTTTAACAAATACAGCAAAAATGTGGACATGTAAACCTTCCTCGTGTTGTAATACCTATATACAAGCAGAGTGATATGAGAGCTTTCTTTAAGATCTCATTTTTTTTGTTTTAAATAAATCAGTGCCTTATTATGTGTGTTTTGTCTTCTAGGGTTATGATCACAGCTACTACTTCATTGCAACCTTTATTGCTGATCACATCAGACATCATGCCAAATACCTGAATGTATGAAAAACTTCAGATACTGGAATATCTTTGAAATTGGAAAAGTTGTAATAAACTGAATTTCTGAGGGGAAAAAAAAAGATTTCAAAACACTGAAAAGGGTTTTGTTCTATAATTGAATCACCTGAATAAATACATAAAACTCACTTCTGAATTAAAGAATTGTTTACGGGGGTTCACATGGGAAATCTTTGATACTTAATAGTTTTGTGGTGGTCATTTGGAAGTCTTTGTTACAGTGGCCTTCAGGTCATACAATATGAGTGTAATCCCATATTAACTGTGGCAGAGGCCTAAACAGTTGTGTAGCCCACACCTCTGAGCAGTGATGTTCATTAGTTGTAGGCTGTTGAATGAAGAAGTCAGATCAGCAAAGTCCAAAGCCTTCCCCATCTGTTAGTTTGTGAACAACTGAGGTTCGAAGGCAGATTTCTTTCTGTCTATTGAGACAGATTGATATATGAGCATTAGTTCTGAGGTATGTTAAATCTCTAAAAGTGACCCCGGGTGTACAAACAGTTAAAGGTTCAGCTTCTGACTGAAGGGGGTGGCGGTTCGCACCCACCCAGGGGCTCCACCGCAGAAGAGCTGAAGACCTGCTTGTGTAAAGAGTGAGCACATTTGCTGTTGAGTCGATCACAATCGTAGCGATCGTCTTTAATGAAACCTGCTGCCACGTCTCTCCGTGAAGTGGCTGGTGCCTTTGAACCACTGACCTTTCAGTTAGCAGGCACCATGAGGACGTTTTGTAAAGAGCATAGCTTAGAAAACCTCTGGGACAGTTCAACTCTGTCACATGAGTCACTAC
>NW_006408540.1:21853707-21855609 GCF_000296735.1 Chrysochloris asiatica | reverse complement strand
TTTATTTACAATAGCCACCCAAAAGATGAACTATTTAGGAATAAATGTAACCAGAAAGAAAAAAAACCTGTACAAAGAAAACTACAAAACACTACTTATAGTTTCTTATAGAAACCAAAAGAGACCTACATAAATGGAAGAATATATCCTGTTCATGAATGTTGTTGCTAAGTGCCATCTAGTTGGCTCCAACTCATAGTGACCCTGCATAGGGTTTCCAAGGAGTGGCTGTTAAGTTTGAACCACTGACCTTGCAGTGCCACACCAGGACCATGTTCATAAATAGGAAGACTTAACATTGTGAACATGTTAATACTATGCTAAATGATCTATAGATAGAATGCAAACCCAATCTAGGTTCCAATAGCATTCGTTCTAGAGCTGGAAAAACTAATCACTAACTTTATATGAAAAGAAGCAGAGAAAATTGCTGACAAGGGCATGGAGATCCTGATTCCTCATCCCATGGTGGTGGGATTATAAAATTGTGTGACCACTGTGGAAAACAGTATGGCACTTTCTTAAAAAGTTGTAAATGGGAAGCAATATGATCTAGTAATCCTTCTACTTGGTATGTATCCTAGAGAAATAAGAACCACAATGCAAATAGATACATGCACACACATGTTCATCACAGCACTATTGTGTCATGCTAGTGAATAAGAATAACACACAGTGAATACCAATAGCAAAAAGATGGACTCGACCTAAATGTCTACCAACAGAAGAATGGATACATAAATAATTGACTACTACACAACATTAAAAGGAGCTCTGGTAGCGTAGTGGTTACGAATCGGGCTGCGAACCTGAAGGTCAGCAGTTCGAAACTACCAGCGGCTCCGCCGGAGAAAGATGAGGCGATCTGCTCCCATAAAGATTTACAGCCTCGGAAACCCTATTCAGGGTCGCTATGGGTCGAAACCGACTCGACGGCACTTAACAACAACAACAACACAACATTAAAACTAATAATGATCAAGGATCATTCCTATCCCCTCTGTACACAGGATTGATAGGGACAGGCAACTTAGACATTAGCTACCTAAAATGGGTGGGATGGGGGCAATAAAGGCACGAAGTGACTGGCTTACAAGTTTTACAAGAGGGAGTTTAGTTTCAGAGTGGGCAGGGGAAGGTAGAATCCCCACTGAACAGTTTTCATCTTGTCTAGACAGATCTAGTGAAAGGATGGGGATAAGATTCTTAAGATTCAATAGTAACTGTTATCATGACTAATTGTGATTGTCACAACTGTAAAGGCAGAAGTTTTGTAACAAAAAGGAGTAGTTAATCTTAGAGTCCAGGAACAGAGGACCCTAGGAGCATCAAGGGAGAGGAGCATGAGTGGAATGTGGGACCCTATCCAGAGAAACAGCAACACCAGAGATGGGGACACAGCAGCTGAGGACTCTAGACTCATGGAAAGAGAAAGGCTGAGTGCTGGCGACCAGCAGGCAGGCTTGCAGAAGATGATGCCCTTTGGATGTTTAAATGATTACATATTCCTGAGTGTTTTTGTGTACATCAAAAAAAAAGGAATAGAAGCAATTTCTGTTGAACAATGATACATTGAGTGGATTGTAATCATTGCGATGAAACGAAATACGATAGGGTGAGTGTAAAATCAATGTTGTCCCATGTAAACTATCACTCAATTCACAATAAGAAAACATTAAAAAAAAAATAATGATGATGAATTTATAAAACCCCTCATAGCATGGATGAACCTGAAGGACATTACCCTGAGTGAAATAAGTCAGTCACAAAAGACTAAATATTGTATGAGACCACTATTGTAAAACTCAAGAAATGTCTTCACATACTTAACCTGGCAGGGGTGATTCCATGATCTCGAAGGTGGTTTCCCCAGGGCGAGGCTAATCCATTGCACTTTAGGAT
>NW_006408540.1:21851814-21852827 GCF_000296735.1 Chrysochloris asiatica | reverse complement strand
AGAAAGATAAGGCTTTCTACTCCCGTAAAGATTTACACCCTCGGAAACCCTGTTACAGGGTCGCTATGGGTCGGAACCGACTCGATGGCACTTAACAACAACAACAAAGACACTTCAGTGAAAACACTGCCACCTAGTGCTTGGATTAGGAGACGCACAACAGATCAGGCCCTTTTGAAGCTTTTCCAGAATGAATTCTAAGAAGTTAGTGTATATCAGTAAGATTGTTGTTGTTGTTATGTGCCGTGGAGTCGGTTCTGACCCATAGCGACCCTGAACAGGGTTTCCGAGGCTGTAAATCTTTCAGAGCAGAAAGCCTCATCTTTCTCCCGCAGAACAGCTGGTAGTTTTGAACTGCTGACCTTGAGGTTTGCAGCCCAATTCGTAACCACTACGCTACCAGAGCTACTATATATTAATAGAACACTTATGTGAAAGTAAGAAATATTGTGACTAGTGTCCAGTTCATGCATGCACAATTTGCTCTGAACAAAGCGTATTTAAACATATCTCTGTGGTCAGTGGATGCCTGCAGACAAGTTCTCTCCATAATACACTAGTCTTAGTCTCATTAAAGTGCCTTCAAATAAAGATCCAGTCAAAACAGTGGGTTCCCAGGGTATATGCTAGGCCAGTTAAATAGAATGAAGAGGTCAGCTCAGAAGATGGTGGCAACTATTTTCTCAGATCCTGAAAGGGTAATCTTGGTAGATTTTCTCAAATGACACAAGATGATCACAAGTTTTAAGAAAATGGAAAACTGCATTGAAGAGAAAAAGGCCAGGAAAGTTGCACTGAGGATTTTCCCATTCCATTGGGTCACCTTTGCTTGCAATGGACATAAATATTGATCTCTTCCAATCAGTTATCCAGGTAGCTGTCTTCCAAATGTCTTGGCATAGATGAGTGAATGCCTCAAGTACTGTATTAGTTTGTTGAAAGATTCCAGGTTGTATTCCATCAGTTCCTGGAGACTTGTTTTTCAACAGTGTCTTCAGGACTGCTTGCATTTC
>NW_006408540.1:21824219-21850319 GCF_000296735.1 Chrysochloris asiatica | reverse complement strand
ATGGCTTGGGTCAGGCACACCTTAGTCATCAAGCTGACACTTTGCTCTTCAACACTTTAAAAAGGTCTTGTGCAGCAGATTTATTTGTCTAAGAAGTACATCCATAATACTCCTTAGAATCCAGGATGGTGAGAGTTTGTTTCTCATACTTTGGACATATTATTAGGAGGGACTAATTGCTGGAAAAGGGCATCATGTTTGGTAAAGTGGAGGGTCAGCAGTGAAATGGATTGGCACAGTGGCAGCAGCAATGGGCTTAAACCTAACAGCAATTGTGAAGATGATGCGGAACCCAGAAGGGTTTCATTCTGTTGTACGTAGGGTCACTAACTTGGAACCTACTTGATGGCACCTAATAGCAACAATAGAAGCAGAATATAGAATCATCCAGATGCCTTAATTTTACATTTTTCTTGACCATATCTTGTTCTTGTTGGTCCTCATAATCAAATTTGTATACTACCAATCCTCTGCTCCCATCTTTCAGCAGTTTCTGTACTTGAGACCAGAACCAGCTGGTGCCCAATTACCACTTGACTGTTCTGACTAGGCACATGGTAGAAGACTTTTGGCTCAATGCATTGCGCAAAAATCGGCCAGATGAGCTGATTTTTCCATCCATCTTTTAAGCAAGATCAAAACTATTAAAGACTTTGGTTTAAGAGTGTGAAGGGGAAGATAGAGTCCTCACTGAATAGTTTTCATCTTGTCTAGATGGGTCTAGTGAAAAGAGATGGGGATAAGATTCTTATGATTCAGTAGTGAGTAATTGTTATCATGACTAATTGCAACTGTCACAATTGTAAAGCTAGAAGTTTTATAACAAAAACAGGGGAGTAGTTAATCTTACAGTCCAGAAACAGAAGACCCTGGGACCATCAAAGGAGAAGAGCACAAGTGGAATGCAGGACCCTATCCAGAGAAGCAGCAACACCAGAAATGGAGGCAAAGATGAGGATACGGTGAAAGGGAGCAGCTGAGGACTCTAGACTTATGGAAATAGAAAGGCTGTGTGGGCAGGCCTGCAGAATGTACCCTTTGGTTGTTTAAATTATTGTATATTCCTGAGTGTTTTTGTGTACATCTCCCCACCTCCCACCACCAACCTCCCCTAAAAAAAAAGAAAAACAGAGGGAATGGAAGAAATGCTGTTGAGTGATGATGCATGGAGGAGATTGTAATCATTGCAATGAAACAATGGTGTAAACCGATGTTCTACCCTGTAAACTATCACTCAGTTCACAGTTTAAAAACAACAACAAACTATTAAAGACAATTTTATGAAACAAATCATAACTGGGATGAGTCTTGGATTAATCAATACAATCCAGAGAGCAAGGTCCAATCAAAATGACAGTTTCCAAGGGGTTCTGTTGGCCAGTTACATTCAAGGTAAAGAGTTAACTGGTTTTCAGAATTCTAAAGGAGTATCCTCGATAGATTTCCTCAAAGGACACAGGGTGATCACAGAGGCTTATTATGAAGAAGTTTTAAGAAAACTGAAAATGGCATTGGTGAAAAAGAGGCCAGGAACACTGCACTGAAGGTTAGTTTTTCTTTCTTGTGTTCCCCCCATCATGACAATGCAATCAATGGCTATCCTACAAGAATTTTCATGGGAAATCTTCCTCCATTTACCCTATAACGCTGATCTTGCCCCGCTGACTTCTTTTTGTTCCCCTAACTCAAAGAACTTTTAAAAGGAACCCAATTTGAATTTTCCAAGGACACTAAAACTGCCATTTTGACATGGTATTAATGTAAAATTGCAGAAGTCTTTAGGAAAGGGTTAGAAAGATGGAAACATCGTCTTCAGATGTGTATAGATTTAGACGGAGGATATGTTGAAAAATAATAGCTTCACATTTTGATATTTTTGTTTAGCAAAAATTTCTATGATTTTGTAACAATATTTTTTTGCTTAGCCTCATATTTCCCAATGCTAGATGTTCGTTGTAAGTAGAATTATGAAATATTTGTCCTATGTGTCTCTGGCTTATGTCACGATGTCACAATTTATGCTGATAAGCATCATAAATTCAGTTCTGACTCAGAGAAACCCTATATAGAGTTTCCAAGGAGCAATTCATGGGTTTGAACTGCCAACCTTGCAGTTAACACTCCAGAGGTATCCTATGTTGTTGTTGTTAAGTGCCGTCGAGTCGGTTCCGACCCATAGCGACCCTGTACAGGGTTTCCAAGGGTGTAAATCTTTACGGGAGTAGAAAACCTCATCTTTCTCCCGCGGAGCGGCTGGTAGTTTCGAATCGCTGACCTTAAGGTTCGCAGCCCGATTTGTAACCACTACGCTACCAGAGCTCCTTATAGCGCTTAGAATAATGTTTTAATGGTTCCTCCAAGTTGTAACAGTAGCATGGATCAGACCTTCTTTTTTTTTACGGATGAATAATATTCCACTTTATATAAATGCTGGATTTTGTTTATGCTTTCCTCTGTTGATAGACACTTAGGTTGATTCCATCTTTCTGTTCCTGCATTGAACATTGTCGCACAGTATGTGTTTGAGTCCCTGCTTTCAACTCTGCAAGTGGAATTGCAGGAGAATATGGCATTTTGGGGGAATATTGAAAGTGCCACGGGCTGCCAAAAGAACCAATAGATCCGTGTTGGAAGAAGTGCAGCCAGAGTGCTCCTTGGAGGCCAAGATGGCCAAACTTCATTTCTCATACTTCGGACATATTGTCAGGAGGGACCAGTCGCTGGAGACGGATAGCATGTTTGGTAAGGTGGAGGGTCAGAGAAAAAGAGGAAGCCCCCAGCGAGATGGATTGGCCAAGTGGCAGCATTGATGGACTCAAGCGTGGCAACAATAGTGAGGTCGGCCCAGGAGTGGGCAGTGTTTCGTTCTGCTGTGCATAAGGTCGCTATGGGTTGGTACCAACTCGATGGCATCTAAGAATAACAACATGGTATTTTTATGTTTATTTTTTTGAGGAGTTGCCAGATTGTTTAACACAGTGGTTGTACTATTTTATATTGCCACCAGAAATATATGAACAATTGCTCCATGTTCTCACCAGTACTTTATTTATTTATTTTTTATAATCAAATCTTTTTTTTTTTTTTTTTATGAAATACAAAAGGTAATCTTTCTGGATATAAGGTTCATGATCAGCAGCTTCCACCCCACCCCACCCTCACCCCCACCATCAGTACTTTGAGTATGTTAAACCGCCTTCTCGTTTCCCTTGTTTGGGATGAGACGTTAGCGGCTATTCTTACTGGAGAGCTTCTTTATAAGTGATGACTCGTCCTTTTCTTCCTATTTTCAAGATTGTAGCTTTGACGCTGTTTTCCATCATTCTTAGCCTGAAGTGTTTGTGTGTGGCACTCTGACTTCATCCAACTTGGTCATCATTGAGCTTCTAAGATGTGGGTATTAATGATTTTCAGCAAATTTGGTAAATTTTCAGTTGTTATTTTCTCATACATTTTTGTTCTCCTTTCTCTCTTCTCCTTTTACTGTTCTTATTATGTGTATATTGGTGCTTTAAGGCATTTTCTTTTAAGCCTTTCTCTAAAACGTTCACTTTTCTTCTTCCTAATTTTCTCTGTATTCTCTGGATCACATCATTTCTATTGATCTGCGATTCTACTGATTTACCAGTACTTATTTTCTTATGGCTTTTCTGTTTTCCCTTTTTAAATAGGCATCGTAATGGGTATAATCATGTGGTATCTTATTTTGGTTTTGAATAGCACTTTCTTAATGACGGTGTTGTAGGATAAGCACTGGACTGCTAACCACAAGATCATCAATTGAAACCCATCAGCCTCTCCTCAGAAACCTTATACAGAGTTGCTGAGAGTTGGAACTGATTCAAGTCTTGGTATGATGCTGTTGGAGAACTACCAGATCACAAAGTCAGTTTGAATCATGGGGCTGAGAGTTTAAACTCACCAGCCACTACTCAGAAACCTTTATATACAGGGTCACTATGAGTGCGAACCAACTAGATGGCACTGAATAACAACAAGAATCATGATGTTGAGCATCTTTTTCATATACTTTTTGGCCATTTGCTCATCTTGTTATACAGATATGTCTATTCAAGTCCATTGAATTAATTGTCTTTTTATTGTTGAGTTCTAAGGATTCTTTATATATTATGGATTATTGCTATTGTTAAGTACTGTTGAGTCAGTTCCAAACCTTTATAGAGTTTTCAAGGAGAAGCTAGTGGGTAAATTATGGGTTAGTGTTTAGGAGTTATGACTTACAGCTAAATTTAGCAGTAGGGCAAGAATTAGGGTTAAGGGTGGATTAGTCTAGAGTCTGATTGAATGTTAGTGTTAGTGTCAGGGGCTGGACTAAAGCTAGGTCTAGTGCTTGATCTAGTGTTAGGTTTAGGGTTAGTGCTAGGACAAGGGGTTAAGGGTGGTACGGTTAGAGTTAGGCTATGTGTTGGCCTTGGAAGTGGTCTATTGTTAGGATTACAGTTAGGGTTAGTTTTAGGACTAAGGTTTAGAGTTAATGCTAGAGTTTAGTTTAGGGGTTGTGCTATGCCTAAACCTAGGGTTTGGTCTAATGCTAGGTTTAGAGTTAGGTTTAGACATAAAATTAGGGATTGGGCTAGGTCTAAGCACAGGTTATTTGTTCTAGTGTTAGGGTTATTGATAGATTTAAGCTTAAGGTTAGGCTCAGAGCTAAAGGTTGGGCTAGGGATTGGCCTTGGTCTTGGTCTAATTTTAGAGTTAGAATTATCTGCTTAAGGACGTCTGGTAGCGTAGCGGTTACGAATTGGGCTGCTAACCTCAACGTCAGCAGTTCGAAACTACCAGCTGTTCCGTGGGAGAAAGATGAAGCTTTCTGCTCCCATCAAGATTTATAGCCTCAGAAACCCTGTACAGGGTCACTATGAGTTGGACCCGACTCCACAATACATAACCATCATCATTATATGCTTAGGTTTATAGTTAAGGATAGAGTTAGGTTAGAGGTTAGATTTGAGTGTTAACTTTAGCATTAGGATTAGTGTTAGGTTTAGTCATTACATGGTGGTTTATAGAGTTAGAGGTTGGGCTAGGGTTCAACCCTAATGTTTGAGTCATGATTAGGATTAGGGTTAGATTTAGAGCTTGGGTAGGGCTATGCTTTGGGCTTGGTCTACTGTTAGGGTTAGGGTTTGGACTGGTGGTTAACCTAGGATTAACCTAGAGTTTGATCTAGTGATGGGGTTGTTGTTATTATTAAGTGCCATGGAGTCAGTTCTGAATCTTAGTAATCCTGTATAGGCTTTCCAAAAAGTGGCTGGTGGGTTTGAACTGGCAACGTTTTGATTAGCAATCCAGTGCTCATCTTTCAGCACCACATCAGAACTCCAGGGTTGGGGTTAGATTTAACTTAATCCAAGCCCTAACTTTAGTCCAGTCTTTAGCCTTAATCAGAATCTAACTCTCAACCTTAACACTAAACTAAGCCCTAGACCTAACATTAGTTCAAGCCCTAATTCTAAGCCTAATCCTAGGTTTATCCCTAGCTTTAACCCCAGCAGTAATCCTACCTCTAAACCTATACCTAACCCTAGACCTAAACTAAGCCACAACTGTAGCCCTAAATCTATCTGTAACTTTATTGTAGCCCTAATTCTACCCATAAGGAGCTCTGGTAGCGTAGTGGTTACGAATCGGGCTGCGAACCTTAAGGTCAGCGGTTCGAAACTACCAGCTGCTCCGCGGGAGAAAGATGAGGCTTTCTACTCCCGTAAAGATTTACACCCTCGGAAACCCTGTACAGGGTCGCTATGGGTCGGACCCGACTCGATGGCACTTAACAACAACAACAACAATTCTACCCATAAATTTAACACTAACCTTAGACCTAGCCTTAACTCTAACCCTAAAATTAGCCCTAGCTCTAGCCCTAACCCTAGTCAAAATTCTACTCCCAACCCTAACCCTAATGTTTACTGTAGACCTAACCCTTACTCCAAACCTACCCATATCCCTAAATCTAACCTGACCATAACCCTAGTCCTAACACGAGTCTTAATGCTAACCATAGTAACCATGACCTGAATCTCAGCCTGAAATTTAATTCTACCCATAAGCCATACCTTAACCCTAGACATAATCCTAACCCTAATTTTACAGCATTGCAGCAAGGGTCGTTGTTGTTCCGACTCATAGTCATCCTGTGTAGGGTTTCCAAGGAGTGGCTGGTGAGTTTGAAATGCTGACCTTGTGGTTAGAAGTCTAGTGCTTGTTTTACAGGCCCACACCAGGACTCCACAGCAAGGGTTAGGGTTAGGTTTAATTCATGGTTAGGGTTTGGGTTGAAGCTGGGTTCAGGGCAATAGTTAGAACTAGGGTTATAGTATGGGTTAGGGTTAATGTCAGGGTTCGGGTTGAGCTAGGGCTATAGTTATGATTAGAGTTAGGGTTAGGTCTAGGATTAGGGTTCAATTTAGGTGTAGAATGAGGGCAAGAGTAAGGCCTATGGTTAGGGTTAGTTGTAGGTTTAAGGTTAGTGGTTAGGCCTAGGGCTATGGTTAGTGTTAAGGTTAGGATTAGGGCTAAGACTAGGGTTAGGGTTAAAGTTAGGGTTAAGGCTAGGGCTAGAAGTAAGGTTAGGGCTATATTTAGTGGTAGAATTAAGGCTAGGGCTAGATACTGGGACTAGAGTTAAGGTTAATTCTAGGGTTATAGTTGACATTAAGTAGAGTGTTAGGGTCTGGGGTTAGGTTTAAGTTTAGGTTTAGAATAAGGGCTAGTGCTAAGATTAGGGTCAGGGATATGGTAGTGTTAGGTCTAGGATTTGGGTTTGAGACAGGTTTAGGGCTATGGCTAGGTTTAGGGATATGGCTCATGTTAGGATTATGTTTAGGGGTAGAAATAGGATTAAGATTAGAGTTAGGGTTAGGGTTATGGTTAGAGTATGGATTAGGGTTAGTATCTAGGTTGTTGGTGTTGTTGTTAAGTGCCTTCCTGTTGGTTGTGACTCATAGCAACCCTGTGAAAGGTTTCCAAGGATCGGCTGGTGAATTTAAGCAACCAGTCTTGCAGTTCAAACCGACCTTGCAGTCCAGTGCATTAGCCTGCAGTGCCACACCAGGACTCCAGTATTTAGGTTAGGTGTAAGTTAATGGGGGGAGCACGGTGGCTCCATATGATAAGCACCAGACTGAAAACCATGGTTCAAGGGCACCAGTTGCTCCACAGGAGAAAGATGAAGCTTTCTGCTCCCAAGATTTAAAGCCTCGGAAACCCTACATAGGGTCACTATGAATCACAAGCAACTCGACGGCACTTAACACCCATAAATTCAGTGCTAGTGCTATGACTAGATGTTAGGATTAGGATTTGAACTAGGATTAGGATTAGGTCTGGAGTTAGGGTGAGGTGAGGTTTAGATGTACAGTTAAGGCTAGTATTGGGGCCAGGTTTACTGTTAGGGTTAAGGTTATGTTATTGGTAGGGTGAGTTATGATTCTGGTTAAGATTAGGTGTTAGGGCTAGGGTTAAAGTTAGGGTTTGAATTATATACAGGATTAGGTTTAGGATTAGGGCAAGAATTAGATAGTAGGCTAAGGTTAGAGTTAGGGCTAGGGTAGTATTAAGGTTGTTGTCCTGGTTGTTAAGAGCTGTCGAGTTGGTTCTGATCTATAGTGACCCTGGTCTCCAAGGAGCAGCTGGTGAGCTTGAACCGCCAACCTTGCAGTCCAGTGCATTAAACCTCAGCCCCACACCAGGACACCAGTATTAAGGTTAGAGCTAGGTTAAGTGTTTGGGTTAGGATTATGGACTAGAGCTAAGTGTGGAGCTAGGACCTGGGCAGTGTTTTGACTGGTGTTAGTGTTAGAGTTAGGGTTAAAATTAGGGTTAGAGTTTGCACTAAACCTAGAACTAGTTCTAGGACTAGGATTAGGGCTAGATTAGTGTTAAGGTCAGGTTTAGGTATAAAATTAGGGCTAGGGCTTGGCTTATGGCTAGGGTGAGGGTTCAAGTTAGGGCTCTTGCTGGAGTTAGGGTTAGGTCTAAGGTTTGAGTTGGCGTTAGGCTTAGATCTGGGGTTAGGATACAGATTAGGTTTAGATGTAGAATCAGATGTAGGAATAGGATAAGGTTAAGATTAGAATTATTGCTAAGGTTAAGGTTGATGTACGGCTATGGCTAAGACTTGTCTTAGGCTAGAGTTAGAATTAGGATGATTTTTGTTGCTGTTGAGTGCATTGAGTTTGTTCCAACTCATAGTAATCCTGTATAGGGTTTCCAAGAAGGAACTGGTGGATTTTAACCACCGACCTTACAATCAGAAGTCCAGTGCTTATCTTACAGCACCACACTAGGACTCCTCATTAGGACTAAGAGCTAAAGTTAGAAATGGGTAAGTGACAGTTATTCAACTACTTCTCTATCATTTTGTAGTACCCTGGTGGCTTGTGTGTTGATGTGCTGCGTACTGATGTCAGATGAATGTTGCCTGAAAGCAGAGGTTACCAGACAGATGTTTGTGTGTTTTCTTGACTACACCAAGGCATTTGACTGTGGGGCTATAACAAATTATGGATAACATTACAACAAATGGGAATTTCAGAACGCCTAATTGTGCTCATGTGGAATTTGTACCTAGATCAAGATGTAGTCATTTGAAAAGGAAAAAGGGATACTGAATAGTTTAAAATCAGAGAAAGGGTCCTATGCTTTCACCATTCTTGTTTGACCTTTATGCTGAGGAAATAGTCCGAGAAACCGGACTGTCTGTTTCAGAATGCGGCATCGGGATTGAAGGAAGTATCATTCACAGCTTGCAATATATAGACAACACAACCTGTTTGCTGAAAGCAAAGAGAAGTTGAAACACTCACTGATAAAGATCAAAGACTATAATCTTTGATATGGATTATACCTCACCATAAAGAAAAAAAAAATCCTCACAAATGGGCAATAAGATACAGTATGGTAAATGGAGAACTGATTGTCAAGGTTTTCATTTTGCTTGAATCAACAATCAATGCCCATGGAAGCAACAGCTAAGAAATAAACCAATACACTGTAATGGGCAGATCTGCTACAAAAGATGTCTTTAATGTGCTAAAACAAAAACAAAGATGCTACTTTGAAGAATAAAATGTAGGTGACACAAGCCAAGACACTTTTAATCACCTTATATGCATGTGAAAGTTAAACAATGAATAAGGAAGACAGAAGAATTGATACCTTTGAATTATGGCATTGGCAAAAATTATTAATTAAACAAGGGTGAGTCAAACATTATCCACACTCTGGTTGTAAAATTCATTTTAAGCAACTTTTAGAAAATACAAATCGTTTTGACATAATCTCCTTGCTTTTCAATACACTTTGTCCATCTGCTAATAAACTTTGTATTCCCGTGTTAAAAATGTTTTAGGCTGAGCTGTGAGCCACAAATGCACTGCTGTCTTCACTTCTTCATCAGAGATGAAACTTCATCCTTGAAAGGCTGCTTTCAGGGACCAAACACATAGATAGAAGTCTGGTGGGGCAAGATCAGGACTATAGGGAGGATGCTTTACCACTTCAAAATGAAGTTTTGGGAGTGTCAACAGTGTGGGCAGAAGCGTGTGGACATGCATTGTCATGCAAGATCACAACACTCTTGGATAGCAGTCCTCTGCATTTAATCTGAAGTTTAGATTGTAATGAGCACTGTTGGTTGTTGAACCTTTTTCCTGATAGTGTTTCAATACTAGCCCTTGAGAAGCCCAGAAAATTGTAAGTATTGATTTTCCAGCTGATGATTGACTTTGAAACTTTCTCTTTGTCTGTGATTGAGGATGTTTCCATTCCATACTCTGCTGTTTACTCTCAGGCTCATAGTGATGAATCCAGGTTTTGTCACCAGTAATGTTTTTTTTTAAAGAAACTTTCACCTTCCTTCAACTATCACTGCAAATTTTGTTTGCAGGTGTCCAAACGCTTGTGTTTATGCTCTTCTGTGAGTTGTTTCGGTACCTAGCTTACACAAACTTTTCGAAACCCAAGTCTGTCATGGATCATTTCATAGGCTGAACCATGGCTCATTTGCAAATGATTTGCCACATAATCTATCGTTACTCGTCTATTCAACAGAATCATTTCACTTTCAAGCTCAGTGTTGTCATCAGCCAAGAGTGGACAGGGGTTGTAATATAATTGGAGTGTGGATAATTTTTGACTCACCCTTGTACTATGGAATGTCAGAAGAACGAACAAATCTGTGTTGAAAGAAGTCCAGTCTGAATGATCCTTAGAAGTGAGCATGACCAGATTGTCTTACATACTTTGGCCCAGTGCCTGGAGAAAGACATCATGCTTGGTAAAATAGAGAGAGGGTCAGTGAAAATGAGGAAAACCATCATTGAGATGGATTGACACAGTTACTACACCAATGGGCTCAAACATGAGATCTGTTGTGAGGACAGTGCAGGAATAGGCCATGTTTCATCCTGTTGTACATTTCCATTGCAAATGAGTTGGAACCAATTTGACAACACCTAGTAGTAACACGTTTCCTGAGGTAGAATTAGGCCTATGACTAGGTTATGGATAGTGTTAGTTTTAGGGCTAGCACTAACTACTGTTAGGGCTAAAACTAGGTCTAAGGCTAGGGGTAGGGTTAGTTTGAAAGGTAAAATTAGGTCTAAGGTTAAGGTTTTGTTTAAGTTGAAAATTTGGGTTTAGGCAAGGTTAGGGTTTGAATTAAGGTTAAGTTTAGATATAAGGTTTGTTATAGAGTAAAGCTCTTACTTGTTAAGAATTAAAATAGAGAGATTTATTGTAAACAAGGCACAGTTTAAACCTAGAATAAAGAGATTCCAGAAAGTATTATCACTAAGGAGTTGCAGTCATCTGGACAATATTTATTTATATTGTTAAATCGTTGTTATTAAGTGTTGTTGAGTCAGTTCTGACTCATAGTGACCCTGTGTAGGGTTTCTGTGAAGTGATTTGTGAGTTTGAACTCCATTGCTGATCCTAACAGGGCCATTGGTTAAATTAGGAACTAAAAACAATACTCTGATTGGCTTACTAGTTATTTGTAAACGTCAACTGTGGGTTAATGAAAATGGGGACTTTACACTGATTGGTTTAAAAAGACTTGCTAATATGTGGGCTTTGTTGGTTGCTGTTGTTGTTGTTAAGTGCCATCGAGTTGGTTCCAACTCATAGCGACCCTGTATAGGGTTTCTGAGGAGTGGCTAATGAGCTTGTGGTTCAAACTGACCTTGCAGTCCAGCGTATTAATCCACAGTGCCATACCTACCATTTAATGACCATACGGGGTTTATAGAGTGGCCAGAAAGCAATCCTAGGACATTCTTTTCTGCTAACATAGCTTTCTTCCACAATGTGGTTCCTGGAAATGGCTTGCATAGCTTGGTTACAAAGAAAACGCTAGATTTAGATTTAGATGCTAGATTAAGTCTGTTAGAAGATTAACTTCTTCAAGTAAAGCATATCTTTTCAAAATGGGGTTTAAGTTCACGTCCAGAGATAGCCAACCTTTAGTCAAGCTAAGTGCCCCAGAGATGGAAATTTTAAGATTTTTATCGCATTCTCCACTTTTGATCAAGAACTTCCATGCAAATTCCTTGATCACAATTGGAGAATAAGTTTTCTCTTCCCTTTGCGTTAGCTTAGGGTTTTATCCTCAGGATGTGATGCTAGACAATTTTATGGTCTTGATGGTGTTAAGTGTTGTTGATTCCAACTCATAGCAGAACATTGTCATCTGCACAGCTGCATCCTATTTTACCCATTACTGAAGCCACAGAAACAATGATCATTCTGGACTTAGATACCCACAAAGGAGTAGTCACTCTTCAAGAGAGACTACATGCTGAAGTTATTCTTTTATTGGGGATTTCAGCTGGCCAAATTTGAGTGAACAACATAATGCAACTAAATTTGGGTGTGAAGTCTATTCCATTTGAAAAGGTATTTTTGCATATTAATATACAGATTTTTTTTCATTGTCATTTCTGGTAAAGCGGAAAGCACTTGGTAAATATCTTATGCAACATTTTACTGTATTTGAGATAATCAAAATAGAAATAAGCATCATTAATCTAGTGACCAGTATAGATGGAATCCATAATTTAACGCAGTTTGGCAATCAACTAATGATATCAAAGAAAGAGGGAATAGTCATGGGAGGTATCGAATGGAACCAGGCAGTTTTCTGGAGAATCTTTGTGAGGTCTTGTTCAAATCCTCCAGATGTTTTCATACAACTGTTAAGTGTTGTCAAGTCAGTTCCAACTCATAGCAACTCTGTATAGTGTTTCTAAGGAGCAGCAGGCGAGTTTGAACCACGCACCTTGTGATTCAATACAATCTTGAGGTCCAGTGCTTTATTACACAGCGCCACGCCACACCAGGACTCCTTATACAAGAAGAGCAGGAGATATTACAGTTGTTGTTTTAAGTGCTGTGCTGAGCTTGAACAGCCAACATTGCAATTCAAACTGACTTTGCAGTCCAGTGCATTAACCCACAGCACCACACCAACATGTCATTTAGCATAAAATTGCTGTAGAAATGAAATTTGTCTAAGTCATCTATTGTTGTTGTTGTTAAGTGCCTTCAAGTTGATTCTGACTCAGAGCGACCTTGTATAGGGTTTCCAAGTAGTGACTGGTGGGTTTGAACTATCAACCTTGCCGTTTCAACGACTTTGTGGTCGAGTGCTTATCCTACAGTGCCACACCAGGACTCTATACTTCTATTTATTATTTTTTTTTATTATTACCATTTATTACAAAGTTCTGGCAACATAGTGGTTACAATCCGGCTGCTAACCTCAAGGTCAGCAGTTTGAAACTACCAGCCATTCCAGGAGAGAAAAGTAAGATTTACAGCCTCGGAAACCCTATGCAGGGTCGCCATGAGTTCCAACCGACTCCATGGAACACCACCAACATTTAATATATTTTCTTAATCAATCCTTATATTTATTGGGGTTTTTTTTTTGTTGTTGTTGTTTTTTATGTTGGTGATTCACCCAATTTCTGGTGGTATTTTTCTTATTTTAGACATCTTTAATATCTATCTTGAAATCCTAATGTGACACTGTAGGATAAGCACAGGACTGCTTCCAGCAAGGTCGGTGGCTCAAACCCACCAGCTGCTCCTCAGAAACCTATACAGGCCTGCTGTGAGTCACAACTGACTCCAAAGCACTAGTAACAGCAGTAGCTATATATTTATTTTATTTTATTCTGAAAAAGGGCTTCACTTGATTGGGACAGGTCTCTTCAAAACCTTCTCTGGAATAGTATTCATTATTAAGAAAGATTTATTATGATTAATATCACAAATTAAAATATGCATGAATTGTTGAATGGGAAACAAACTTGCTCTGTAACTTTTCATCCAAATCACAATAAAATACTTAAGAGAGAATCAATAAATTTAAATTGACTTGGGTATGTTCAAGTTGGACCAGGTACTTAGAAAAACAAAAGATAAATAAGTTCTCATTCTGGAATTAATAAAAATCACTCCTTTCTCCTAAATAAAACATATCCAACGTTATGAATGCTGTTGTAAGTCCCATCAAATTGGGTCTGACTCAATAGTGACCCTGTATAGGGTTTCCGAGAAGCAGCTGGTGGATTTGAACTGCCAGCCTTGTGATTAGCAGTCTAGTGCTTATCCCACAATGCCACATCATTAATAGCACCAAATACTATCATATATAGTGTCAGAGATGAGCCCCTTAAGTTGGAAGGCACTCAAAATTAAACTGGGAAAGAGATGCTTCTTCCACTAGAGTTGACCATAATGATGTTAACGGAGTAAAGCTGATGGGGAATCACTCAAAATGAGGAGAAACAGCCACCAATGTCATTAATCATTGGAGTGTGGAATATATGAAAATCTAGAAAAATTGGAAGTTGTCAAAAATTAAATGGAACTCATAAACATCAATATCTGAGGTGAGCGGAAATGGATTGCTACCGGCCATTTTGAAATGTTCTTTTTGATGGTGAATGTGGTTCATTCATCTTCAATTTGCCATTTCTGGGGTAGTAGACCATGTTTGAACTGCAAGGTCAGTGGTTCAAGCTCACCAGTTGCTCCTCGGAAACCCTATACAGTGTCAGTAGGGGTTGGAATCGACTCAACGGCACTTAACAACAACAAACAGCAACAAGACCATGTTTGGCTGATTCAAAATGACCAATGTCAGCGCACCAATGCCAAGGATATCAATCTTGATATAGTCCATTTGTTTTGATAAAAAAATTTCCTAGATACATATTGCATACATCCCACTTTCCAATGACTAATTGATGTTTTCAACTGTTTCTTCTCATTTTGAGTAGTGCAAATATGTCACGTGTACACCTGACCCAAGTCATGTTTTTTTCAATCACCTTATATGAATGTGAAAACTGGACAATAAATAAGGAAGACTGGAGAAGAACTGAGGTCTTTGCATTATGGACTGCCGGAAGAACTTACAAATCTGTGAGGAAGTACAACCAGGTGTTCTTTAGGAGTGAGGACAGTGAGACTTCCTCTCACGGACTTTGGACATGTGACTGGGAGGAACCAAACCCTGAGGAAGGACATCATCCTTGGTAGAGGGTCAGCACCAAAGAGGAAGACCCTGAACGGGATGGACTGACATCATTAGCTGCAACAATTGGCTCAAAGATAGCATTGATTGTGAGAATGGTGTTGGATTTGGGCAGTTGCACACAGTGTTGCTATGAGTCCTAACTGGCTCTACGGCACATAACACCACGTATAGTACATTAAGAGAGTCTGGAATGACATAGACAGTTGGGTGCTCGACTACTGACTGACAGGTTGGTGGGTCATCTCACAGCATGGAAACCTCTCTGGTGCACGTGTACTCAATACACATGTGGCTGCTATGTGTCGGTACTGATTTGATGGCAACTAACCAAAACATCACATACTGGTGGATAGAATTAAAACAAACATCACCTCAAGGACCCATCCTGTAGTAGAAATTTCCCAGAGGGTTTCCAAGGCTGTAAATCTCTAAGGATTGCTACAGCTTTACCCAATGAAGTCACCAGTGGTCTCAAACTGCTTAACTTTCAATTAGCAATTGGGTGCTATAACCACTGCATCACCAGAGTTCCTCATATATTATAAAAGATCCATTGCTATCAAGTTGATTCTAACTAATATGAGCACATGTCTGTCTCCTGGTATATGCATATATCTTGTTTTAGTGTTATTGAACCAGTTCTGACTCATAGTGACTATCTACAGGGTTTCCAAGATGCGGCTGGTGGATTTGAACTGCCAACCTTGCATTTCAAACCAACCTTGCAGTTGAGTGCTTATCTTACAGTGCCACACCAAGATATATACTAGGTAAGTACTCAGTTCATACATGAAAAGGTATATTCTAAACAATGTGTGTTTCAGCATGTCTCTGTGATCAGTGGATGGCTGCAGATAATTTCTCTCAGTAATAAATTTATCTTAATATCATTCAGAAGGAGCTCTGGTAGCGCAGTGGTTACGAATCAGGTTGTGAACCACAAGGTCAGCAGTTTGAAACTACCAGCTGTTCCGCGGGAGAAAAATGAGGCTTTCTGCTCCCGTACAGATTTACAGCCTGGGAAACCCTGTTCAGGGTCGCTATGAGTCGGAACCGACTCCATGGCACATAACAACAACATCATTGATGTGCCTTCAGAAAAAGGTGTCATTTATGCCATTGGAAACAAAACTATTTTGGAGTTAGGGCCTAATATCAAACTTTTAAAAGAACTCAAACGGACATCTTCCAAAATCATTAAAGGTTTGCAACAAGTTTATGGGAATGTTATCTTAAGTTATCTAGTATTGCTTTAACAAAAATGGCACAAGTGGATGGCTTTCAGAAACAAATGAAATCTCTCAGAGTTTAGGAGACTAGAAGTCTGGATTCAGAGTGCCAGCTCTAGGGGGAAGGTTTTCTCTGGCAGCATCTGTTGGCCCTGGCATTTCCTGTAGAGCTCCACAAGTCTTGGTAGCAATCTCCCCCTGGACCTAGGAATTTCAGTGCAGGGGTCCCAAACTCAAAGAAAACACCCTGATTCCAGCTCTTCTTTCTTGGTGCTAGTAGGTCCCCCTGATCTTTCTCCCTTTATCTGTTTAAAACAAAAAGGTCTTGCAGACCACACCGCAAGGAAACTCCTCTTAGGTCAAATCAAGGCTGTGATGGGATAAAGGCTGTTGCATCTCACCTTAATCCTCTTATTGGTTTATCACATCCATTCACATCATGGGCATCATCATCACATGACTGTCAAGCCAGAATATCATAGTCCAGCCACTTCGGGTAAACACAATTCAATTCATAATGTTATTGTTGTTAAGCGCCGTTGAGTCGGTTCCAACCCACAGCAACCCTGTATAGGGTTTCCAAGGAGCAGCTGGTGAGCTTGAACCACCAACCTTGCAGTTCAAACGGCTTTGCAGTCTGGAGCATTAACCCACAGCGCCACACCAGGACTCCATAATAGTGTCCTACTAAAACAATGAAGATGGGGAAGAACTCACAGCTGAGCCAGGAAAGACTATTAATCTCAACGAATGAAGAAACTGTGGCTAATGTCAAAAAAACTGGTAGGTTTACCATAAAATTACCACTAATGTTATTGAAGTCAGGATCTCACGTGATTCAGCATTTCAATTTTAAACACACATCGTGGTCTTAGCACGCTTTCAGCTCAACGGGTGCCGAAAATTTTATGTGAAAATCAGCTCGCTCATAGAGTTGATATCCCATCTGTCTTTTAAGCAATAGTGAAGATGACTTCATGGCAGGAGTCGTAAGCAAGCATGAGTCTTGGAATTACCAATATGATCCAGAGACAAAGGCCCAATGGATCTGCTGGGCCAATTAAATTAAAGGCAGAGAGGTCAGCTCTGCAGGTTATGACAACTGTAGTGTAGTGGTTACTAGTAGGGCTGCGAACTTCAAGGTCAGCAGTTCGAAACTACCAGCCGTTCCTTGGGAGAAGAATGAGGCTCTCTGCTCCCGTAAAAATGTACAGCCTCAGAAACCCGTGGAGTCAAGGCACACAACCACCACCACCACAGGGGTAAAGTAATCTTGATAGACTTTCTCAAAGGACTATCATGAGGAATTTATAATTATAAAGTTTTAAGAAAAATGAATACTGCATTACTGAGAAAAAGGCGGGAAGTTGTGCTTGGGAGTTTGTTTTTTCCCGTAACACCTGCTCACTCTTCTAGGGTAGCAAGTGCTGTCGTCTGAGAATGTCCTTGGGAAACTTTTCCTCATCCTCCCTACAGCCCTGATCTTGCCCATTCAAACTTTTTGTGGTTCTCAAAATTCCATAAACATTGAAAAGGAACACAATTTGATTCTCTCAAGGTTGCCAAAAGTACCATTTTGACGTGATGCAAATCAAAGAGCACAGAATTCTTTAGGGAAGGGTCAGAGAAATGGAAACACTTTCTTCAGATGTTTTAGACCTAGATGGAGGATATATTTGCTTAATAAAGGTTTCTATGAATTTGTACCAGTACTTTTGGATTGACCTTTGTTGTGTGTATACGTTTAAGACATAGAATCACATTAGATGACTGTTATGGTCAGTAGTGATGTTTGTTTGCTTGTCTGCCACCAGGATCAACCTTTGCATCAGATTGATAAGTCAGTCTGAAGATGGTTTGTACAAATGCCAAGTTTTAATGAGTGTTAAATAATAAAAGGAAAGATATTTGTAGTATATACATTCTGTTCCCTTATGGTACTGTCACCTGGCCCTGCACATTTATTGCACCTATAAACAATATACAAGGATAAAGACGTCTTAGCCATACAAGGACTACATTTAGAAGAAAAAAAGCCATATTACAAAATACTGAAGCCATCTGTATTACACAGCCCACAAACAAAATACTGAAAATCAGTATCAAAAGAAATATTTTAATCTTGAAAAAAAAATCTCTTGAAACAATGATTAAAGAGCTTCATATGGTCATATGTACAACATTAAAAAAAAAACATTATTTTCAGACCCTGCATTCTGAATGCCCGTGAAGGTGCAGCAATCTAAATTCCTATTTATATAACCAACCTCTGGATGTTGTTTAAATTGCATATGCTCTTTGTTCAAAATCTTTTTCTTTACATTGTTACGCTCTCTGACAAAACAGGTATTTTGTGCAGTACAGGAAAATATTAAAATATACTTTACGTTAGGTTAAAGTGCACAGTACATTTAAGAGGACGGAATCGCTAGCTGCCAATCCAAATGACTGTTTTCAGTAACCTCTCCATCTTCCCTGAGACAGAGGAGGGGGTCTTTGCGTATGTTGACGTTAGTCTGAGTTCCACGCAAGCTGTACCTTCTTCCTCATGTCTTTTGTGTTCCCCTTTATGCTTATCTTAGAAATTATGGCTGCTGCTTCTGCTGAAAAACTTGCCATTGCTTATCACAGAGAAGAAAACGCAGCCAGCATCCACAAGACTTTGAAAGATGAATTAGTGGACTATCTGAAACTGCAGTGTGAGTGTGCTTGCATGTAACAGCCTGAAATCAGTTACTGTGGTATGTGAAACCTATGTGGAGCTCTCAGACCAACAGCTGCCATCTTGGTTCTTCTCTGGTCATCCTGTGTTTTTACTCTCGCTCACCTTGGTCACTCTGCCTTCACAAACATCACTTACCTCACTTTCTCTCTCCTCAGCTCCCCTTTGTGGTTCAGGTAGCTTCCCCACCAGGCTTACTTACAAGGGTTCACTGGAGACCATGACTCTTGTAGTATTTTACAGTCTACTTTGAAAACCAACTAAATTATAATAATCTGAGTACATCTACCTCTTAGAATCATTTTCTTTTTTAAAACTGGTGGTTGTAAAAAGAGCTGGTTTCCTGATCCAGGGCCTTTGCACTTACTTAGTCAAAGCTTCCCTTAAAAAAGGTTTATTGCTTAACACCTAATGGTTAAACAATAAACCTTCTCTCATCTCCACTTTCCTATCCTGTTTCCTCACAAATTACCTTTGGTGCTAGAATTGCTTTAATTAGCCAACTTACAGTGCAAAATGATACTTCAAGACACATGATACTAACATGTGTTACTTCTTGGTGTTAAAACGTGAATGTTTTGTGCATAGCAAAATAAGTATGAATCTAAAAAAATAATTGTTCACATTTTGTCTTCAAGTTTAATGTGTCTTTTTTTTTTTTTTTTCCCTTAAATCACAGCTATTTACAAATAACTCTGGGTGCTCTCTTGATTTCAGTCAGTTCATCATAATGGGGGACAAAAGGGTTGTTGGAATGCAGGAAACTGGATGGAATGCAGAAATATAAATAAGACCAATGTTCCTCAAACCAAAGTGTAAATAATGTCTCCCCAGAAAATAGTTCTTGTCGCAGAAGCACCAAATTTTTTTGCTTAAAATTTTTTTGTGAGTCATATACACCAGAAACAAATGATGACTGAGACCTAAGGGGAATAGAAAATAACTCAATATTTATAATATTAAAATAAAGTGTTTAACCACAAAAAAGCAGTAATAAAATAGTTTCCTAATTTACACTTTGCATCCAAAGGATGAATAACAACTCACTAATAAATAATATTTATATAAATATTTTGCATGTCAAAAATAGTTTTTTAAAAGGCAATGGTCTCAAGAAATGTCCTGAAAAATTTGGTGGCGAAAATCCTGATGGTGTCCCCTCCCCCCACTAACTACATAAGGAGTTTGGTTTTTAGTGAAACACACGCATCTTGCTGCAAAACAGTTGTGCTTGGTGCTTTGGCTATGGTGGCTGGTGAATGTGGAAGGGATGAAGGAAGCTGAAAAGGCATTGATGTGCTCAGTTCTTAACCAGCTACCTTGCTGGTTTCAAGATGAATACCTTCAAGTCTTGACATAGGAGGTCAGTTCTGAAAGGAACAAAGTCCTCCCGTAGGTCCTCCCTTGGACTGAAAGCCTTTTCTTGCAAACAGAGTTGGGGAATTGACAGGCAGTGTGTGGGAGGCTGGACGGAGTAGGTTCTGAGAGCAGAGTTTGTTATCTCCGATGGAAGAAGCGTCTGAACGGACCCCAACGAGACAAGTTAGCTTCATGTGAATAGAGCCTTCGTGACCGTTATGTCTAATAACGCTTGCACGGTAATGCCAACTTTTACCAAGCCTTTCTCTTCAAGGATATGATGGGGTAGACACAGTTTCTCCTACAAGAAATGAAAAGAGTACATCAATTGTTGGATGATTAGGTTCAAAGAATAAAATCTTGCTCCGTAAATGGTAAATGAGGGGAACAGTCAAGGTCAGCATAACAATATGTCTATTGTTTCGTCTTAGACTGTGCTCCTTCCCTGGTCTTCCTGACTCCACCCACTGCAAAGACCTTTCCTGGGTTTGCAGAGAAAACAATGCTTTTCACAAGTGAGTGTAGTTCCAGACAGGCTCCTCATCACCGTGAAATCCACAACAGATCCACACACTTAAGAAACCTTCACACTAAATAATGGAGCTATATTGAGTCAGCCAGAAACCACACAAGAATACATTAAATTAGATTCTCATCAAACAAAATTGCAAACAACATTTCACACATTTTAATGGAACTCAAATAATCATTTATACAGACTGCAAACCGTTTTACTGACCATAAACCACTATTTAATTCACTGCATTTCCGTGACGTTTGGAACAGAGGTGGGTGGGCAGACTCTTCATGTTTTATCAACAGTCTTGTAAATAAGTAAAATTGAACTACAGTCTACAATACCCTGTGTTAAGAGTCTTCACAAAGCTGTCAAAGACACAAATGTCCTGCTACCTTCTCAGGTTGCATTTTTGCTCTTAGGAAATGTTCAGCACACACTTCCTCTACGGCAAATACTCTCCTGTTTAACTCGGTGGTGATATGTTCTCCATAGTCCAAAGGTTTACATGGGATTTATATAAAGGTCCAGGGAGTAGAAATAGGGTTTTAAAAGAAGCCAAACAGACTGTAGTGTACATACTTGCTTCCTTTTACGCTATGTTTAGCTGAGGAACTGTATCTTCCTGATGCCTCAACATGGTAATCTCTATAAATTACCACAGATACAGGCTTTCTGCTCTGAAAACTTTCAAAGGTCAAGCCATGACATCTCCCATAATTCAAAATGTCAAAGGATCCTAGATTCCCTCACCACCTTGCTCCTCTTCCCCATCCTCGTGTCCAAATTGTGACTAAACAACCACCACAGCCAAACCACTGCTGTTGATTTTGACCACTGGGTTTTCAAGGCTCTAATCTTTGTGGCACTGGGGGTTAATGCACTAGACTGCAAGGTTAGTTTGAGCTGCAAGGTCAGCGGTTCAGGCTCACCAGCCACTCCTCAGAAACCCTATACAGGATTGCTATGAGTTGGAATCAACTCCACAGCACTTAATCTAAATCTGTTTTTCCCAACAAGCATTTCTTACTTTCCTGGTCTCGTCACAGCTAAACTAGGTACAGAGTCCGAATTCTCTCTTCCACCTTCAAATCTGGTAATGAGGAATAAATAAAAGAAATCCTTTCTCTTTTTATTCTGATCTCCAGTAGAAGCCCAGAAGTAACCTGAAGAATTTGGAAGTACCCAAAATGATGAGTGGGATTCAGTGTCTTCCATGCGGGAACTGGATTCCGGCCTGTGCAGCTCATCTGTCGATGGGGGTGTGCATGGAGGTAAGAGGCTGAACGAGTTTCAGCAGAGCTTCCAGACTAAGATGGGCTAGAAAGAAAGACCTGGTGATCTACATTTGTGGGTCACAAAGGCATGACTTCCTCAATCAGTCATGAGCAGGGTACAGAATCGGGCAGCATTTTGTTCCGTTGAGCATGGGGGCAGCATGAGCTGGGGAGGGAGATGACTCGTTGGCAGCTAACAACAACAGAACGACTAGCATAAGACAACAGATACCCAAACAAAGTAGTTCTGGAGATTTGATGACAGGACTAGGATAAAATTCTGACGGGAATTACAACGACGGATGGTGGACCAGATGAAAATGGGTAGGGGTGTCGAGGGAGGAGTGATCAAAGGCCACCCGCTAGCCCACCAGTCCTGCCATGCACATCCCACAGGGGTGGAGGTCCCTGGAGCGAGCTTAGACATTGGGATGGGAATGAGATGGCCAGACGTACAGCTGGACGAGGAATGACAGCAAAGAGAAAGGCCTTCCCAGAACCACCCAGGGCAGGAAGCCACTTGTACCTCTGGACTTAGAGCAGAGATACAGTTACCATTGAGTCAACCTCAACTCATGGCGACTCCTTGTATGTCAGAGAACTTTGCTCCAGCAGCTGATTTTTCAGAAGTAGATCACCAGGTCTTTCTTCCGAGGCACTTTTGGGTGGTTATGTACCATACAACTGTAAATGAATTTAAATAGCACTGTAATAGGATCCTAGTGTTTGTCACCGAGAATGTGGTGGCAGGTTGTTCTAGTACAGACATGAGTGTTTCTTTAAAGATCAGAGCTTCATGAACACCATGCTCTGACTGCCCACCCATCACTGAAGAACTAGTGGCTTTGTGTTGCTTCTCCAGTAGTGGACGCTATTAGGTTTGCTCACATTGCCTCACCCACCCTCGTCTCGGCCACTGCACACAGGGTTGAAAATGACAAGCAAGCAACAAAGACACGATATTAACTGTGAAAGCTTACTGAGCACCTACAATTTGCTTGGCTCCAATGCTACAGGTTTGCACTGTTATTTCCTCATGGCAGCCCTGCAAGGTAGTCTTTAACATGTGGATTTTACAAATGAGAAAACATGGCCGAAGCCACATAGCTGGTAAGGAATGGAACCAGGATTTGAGACCAAATCTGTCTCATCTTCTAGTCTCGACTCTTTCTGCGATGTCATGTTGCAGCTCACAAATTCCTTCATCCGTGGAGGAGTGTGTTCAATCTATGACTATATCAAAGAAAGAGACAGACCTACAAGCCCTAGTGCCATCAAGGAAGTGCTGATAAATATCAATGCCAAGTGGGAATCAGAGACCCCAGCCATCGACTTGGTGAAAGGCGTCAGCTCCACTATTCAGTGCTCGTTTGACTTTTCATAACCTGTCCTGGCAGCAAACGCCTCATAGGAAAAGACTGCACTGCCATCTCTGTCTGCTTCTCCTCTTCCACCAGTTTCTTATAACCCCAGAAAGCCACACACCTACTTCCAGGGCATCTAAAATAGGTTTCTGTTGATTCTGAGGGCTGTATCAGAGTAGAACTGTGTCCCAGTTTTCAATGGCTGTTTTTTTGGTTGTAGATCACCACACCTTTCTTTCTCGGTGGCTCTGGGTTAATTTGAGCCTCCATCCTTTCGGTTAGCTGCCGAGTGTTTAACCATTTGCACCTTCCACAGTCTCCCCCAGTCAGCTACTAGGCTAAAAGGAAATAATTTATTTAATCATGTTCTTCCTGTATCTAGGATATTAAGTCCTGGCACTAACTAAATTGAGCCTTGTGACAAAAATGTCTGAGCATCATTTTAGTGTTAAGAGAGCTCCAAGGTCCAACTCCACATGAAGCACTCTGAGAGTCAGTTTCTCCCAGTGTCAAACCACACCAACCAACCCACAGGACTATGGTGAGGGTTTCTTGGCAGTCCGTTTTCGCTCCCCACAAGCCCTACTCCCCTCCACTTGTTCTGCCCCCCCCCCACTCTTCCCTTCCACCCTGGTATTCCTATAGATCTCTGAGGTCTCAGTATCCACTTTTCTAGGAAGCCTGCAAGCACCCCCTCCCTAACAGTACATTTTACAAAATACCATCACTGGCTCACCGTAGGAATTCACATGGAATTCTTCTGTATTCAGGGACCTACTAGATCCAGAGTCCCCATACTACAGCCTGCAGGTCTATCCCACCAAATCTGTTTTTTTGTAAATAAAGTTTTATTTAGAACGCAGCCATGTCAATTCACACATGTGTTGTCAATGGCGGCATTCAAGCAACAGAGTTGAAGAATCGCAATAGGGTCTGTATGGTCCACAATAAAATGGTTACTATCTGGCCCTTTACAGAAAATTTTGTTGACCCTTGGCCAAGACTATAAGCTCTCTTAAGATGGGGCCATGCCACCATTTTATCCCAGGGCCTACCTACTGCAGGAGTCCTGGTGTGGTGCTGTAGGATAAGCACTGGACTGCTAACCACATGGCTGCCCCTTGGAAAACCTAAACAGGTTTGTGATGACTGAGAACTGACTCACTGACACTTAACAACAACACCACCTATCAAATGGCTTTGCACATTAAATATCTGAGGAACACATGAATGAATAAAGTATGATCCAATCACACTGAAGAGCCTGGTGTGGTGCTGTAGGATAAGCACTGGACTGCAAGGTTGGTTTGAACAAAAAGGTCAGTGGTTTAAACTTACCAGTCATTCCTCAGAAACCCCATACATGGAAGCTATGAGTCAGAATCGACTTGACAACAACCATCATATTGAATAGCCAAGGAGTCTGGACTCTGATAGCTTTAAGGTACAGGAAAATGTATGTTCTGTATATGAATGTTTAAAAGAACTAAATTTAAAATATGAAGCCTAAAATCAAATTTTATTGAAAGATTATTTTCAGTTAATTCTCTACCACTTTCAGGCTTCTGGGATTCGACTCCACCTTCCAATACTTGCATGTTGTTGGAGAAATGTCCTTTATCTGTATGACTCACTCATGGACCGACTGGGTTTCAGAGATAACCTATGTCACAATGCACTATGTTTAATTTCAAATGCATAAACAAATGGCATCAGTGTGTCAACTGCCTTTGCTGATCTGCTCACAGGGCTGAAATTCCCATTCAATAGTCTTGCTTGGGGTCCCTTCATTTCTTAAGTGTCTAGTAATTCACTCCACCAAAAGGAGAGTGAGTGCATGTTAACTGGAAATCTGCAAACAGAGGGGAGGCATTCAGGTAAATTGGAATCCCTGGGTAGAGTAAAAGGTTAATGTCTTCAGCTGTTGACCAAAAATCTGGAGGTCTGAGTCTATCCAGAGGCACCCTGAATGAAAGGATGGTGATAGGCTCTGAAAAATCAGCCACCCTATGAGCACAATTTTACGCTGACACACATGGGGTTGCCATGAGTCAGTGGCAATGGGCTGAATGCCAACTGACTGACAATTCAAGTTGCTGTCAAAGTTTATGCAAATCCTGACACTGAATGGAGACCTGCTCACCAATTGGAGGAATTAGAGAATGAAAAGGCAAATGTATAGTGTGCAAAGGAAGCCTGTCAATTTCTATCAGATACTGGAAGGAAGTAATGAAAGCTGATCTTTCTTATGAGAGAGCGAAATCAGCAGACACATAAAAGCCACACAACCAGATCCTTGAACTCTTCAGTCAGGCATCTCCAATTTAGATGCAAGAACAAGCATTAACACCTTGGATAAGAATCATAGATGAGCTTAACATTCAAAATAGAAATTAACAACCTGACAATGGTCCATTTAATATTTTGACTATAAATCCAAATTAACTGTGTTGGGCTAGTTTCCATACTATTTGTTGGGGGGAAAAACAAAAAAACCTTCCAAAAAATTCCAATTGGACATTGTTGCTATGGTTGTTGTTAAGGGCCGTCAAGGCTGTTCCAACCCATAGGGACCCTGTATAGGGTTTCTGAGAAGCAGCTGGTGAACTTGAACCGCCGACCTTGTGGTTGAAACCAAGTGCTTATCCTACAGCACCACACCAAGGTGGACATTGGGGTGCAGATAAGTTAATGACATGAAAAATGAATGTGTCCACATAATATTATAGATACCAGAGTTAAGATAGGAAAGGAGCCACAAAGCAATGCCTAACACCCAGTTATTAAAGCTTGTCTTACATAATTGTATTACTCAGTTTATTGGTAGTGTATTCTTTCAGGTGACCACCCAATAAGTAATCTGTTCTTCCCCATTGCCCTACAAACAAGAAAAAAAGCAAACAAAATAAAAACCCCACAATAGTGGCAACCAATCAAGGCAGCCTCAGTGCACCACACAACTGAACACAACCAATCAGCTGGATATGCTTAGTGTTACTGTGGGTCCACATGAATAAAGGTATTAACGGACAATAAAAGAAAAAAAAAAAAAAAAAA
>NW_006408540.1:21809638-21824119 GCF_000296735.1 Chrysochloris asiatica | reverse complement strand
CCCAAATGTGTTTTATTAAGCAATTTCTCTGGTCGCTCAGGGTGCTTGTCAGATGTGGTTCAAAGGGAGTTTATTGTGTTACAGATTTAAGAATACAGGAGAGCACCAAGGACAATTCAATCCAGTACATCAGTGAGTTATTTACACACAATTGAGGTTAGATAACTTCCAGATACCCTGTATTTCACCAAACAACATAAAGTCAGGAAGAAAAGGCTCAGTTAACTGAAGATACTATGTAAAGAATGTTTCCTGTGAGAAAATCTAATCTGATGGCACAACACGGAATCTTTGGAAATATTATCTCCCAGCTTTACAGGGTTTTCCAAATCTGAAGTGCCCTGAACTCATGGAATTGTTCAGAAAAGTAAAATTATCTTCATGGACAGTTTGCATCTTAGTAAATAAGTTAATGCCACCAGCCACCCAATTGGGCTCAGAAGTGATGTTTGTCCTCCAGGATTTAAAGTAGAACATCGGGGAGTTAGGCTTGACCTTGGAACAGAGCTTCTGGTAAATAGATAAACATCCCAGAATCCAGAAATACCATGGCCTAGGTAAGATACTACTGTTTTTTCCCTTCATTTACAATCTGATCACACTGCACCAAAAGCAGACATAGTTGACATACAGTAATTTTTGTCTAGTTCACCTACAAATTAAAGTGGTTGGCTAGTTGATGTCAGTGTCAATCAAAGGTCCAATAGAAATTTCACGTTATTAGAGAAACTACATTGTTCTAAATTCAGAGCCATCTTATTAATGGCTGCTGCCATCATAACCCAGTCCAGGATCAAGAAGGTGCTTTATGACTGACGGCTTTATATGAAAATTACACAGCCAAATCAGTGTTGACTACTGTAATAACAGAGTCCTGGTGTGGCATTGTAGAATAAGCCCTGGACTGCTATCTGCAGTCGGAAGTTCAAACCCACCAGCAGCTTCTTAGAAACCCTACACAGGGTCGCTGTGAGTCGGAACCGACTCTACGGCACTTAGCAACAACAACATCTACTGCATTATTTAAAAATAGAGATTCTCTTTGGAAAATTAATTTTGAAGAGTCTCAGAGTAGTTAAGCAGCCATAAGAAGTCAGAGTACAAGGAAATTTGTGAGCAAGCAAGTCCTCCATGGTGAGCTCTAACAGCCAGGGACGCTTCCCTTCCCAGACACCCTCTCTGCACAACATTGGTCAGGGCAAAGTGGATTTGCTCAGGGTACCACATAGGGAGGAATCTTAGTGCATTCCCTCAAAGGCATCATTCCCCATGTGGTACTTGTCAATTTGGTCATAGTGATATTCTTTAGACCAAATTGGGCAAGGATGCTTGTAGTTTTCTGTCTCCTCTGCAAAGCAGCCCCATCTACAGCACCATTTTCCATTTCAGCACAAGGATTTGAGGAAAGACTTCTGCATGCTAAATTCCCTCTGCTCCTGCTTGGAACCCTCTTTCAGCCTACCCCAAAGCACACACTCGGGGAGAGAAGAAGAGCACCCCCAAAGCACTGCTGCTGGCACCATGTGGATGAGGAAGCATGAGGTATGCATATGCTTTGCTCTTACTGTTGCTTTTCAAAGTCAGTGAGAAAAATCAGTTAATGCAAAGTACATTCTCTAAAATGTGTGCTTCTGATTACTCTGATTTGTAAGCGCTCAGCTTCAAATTCGAGAGAGGACAAGGAAGGGTGTTGGCAAGGCAAAAGCTCCCATGGGAGAAGGACCCTGTAATGACCAGGACAGGCAGTGTTGGAAGCACATGCAAAGACATCAGGCGGACAGAACATTCCAGTGGTAAGTGAGATACACCAGTACTACAAAGAGGAGGGGGACAAGACAGAAGTCTATAAGGTCCCTGGAACGGAGGGCAGAAGTTGGTTGTGGGGGTTTCTCCCCGAGTGCCAGCAGAGTGTCAACAGTCTTTCGAATGTGATGAAAATCCAACTGCAGGATGTCATACGCAGAGCAGAGGTCAGCCTATTCCAAGGGCAGCCGTTAGAACAGAAAGAGACAGTGCATAAAAATTCAACATCGTTGGAAACACACAGAAGAACAGCTGCAAAGAAGCACATATTTTGGTTACTAGCAAATGGCAGGAACAACCCCTAATTTCAACCAGGTAACCCCTGTTTCACCATCAACATTGTTTACTGCAGTGCTTAAGGAAAGCAGACAAGTCATTATATTCTGAAAGTAGGACAAAGACATCCGTCCCTCATAATTGCACTATCGAGGAACCGCATTTTGTGCAACTTATCCGATTTTAATATTCAAGTGATCATCCATGGCATGGAAAAATAGAACTCTTCATTTAAGATACGAAAGACTTAACCTTATTAAAGGAATACATTTTAGAGCTTAAAGTTTAATGCCCCTACCCCATTCCCTGAATGCATCTGTTTCCCTGGCCTTTGAAGATTAAATATGAAGTGTTTGTCTCTGAAAGTTGACAAATACAATTGATTTTAGGGATTGTTGATAAACTCTGAGGAATGTCTATTTTAATGATGTCTCCACATGTTTCAAGAAGGACATTAACTTTCATATCTTTGTGTAACTGTATATAAGTCAAAAGTCTAGAGGCGACTTTTTGGCTGTTAAATTTGAATAAAAGTACATCTCATATAAGATAGGAATGGAAATTTCTCCACTGAGAAGACAGGTATACAGAGTGGAAAAATTAACCATGTTTTATCTTCAGGGAAGTCACTATATGAGGAGACCTAACATAGTGATCTAGTTTATAGGGACATAATAGGAGTGCAGGTGTGTGCCGTGGGCTAATGCGTCAGACTGCAAAGTTGTTTGAACTGCAAGGTCAGTGGCTCAAGCTCACCAGCTGCTCCTCGGTAACCCTATACAGGGTCACAATCGACTCGACGGCACTTAATGGCAATATAAAATTGATGTAATTTATCAGCTAAACACAAAATCAAGTGCTCAGTCTTTTGAGCAGAACTATGGTTGTCTACTGCTGTCAGTAAGCAACCAGTTTTCTGATCACTGAATTCCTGGACTCAAAATGATCACAATGTCAAAGTTAACAATGACTGTAAGTAAAATGGAATGTCAAAAGGAAAGAAAAATAGTTTGTTTTCGGCTGAAAATATTTGCGATGTAATTCATAATGCAACTCTATCTCCAAATTCAGCAAAGCATTGAAAACATATATAATATACATTTTATAAAACGTTGACCTTCAATTCAGCTTCACTGCTAAAAGGATGCAAAGCCATTAAAAGATATTCTCAGATGGAGATTTTGTTTGGTTTGGTATCCTCTGAAGTTAGCACCACATCCTCAGGTTTGTAGGAATACTATATTGTCAGTGGGTTGAAAAAAAAAAAATTCTAATATTAATTTATGAAGGTATAGGTACTCTTAACGAAAGACTTGTTTAACTTTTGGTAAGTCATACCACATCTGTTTTTATCTATTTAGATAACGATAGGGCACTTGCATCTTAAATCTGTGGATTTGGATACTGATCAAGCTTGCACCACCATCAAGAACTTTCCCAAGAATTTAAAATAGTTACACAAAGATTGTTTTTCACTGAGTCGGGGTGAGTGGGAGACAACTGGTCAATGATTTGCAAATCGGGAAACATGTAAGAAAGGAAGTTTTCTTTTGCAATAAGAGTTTTCTGTTGCAACGCTGTGCTTAACTAGTGTAATCTGAGCAAAGCATAAGCAAAAGTAAACATTAAGCATCCACAAACTGGAATGTGATTTTTTCCAAAAGCGGTCTTTTCATCTTAAAAACAAACCATTATCTCTCAGTTTTTCCAAACACTTCCCGGAAGCCAAAGGGAAATGTCTGATTTCTCCCCAGTGACATCAGACATCATGAAAGAACTAGAGACACATGTCTTTGAAGTTTTCAATATACTTATTTTAAAGTATATTCTCATGTGTGAGGGGACTTCAAAACTTCATGGAAACATGGAGTTAGAGAAGACAATGGAATTTTTCTGCGAACATTTTGAAGTTCCTTCATGTATCATTGATAGCAGGGAAACACTTTCAGGATGCCAGATTCTGATCTTAATTTGGATACAGATGGTAGGTTATTTCCAGACTAAGAATAGGAAGAAAGCCCTGAAGAACTACTTCAGAAAATCAGCCAATGAAAACTCCAAGGATTGAAACTGACCACAGCAGTGTGCATGGGTCACCAGGCGGAAGGCTGACTTGTTGTTAAGTGCCATCGAGTCGGTTCCAACTCACAGTGACCCTGCACAGAGTTTTCGAGGCTGTAAATCTTTACGGGAGCAGAATGCCTCATATTTCTCCCGCGGAACAGCTGATAGTTTCGAACTGCTGACCTTGTGAAAATGGTTCGCAGCCCAATTCGTAACCATTACATTATCATAGCTCCTTTCAGCTTCTCTGTTGTTGTTAAGTACCATGGAGTCGGTTCTGACTCATCGTGACCCTGTTCAGGGTTTCCAAGGCTGCAAATCTTTGTGGGAACAGAATGCCTCATCTTTCTCCAGTGGAGCGGCTGGTAGTTTTGAACTGCTGACCTTGAGGTTGGCAGCCCGACTCGTAACCACTACGCTACCAGAGCTCCTTTGGGAGGCTGACTTGGTAGCAGTTAACAACAGAGTAGTGGTCTAGGATGACCTGGCATGTAGAAATCTGAAGCAGACTTGAGTGTGAGCTGCTGTGGCCACCTGCTCTCTCAGTGGGGGCAGTCAGTCCCCACCACTCACCCAGTGGTTGTACAAACACACCCCTGCAGTGCACTGTGAGGACACTGAGAAGGGAAACGGGACCTCCTGACCTTTATATTTTTCAGTTTTAATGACAGAGACGTAAAATTACAACAGACTGGAAAGTACTGAAAATGGAAGGAAATTTAAAGAGCCAACGTTTCAACACACACTCACATTTGCAGAACATCAATTAATTAGCAACAGATAACTAAAAACACAGATAATTCCCTCAGAATCCTCACAGGCAAGTGCATATGCTAATGAACAAACCCCACAATCTCCATAGGTTAAAGGACTCTTCAGAGTCAACACAAGCATGTGTAGCTGCAAGTACAGTTGAACCTTGAGCAACACGGGTTTGAACTGGGCAGACTTTTTCCTGCTGCTACTGGGGTGAGCTCAAGTGTTGCCAGTCTGGCTTAAAAGGCTCCGTGAAAGCTAATTGCTTGGGTTGGGATGATTACTGTTACTTGGCATTTGAATGCACAAAAACTTGAGATCATAGCATTGTTGTTGTTGTTAAGTGCCATTGAGTTGGATCCCATTCCCACTCACAGAAACCCTGTATATAGAATTTCTGAGGAGTGGCTGGTGAGTTTGAACCACCGGCCTTGTGGTTCAAAGAGACCTTGTGGTCTAGTGCTTATCTTACAGTGTCACTCCAGTTCAAACCTGTGCTGTTCATGGGTTAACTGCTATTAAAACGTTGCTGAGCTACACCAAGTATCATAGACAGAACATGGCAACCAAACAGAAACTTATTCCTAAGAAAAACTGGTTACATTTTAATGCTTGCTAGCTATGAGTAGGAACCTACTCAATGGCACATAACAACAACAAACTTTATGTACAATACGTTTAAGAGCTGACCATATCTAGCCTTAGCCTTAAGTGTATGTAGACATTTAGAATATTATTTATTTAAATATAATTTTAATTATTTTAAAACACTATTTTTACCAAGTGCTTTTTTGGTAATCTCAAATATAGAAAAGGCATGTTCATGGTCACATGGTCAACTTGGAAAACGTAAAGCCCTTATTTCATGATCAAAGAGGCCTAGAGTTGCAACAGGTACATGCTCAGTTTGTAACCACAAAGTTGGTACCTCTAAGGCAGCCAACAGTTCCACGAGAGAAAGGCCTGGCAATCCGCTTCCGTAAATATTACAGCTAAGAAAACCCCACTGGGCAGTTTTACTTTGTCACATGGGGTCTCTTGAGTTGAAATCAACTCCAGGGCACCTAACAACAACAATTTAGTGACGAGATATAATTTTGCTGAGTGGAGAGGTAGGGTAGGGGTTGAGCGGGGGTGGGCATACATCCAGAGTTCCCTCCAAATACAAGGGGTTTCTGAAAATTTGTGGGGAAATTCCATAATCTTTCAATTCCAATTTTCCATGGACTTTTTGAAGCCCTCTCATATGTATAGTGGAGTTCTGGGGTTTGTGTTGTGAGTTAATGTGCTTGACTGCAAGGTGGGCGGTTCAAACTCACCAGCCGCTTCTCAGAAACCCTAATCAAGGTCGCTATGGGTTGGAACCGACTTGATGACACTTAACAATAGCAACAATATACATATATTATGAATCACAAAATTGATGTTAGTAAAACAATAAATGTGCCAATCTGTACCTATGGTTATTCAACTTCACAATTAGCCATTATAAACAAAAAAGTAAAATACGTTTTATAATAAGAACCCCCCCATCTCCCCAAATGATCATTAATATATTTTAAAGTGATATTGAAAGATTCATAGCCTATACAGGGTTGATATGAGTCAGTACCCGACTTCACAGCACTAACAACAAACAACACCACCAAGTGATACTAAAGCCACTGATTTAGGGAGGAAAAACAGTATAAGGTTCAAGGAGGGTAAATAACATCCCATTTTCAAGATAAAAAACAGTTTCAGTTTAAAGACTGCCTTTCAATGAAAAAAATCAAGTCATATACATATGTATACTTTCATATGCCCTCACAATTAGTATGAAGTTAAAAGTTATAACTGTTATTTTCAAATCTAAGAATTCCATTACAAGCCACAAGAAGATGCAAACATGGAAGGTACTGAAAAGAAGAGAAACTCAAGCATGAGTCTATTTACACCACACATTCATTCATTGTTGGAATTGGAATGAATTTAACTAGTTGTTGTTCAATCAACTTTGACTTCTGGTAACCCCACAGGTGTCAGAATTATTACGTGCCGTCTAGTCAGTTCTGACACATAGGGTTTCCAAGAAGGGGCTGGTGAGTTTCAACCACCAACCTTGTGGTTCAAACCAACCTTACAGTCCAGTGCTGTATCCCCCAGAGTCATAAGGAAGATAGGGTTTTCATGTCTGTTTTTTGTTCTGTTTTGTACTTTTGTACAGAGATAACCAGATCTTCTTCCAAGGTGTTTCTGGGTGAACTTGGCCCCCCAATCTTTTGGTTAGTAATTGAGTGCATTACCAGTTTGTGCCACCCAGAGACCCCTTGGATGTACTTACGTCAGGATCTTATTTTTAATTCCATTTGGTAAACGTAGAATAGAATCTGAGTAACATCAACTGCATTACAACCTTTCCCACCTGAATGTCCTCAAAGGACCCCTGGTCCCCCTGGTGCATGGTGCAGGCACAAGGAGGAAGGGGCCCCAGACCACCCACCAGGTTCTCTACCACTGTAAAGTCTCAGATTTTAATCCTCTTCTCTATTTTCTCTCTGGAGGCAGTAATGAAGATGCGTGGCTGGGCAGCTAGAAAACAAAGTGCATTTCTTTTCTAAGTTCCCTTCCAATCTAAAGTTAGACTAAACCATTGTAGCAAAGAAGTTTGTTGCTTATGGAGTTTGAGGCCACGCTCACTTATTTAAAATCCAGCACAAAAATGTCCCTAGTGAACCAAATAAACATCTGCTTTCTGATGCTTTTTTTGCTTCAACAGTCAGGAAGCACTCTTGATCTACCAAGAACTGCAAAATACTCCTAAACTGGACCTGTAGCCAACCATAAATATTTCAAGTGGAGACCAGAGGCCAGTTATGGGCCAGGTTAACTATGAAAAGTCTCAGTATATATCCACAAATAGCTTCACAACCCCACAGCTTAGTTGGGGTGAAATGTGTAGGTGAGACCAAGAGTGTATGTGGAAGCATCTGGAAGTTCAACAAGAGTGGGCTTATCTCCAAGACCAAACTGAGTCTTGGTAGTAGAGTCAAAGACAGCTGCATATGCTTACTCTCCTGCATCCAACACCACGAAGGACTATGAACGGGAGGGGGTCAAGCACCATCACCCACACCCCAGGGTTTTCAGGACAACTTGAGAGATGAACCTGTGGTAATCTGCCTACAGCTAAGCAGCTGTTAAGGCAAGAAAGCAATTGTGGACTTGTAAGACTTCCTCAGAGGTATGTCATTGTCAAATTAGGCTTAGCTACGAAAGAAAAACAACAGTTGCCTATTGAGTGGATTCTGACTCATGACAAGTTCACGTGTGTCAGTAGAACTGTACCCCTCCACAGGGTGGCTTCAAGGCCTGAGTTTTCATACACAGAGGGCCAGGCTTTCCTTTCCGTTAGCAGCCGAACGTCATAACTGAATGCAATATCCAGGGACTCCCTGAATAGCAGTGGGCTATTTTTCCTCCAATGGAAATCTAATATATACCACAGGCAAACGAGTCACTGCTTTATCTGAAGCAAGGGGGACGGAGTGACCGGGAGCTTCCTCACCTGGCCTTCCCTCACTCCCTGTGCAGGCTACTGAAAGAGCCAAGACTGCAGAAGGCGGGTCACGTTCATGGCTCAAGTCCAACTCCTGCAATCTGTAGAAAAGGGACCTAACCTAGTCACAGGGAGGCTGGGCTCTTGATTCTGTTGCTCCTAGGTTCAAAGTACCAGCTCTGAGTGCAAACTCAAGAAATTATTTCACTTCTCTGGACCTCATTTTCCTCATAGGATAGAATCAAATAGTTACCTCCAATCCTCAACAGTGAGCATCAGAGATGACTTATGATCAGAAGTCCTCAGTAAATGGTCACAACTCTGTGGTCTCAGGGGTTTACGTCAGGGAACAGAACGATTTAAAAGCATAACTAGTACCCGTACTAGGGAGTGGAAAACGGATAAGCACTCCATTATTTGCTGAGAGGCTGGCGATTCAATCCTACCTAGAAGCATATTGGGAAGAGAGCCTAGTGACCTGCTTCGTGGAGGACACAGCCTTGAAAACGGTAGGGAGCAGTTTACTCCACTCATGGGTCACCGTGAGTCAGAACAACAACCTGTCCCAGTTGTCATTAAGTTAGGACAATCCCACGTATGTCAAAATAGAACAGTGAGCCACAGAGTTTTACATGGTTGAGTTTTCAGAAGTAGATCACCAGATCTTTCTTCTAAGACACTTCTGGGTGGACTTGAACCACCAATCTTTCAGTTAGTGCATGAACCATCTGCATCGCCCAGGGATTCTGGCTAATAACACAGGTGGGGTTAATTCACCCCTAACATTGGCCTCCCAGCATCCTGCCCATTCCCTCACTTTTTATATATTTATAACATATTTATATACTTGTAACATATTTATATATGTTAAGTATAATATATATAATTAACAATATTGACTCAGAGTAAATGGCTAAGGGCATTTCCATTTCATTCTGTATCACTGTAAGCCAACAAACAAACAAACCACATAAAAACCTTGATGAATTACAAATCACAGGGAAACAGGTTGTGTGCTTTCTGGCCCAGACACAAACGATTTATCACCTTGAACTTATGATAACGGTTTGATTCACATATAGAAAGTTTTCAAGAGAATCAAATTAATAAAAGCGTATGTGTATAAGTACCAAGGAGTTTCAAAATGTTCCTGGAAATGTTCCATCATCTTCTAATTCCATTTTTCCACCAACTTTTAAACCCCCCCTGGTATTTTAACATATATTTGAGGCCAGGAATGTACATGTAATACTGAAATATACATATACATTACAGATACACAGATGTTAACATTGCTGAAAGCAACATTGCTCACATTTAGTCCAATATGTAAAAATGAATTTGCATACTTTTCACTGATAGAGCTTTGATTTAAAGATGCTTGAATAATGATCTCCTTTTCCTTAAAATTAGAAGCTCATTCACTAACTCTCCCTCCTCAAATCCCACCAACCTTAAAGTGGGAAATAAAAAAAGACAAGAAAGGAAGGAAGGAGAAATGGAGGGAAAAAAACCCTCTCAATTTTAATAAATAACTTCTATAAGGAATAATCCTTTTATCCCTGGGACATTTTAAAAGGCATATACCAAAAACCAACAACAGAAGGATTAGAACTGGATCATTTCTATTTATCACACTAGTAATAAACCTACATTGTTACTCCAAATTCTGAGATATTAGTTCCTTTCTCACTAAGAAATCATTTTATGTTATTTATAGCAAAGTCTTGGAAAAGTCCCAAACCAGCCATCTAGTTAAGGCTGAAACTGGGGAAAAGAAGCAAACCTTAGAGTTGGGCTGGATATAAAGAATTACAAGCTGGGCAACTCCAATTGGTTCAAGGAGAAAACGTTAAGTGCAAATAGTTAAACTATAAAGCAACATACAAACATTAATTTTAGTGGTGGTAATGATGATGATAATAAAACAATAATTATATTTTGATCGTTGCTATAGTTTGATCCACATATCCCAAATGCAACTATGAAGAATGAATAGCAATCGATCAGTAGTCAATAGCAGATAATTACACTCACCGGCCCCAAATTCTACCCAGTGGAAACTCAATCAAAGGCTCACTGTAGCCTCCGGTCATTTCTGCTCATGAGTAGAGAGTCAAGCTGATCAAAATTTTCTTTTTCTTCTTCAAGTTTGGAATTTCAAACTTATTCCAAAACTTTGAAGACATTATCTTGTTAGTTTCCTTAGATTTGAATTTATGGCTTAAAGTCACTTTAATTTCACTGCAATAGAACTTAAACTAAAATATAACATTGGCTATTATTCCTCAAGAAAGGTTGAGGCTGAAAGGCATATACCACAAGCTGTACATTTATCAAGAATTTCAAAACACACACGAAACACAATTTTTATGAAAATGCTGATATTTGGACTCAGTTTGGTGTTACCTCAGGGACTCCGAGCTTCCGGCATGCTTCCAAAAAGTTTTCCACATTTCTTCTGCATTTGGCCATGCTAAGTTTGGGCTATAAAATACAAATAGGCAAACACCATGTGTTATTAAAATAGAACGATCTTAATACCACGTAAAAACATTTCTCCATTCAACAATTTATACGCATCGTTTTGTGACATGGTTGCTGTCCCTGAATGTAACAGCACGCTATCCACTTCCTCCCTGGGTCCCCATTCATGCTCCTTTCTGTCCCTTCCTGCCTTCTGAGTTTTATTTTAGGGCTCATATGGCTGATTGTACTGAAGAGTGCACTCTTCGCTGGTGGTTGTTTGGGTGAAAATTGATTCCTGGGAAGGGGGTCCAGGTGGGCTGGCAGGGTGTATAAGGGGCATAGTCTCAAGGGTCCCACTAGTCTGTGTATCAGACCAGTAAGTCTGGTCTTTCCTGTATTTTGTTCTTTTTTTTTTTCCTTCCCTCTATGCTCAGGACTTTCTATTTTGACCCCCTGATCAGAGTGGTTGGGAGTGGTAACTGGACACCGTCTAGTTCTTCTGGTCTTTACGTTGGGGAGTCTGTGGTCTGAGCGGTCCATTAGTACTTTGGACTTAATTGTTGTCTGGAGTCTTTCATTTCCTTCACTTTCCTTTATTCTGAATGAGGACAGACCAACAGTTGTATCTGGGATGACCACTCATCAGTTGTTAAGATCCCAGATGCTACCTTAGCTAAGTAGGATATAGAACACTGTCTTTATGTTATGCAAGAAACATCTTCATGTTTTGCTATTTTTGTTTTAGAAAGTTTTCTATGATTTTGCACTTTCTGACTTACCCTGATACATTCAGTGGTAACTATTAATAGGTACGCATTTACTGATGCCAATTTATTTTGTTTTGTATGGTGTTGATTTCTTTGTTTCATTGTTTTGCAATTCTGAGTTCATTTGTTTATGATTTTTTTCATTTCTTAGATTGCTATTTATTTTGTGTTTATTGACTTCTTGTGATTTCATTAGAAGGTTTTAAAAACTTTTCTTTGTGGTTACCCTGTAATTAATTATTTTCTTCCTAGATTTAAAACAGCCTAGTCTGGTAGTGTAGGGGCTACAAATCAGGCTGCAACCCACAAGGTCAGCAGTTCGAAACTACCAGCTGTTCTGTGGGAGAAAGATGAGGCTTTCTGCTCCCGTAAAGATTTACAGCCTCGGAAACCCTGTACAGGGTCGCTGTGAGTCGGAACCGACTCCACGGCACATAACAACAATAAGAAGTCTATTTTTATATTGTCTTGACTTCCTCTCCATTTGGAAGTTCTGTAACTACACTATTTAATCCCTCTTATTACGGGAGAAAGATGAGGCTTTCTGCTCCCGTAAAGATTTACAGCCTCGGAAACCCTGTACAGGGTCGCTGTGAGTCGGAACCGACTCCACGGCACATAACAACAACAAGAAGTCTATTTTTATATTGTCTTGACTTCCTCTCCATTTGGAAATTCTGTAACTCCACCACTGATTCTTTTTGCTTTGTTGTCATCATTTACAGAGTGACGTCTTGGGTTTTCTATTTTCAGTTTGTTAGGTTTATTTTTGAAAATTGTTTATCTGGGTTGGCTTCCAGGTGATGTCATGTGGATTCACCTCAGAATGTTATCTGACTTTGTTGGCTCTCCTGTCAAAAGGATTCATTTTAGCATTTCTTAGAAGGTTGACAGATTTAAAAAAATATATATATATATTTTTACAAATTCCCTTCATTTATGTTTGTCTGCAAATAATCTAATTTCACTGTTATGTTTGAGGGATAATTTTACTGGATTAAGAATTCCTGGCTGGCAATTTTTTTTCTTTTGGTGTTTTATATATGTCATCTCATTGTTTTCTTGCCTGCATGTTGTTGTTAAGTGCCACTGAGTCATTTCCAACTCATAGTGAACCTGTATAGGGTTCCTGAGGAGTGGCTGGTGGGTTTGACACGCCGACATTGTGGTTCAAAGTGACCTTGTGGTCCAGTGCTTATCCTACAGTGCCACATAGTTAGCTGCCAAAAAAGTCTGAGGTTAGTCTAAACGGTTCTCTGTTGTGAGTACTATTTCATATTTTCCTTGCTGCTCTCAGAATTCTTTGATTTTGAAAAGTTTGATTATACTATGTCTTCGTGATTTTCTTATGGGGACTATGCTATTTGTAGTCCGTTTAATTCTTGAATTTTCTTGCCTTTCATATTAGGGAACATTTCTGCCAACATATCTCCAATAATTTTCTCTATGCTTGGTTTTTCTTTTTTGGTCTTTTCCTGTATAGGAATTCTGATCACATATAAATTGTTCCTTTTGATGGGGTTCCACATCATTCTTAGGGTTTCTTCAGCTTTCCATTTGTATTTTTCTGACTGTTCCTCTAACAGATTACTATTAGGGGGTTTGTCTTAAATTTCATTGATTCTGCTTTCCATGAACTCAAGTCTACTTCTTTCTGTTCCATTGTGTTCTTTCTGAAATTTTACTGTTCATCTTCTGGGTCTCTAGTTGCCGTTTTTGTATGGCTCTACATTTATTATGTCAACTTGTTCTCATATTGCTTCCTTGAATTCTTTTTGGGTTTTGTCAGTATTTTCCTTGATGCCTTTCTTAATCTATTGGAGGACCTTAAATATAATTTCTTTGAATTCTTATCAGGTAGTTCCACTACCATTTCTTCTTCAAGGTTTACTGGCCTGGTCACGCTGTTGTTTGAACTCATTGTTACAACCACTGTGTTAATTCATCTTGTTGAGGGTATTCCTCTCTTTTGAAATATCCTCTACTTTACCAAGAATGATGTCCTTTTCATGGGCTGGTCTCTCTTGATAACATGTGCAAAGTTTATGAGATGAAGTCTCGCCACTCTTATTACTCAGAAGCATTCTGGTTGTACTTCTTCCAAGATTTATTTGTTCTTCTGGCAGTCTATGGTACTTTTAATATTCTTTGCCAACACCATCATTCAAATGCATGAATTCTTTTTCAGTTCTTATTTACTGTTCAGCTTTTGCAAGCATATGAGGCAATTGAAAATACCATGGCTTGGGTTAGGTGCACCTTAGTTCTCAAAGTGAGTGTTACCTTGTCTAACATTTTAAAGAGGATTTTGCAGCAGATTTTCCCACAGCAATGTTTCTTTTAATTTCTTTACTGCTCTTTTCATAGGCATTGGTTTTGGATCCAGATGAAATGAATTCCTTGACAACTTCAATATTTTCTCCATTTATTATGGTGTTGCTATTGATCCAGTTGTGAGGAGTTCTGTGTTCTTTATGTTGACATGTAATCAATACTGAAGACTATAGTCTTGGTCTTCATCAGTAAGTGCTTTAAGTCCTCTTCATTTTCAGCAAGCAAGGTTATGCTACCTGCAAATCATAGGTTGTTAATATAACTTCTTCCAATCCTGACGCTGCAGTCTTCTTCATATAATCTAGTTTCTCAGATTATTTGCTCAGAATGTAGATTGAATATAACTATGATGGAAGGATACAGCCCTGATGCACACCTTTCCTGGTTTTAAATCACACAGTGTCCCCTTGTTCTGTTCAAATGACTGCCTCATGGTTTATGTACAGATTCCTCATGAGTGCAATTAAGTGTTCT
>NW_006408540.1:21806140-21808528 GCF_000296735.1 Chrysochloris asiatica | reverse complement strand
AAAAAAAAAAAGTGAACCTAACACCGTGTCAGGAGCAAGTGAGAGTGTGAGCATTATTCCATCTCTTGGGGGTCCAAACCAACCATCAAGAAAATATAAATTTGCAGCCAAAACCAAGCCCATCACCAGTGAGTCGAATCTGGTAGGTGAAGGGGAGGAGTTGGGAGGCTCTGGTTAACTCTTCACTGGTAGCGGAAAGGTCTGTGATTTGATTCTATCAGCTGCCTCACAGAACAAACACGTAGCAGTCTGCTTTCATAAAGGTTACATCCTTGGGAGCCCTTTGGGACAGTTCTACTCTGTTCTATGGAGTCATTATGAGTTGGAAAGGACTCAGTGACAATGGGTTTGTTTTGTTTTGTTGGTTTGCTCTGAAACTACTAAGATGACTGTTCAAAACACCTAGACCAACTCAAAGGAGTCAATGAGAAAAGTGTTTCAACATAAAATGCATTATCACAGGAGTGAGCAAAGCGTACTTTCTGTTAGGAAAATACCTACTACAACTACAGTGACTTAAAAGCTTGGCCTCACCACTGACCAGAGAATCACAAATGGCATCAAATTCTTACCATACTGTCAAATAATAAAAAATCATTTTTTCCTAGGAACACCATGTTGACAATCGTAGTGATTCTCTTTGCTACGGTATTTCCTCAGCTTGGCATAAGAAGGGACAATATGAATTTCATGGATGAAAACTTACAATGTTTGGTGCTGGCAATAATACAGTGTCAACCTCATCGACTGCTGAAGATGCAGAGAGAATCGTCTTTCTTGGGTGTTCATATAGGTCAGATACTATATACTTAGTTCTAAGGATACAACTGTGCAACAGGAAGACGCCATCTCTGTCTGACTTGTCACTTAGCACTAGCTTAGATTGGAACATTAACAAGGTCTTAGTTGTGATGCGGCTGCTACACGGAAAAATGCAAGAAAAATGCACATAAGCTGGGTTAAAAGCAGTCATCAAGGGGACTCTGACACAGGCTGACTCCACGTGTCTGAGCAGAACTGGGCTCCAGAGGGATTTTTTTTTTTTTTTTCACACTACAATAGGTAATTTTATTTCTCAAGGGCTCATATTGCAAATGTTAAGCCAAAATCATGTGGGCCCAAATTCACTTATTTGGGAAAGGAAAAGCAGACTGTTTGTTATCCATGTACATGGATAATAAGTAAAGCTCATACTAATCACATTGTGGTTTGAACATTTCTACAGCATAGAACTCAAACGTCACAGGTCTTTTAGATCCTTCTGGATGCCCCAGAGTATCTGCACTCTTCTTGACTTGAGCAACCTCAAGCTTCTACTTGCTAACACTGGTTAATCCTTGAGCATTCAGAAGGCATGGAAGGTTCAGGAAGACTTCATTCACAATGCCATACATTGTGGACACTGTATGTGTCCACATGTGGACTCAATGCCCTTCACCATTGTGGACACTGGATGAATCCTGCATAGATTTTTTTTTTTTTCCCTTTCTAATGAGTTGCTTTAATTTCAGGTGGTACAGAATTCTGGGCATAACAAAGATTGAAGAGCAGCTCTGGCTGGATTCTGGCCTGGGTTTACTGACCACACAGCTAAGACAGGATGACAGAGATGGACTGCTTCTTCTTCTTTTACTTTTTGAAAGTTTATTCTTAAATGTACAACAGGCTCCAAGACAACACTTCAGTCTAACTATAGGTGACAAGAGATGTTCTAGCAGGGAATTCAAATGTTTAAACAGAAATGCAATCAAGGGTCACCATCGCCACAGCCACAAAAAACAGCTTCTTTTTTGCCTGATTTCTTAATTCCACCTGTGGCCAGGGGGCCCTTCCCCACAGCCTTCACTTTTAGCTCTTCAAATTTCTTCTGCTCTTCTTTTTGTTTCTGCTTGAAAGCCTTATCTTCCTCGTCCATTTCCTTGTTCTATTTTTTGGGTTGTTTCAGGGGCTTCTCCTTGCCTTTCTGCTCCTGTGAAGATTTAAAGACTTGGAACCCCTAGATAGGGTTGCTATGAGTTGGAACCAACTCAAAGGCACTTAACAACAACATAGTTTATATACTATATATATAATGTGTGTATACATATATACGTGTGTACACATGTATGTGTGTATATATATATGTGTGTGTATATATAATTGTGCGCAAACATATATGTGTGTATACACGTGTGTATATAATGTGTGTGTAACATATGCGCGCAAACACATATATGTATATAATATGTGTGAACATGTGTGTATGCATATATGTGTATGCATACACATGTGTGTGCATATGTGTGTAAACATGTGTGCATATGTGTGTGTAGACATATATGTGTGAGTCTACATATGTGTGTGTGTGTAGTATATGAAGGGAGCATGGATGTTCCAGACGGTAACAAC
>NW_006408540.1:21789730-21806040 GCF_000296735.1 Chrysochloris asiatica | reverse complement strand
GCTAAGACAGGATGACAGAGATGGACTGCTTCTTCTTCTTTTACTTTTTGAAAGTTTATTCTTAAATGTACAACAGGCTCCAAGACAACACTTCAATCTAACTATAGGTGACAAGAGATGTTCTAGCAGGGAATTCAAATGTTTAAACAGAAATGCAATCAAGGGTCACCATCTCCACAGCCACAAAAAACAGCTTCTTTTTTGCCTGATTTCTTAATTCCACCTGTGGCCAGGGGGCCCTTCCCCATAGCTTTCACTTTTAGCTCTTCAAATTTCTTCTGCTCTTCTTTTTGTTTCTGCTTGAAAGCCTTATCTTCCTCGTCCATTTCCTTGTTCTATTTTTTTGGGTTGTTTCAGGGGCTTCTCCTTGCCTTTCTGCTCCTGTGAAGATTTAAAGACTTGGAACCCCTAGATAGGGTTGCTATGAGTTGGAGCCAACTCAAAGGCACTTAACAACAACATAGTTTATATACTATATATATAATGTGTGTATACATATATACGTGTGTACACATGTATGTGTGTGTGTATATATAATTGTGCGCAAACATATGTGTGTATACACGTGTGTATATGTGTGTGTAAACATATGTGCGCAAACACATATGTATACATAATATGTGTACATGTGTTTATGCATATGTGTGTGCATACATATGTGTGTGCACATGTGTGTAAACGTGTGCATGTGTGTGTAAACATATATGTGTGAGTCTACATATGTGTGTGTGTGTGTGTGTAGTATATAAAGGGAGCATGGATGTTCCAGACGGTAACAACATAGTTTATATACTATAAATAAATATATATATACATATAATGTGTGTGTGTGTAAACATATTTATGTGTGTATACATATAGGTGTGTGTATACATATATGTGTGTGTTTATATATATAAAATGCGTGTGTATAGATGTGTGTGTAAACATATATGTGTGTATACATATATGTGTGTGTATATATATGTAATGTGTGTGTGTATATATGTGTGTGTGTGTGTATCTATAGTATATAAAGGGAGCACGATGCTCCAGACGATAAGCACTGGACAACAAACCATAAGGTCCGCAGTTTGATCCCACCAGCCACTCCTTGGGAGAACGATAAGGCTTTCTGCTCCCCGAAAGCTTAACAAGCCTAGGAAACCCTATACAGGGTCGCTATGAGTTGGAATTAACTAGAGGGCACTTGACATAGGAATTAACAACAACATAGGCTATAAGTAAAAGGTCCCAACTAACACCCTTAAATGTAAAAATATGCGAACAGTAAACAATCAAAATGTTGACAATGGCTTTCTGTCAGTGGCGGGATGAAGTATGACTCTTCTCCTGCTTCTATGTTTTAGATTGTCTCTAATAAGCCATTTTCCCCATTGTTTTTCAAATTGAAAGGTTTTATTTTAAAAATAGGAAACTGAAATTTCTAAAAGAATACAGCATGAGACGGTTTTGTGCAGCAATGGAATCTTTTGTCATTTCCCCGTTTCTACTGCTCCCTAATAGTTCCTACATGTCCTTGTGCACAATGAGTAGCCATGGAATTTTTCAATTAATGACTGGCTGACCAATCACTGACTTCGTGGGTTATTAATAATATTCTCAGTAGAATACACATCTTTTCAGGGTTTTCCTACAGCCCCAAATGATGAGTCAAGGAGAGAGATTATATTTGGAAGAGAAGCTATCAGTCAGAAAGCTGTATCTGAAAAGACAAGATGATACTGTTTATAGAACCCCTACAAGAAATTAGTTTTATGTTCCTACAGTCTTAAAGTCAGCATCTTAGCCACTCGCAAGTAATCTCTTGAGAGAGATTTACTTTCAAAATGAACTATTTTCTTGTCCTTGACACATTTCTTCGCACACGGTCCCCCTCCCCACAGTGGAGAGCAACTTTGTCGCCTCATTCAGACTAGTTCCTCTTCTGTTCTCCTAGTGGATCTAAGCAGGATCTAAGCAGAATGCCAGTGACCCCAGCGGCGTCTGTCACCAGAGTCTGTTCTGTGTAAAGGTTTGTTTCCCTATATGCTGTTACTTACAACTGCTGGTGAGGGGACATGGATGCTTGCGACGGACCGTGGACGGATGTGGTTGACCAGATGGCAGAGGACCACCCCATCCATGAGCGCGGCCCCCAGGTCTTCATGTAGGCTGACCTTTAGTCTCAGCTCGATGCTCTGGGGAGGGGTCAGAAAGAAGCCTGTTGTGAGTAGCTTTCTTCACCTGAGACAACTGAGGTAAAACTGACGTATACCATAGTTACAAGTATTGCAAAATTAGACGCCAGTTTCATTATGAGGGGAAAAAGAGTAAGAACACCTGGAAAAGGTGTAACATTATATCTTTTCCACAAATTTCAAAATAGAACTCCCTCTGTACATTTTTAGAAAATCAGCTAAGTGTACAATGTTTAATTAGAATGGAAGCAATAATGGAATAATTGCTTGTCTTTAATGTCTCCTCAGTCTTGGCTATAAAATGGAAAACCAGAATTAGCTGACAGACGAAAACTAAATTCAACTAGTTGAGGCAGGCTGCAAGGAGCAGAATAGGGACTAAGGAATGCTTTTGTGTTAGATTGTGTTTTAGTTCAGAGATTTAATTGTGTTCCCCTTTCTTTCTTAAATTAAGCTTTTTCAGTTTGAGGTAACTGCAGATCTATGTACTGATGCTGTTGCATCAATTCCGTCTGAGTGGTTTTCCATGGCTGGGTTTTCGGAAGCAGATCACCAACCAGGCCTTTCTTTTGAGGTGCTTGCCTCTAGATAGACTCCAACTTCAAAACATTTACACCATAGAATAGCAACAAAACCAGAGTACTGGCATCAATACAGTTAAGACTCTGAACATTTTCCATCGTCACAAGCATCCCAGCCCCCACCTCTCCCCTGGCATCTCTATTTCTATAATTTTGTCATTTCAAGACCGTCATAATATAAGTGAAAACGTACAGTATGCAATCTTAGGAGCTGGCTTTTTTCACTCAGCATAAATCTTGAAATTAACCCACATGATCTACACACCATAGTTAAAGGGCACCTGGATTGTTTCCAGTTTGGAGCTGTTACAGAATAAACATTTCTGAGCCTTTTTTGTTTTCATTTTGATTACATTCCCACTAGCAATGTACGAGTGTCCAATTCCTCTGCTTTCTTTCCAGCGTTTGAGGCTTTCACTGTAATTGATGAGGAGCTCTGGTGGTATAATGCTTAAGTGCTTGGCTGCTAAGTGAAAAGTTTCTAGTTCAAGCCCATCCAGTGGCTCCACAGGAGAAAGACCTGCTGATGTATGAGTTGGAACCAATTCGACAGCACTTAACAATAACAACAAAGATTAAAGTTTGCTGAATTGCTAAGTAGTTGCTTTCCTAGTATTTGGCTAGAGAGAGTACATTGGTACTGTGACTTGGTTGGTGTCTGTGTTTCTGAGTTGCAGTTTCGTACCTCCCTTTCTGGAATGTATGAGGTCCCTAGGCAGTCTGCCTTCACTGCTCCATTTTCAGAATGTTCTTATGTTTGTTTTAGAAATCACACATAGGATTTTTAAACACCATTACTACTATTGTATTTAGTAGGAAGAATAGAAAACAGTATGTCTCCTTCATCTTCCTGGAAGTGGCGGAAGCAGACAAGTCAGTTAAAAAATTTCTAATAATAGTTTCTGCTTTGCAATAAAAGATCCTTTTAAATGGATAATTAAGGCCTAAGAAGTAAGGACTTAATTTGGTGGTTTGCAATAAATTAATAAACACATGAAAACCAGTAAATTTAACAGTGTTACATAATGGTCTTCTATACTTTCCACAATAAAACCTATTTATATGCAAGCCAGAACCTGTGTAAGGTGGAAACCCGACAGAGAAGAAAACTCCAACATTTCCCACTGAATAGAGAGATAGAAATGTGCTCAGTGTACCCTGTCAAAGGCAGAACACTTGCAAAACACAGAAAAACAGCAGTCCCATCAAGTTCCGGCTCTCACAGGTTTTACGGTCTTGCTCTCTATTCAGTGGACGATAGTTGTGATTTTCTTCTTTGACAGGATTACACCTTACACAAGTTCTGGCTTTAGCTGGTTTGACTGTATAGATACCATTTGCAAGCATAAAGTTGCTGACCTATCACATTTTATATGTTGTTGCATGATGATCCTTTATAGGTTTTCTGAGAAGCAACTGGCAGGCTTGAACTGCCCACAGCTTGTGGTTAGCAGTCCAGTGCTGATCCTACAGCACCATACCAGGGTCCATACAAATATATACATTCATGTAAGAGTCCTGGTATGGCACTGTAGGATCAGTACCAGACTGCTAACCACAGTTCAAACTCATCATCTGCTGGTCCTTGGAAACCCTATGCAGGGTCTCTATGAGTCAGAACTGATTTGACAGTACTTAACAACAACCACATACATATGAGGAGCCCTGATGGTACAGTGGAGTAGGTGCTGGGTTGCTAACTGCCAGTTCAGCAATTCGAGTCCATCAGGGGCCCCTCAGGAGAAAGATGGGGCTTTCTGCTCCTGTAAAGATTTACAGCCTCAGAAATCCTATAAGTTTGGTCATTATGAGTCAGAACTACTCAACAACACACAACCACCACCACCACACATACATATGTACACACACATATTTATACACACACGGAGATAAGAAACTGCTGCTTCACTTCTGCACATTATTCTTCAGATCTAGAATATTTCTGTTGTACCTCACGGAGCTGCTCCAACAGTTCCTTTTCTTCTCTCATCTGTTCCATTTTCCTCCGAATTGTAAACTGTGGGTCTATAGATTCCAAATTTCTCTGAGGTCTTAGAAATACTGTAATATAAAGAACACAGAGGCTTTATGTAATAGCTTCTACAGGTTGCTTCATACACCTACTCATATTTAAATGCAAAAATAGTTTCTTTATTCATTCCAGATAATTCATATTGTAGGTTGACAGACCTGAGATATCCCTGTTTGTCATGGAAAGCTACACCATGGAGTTCCTGCAGAGTGTAAATGGTTTACATGCTTAGCTGTTAACCTAAAGGATGGAGGTTTGAGTCCACCCAGATGTATCGTGGAAGAAAGGTCTGGTGATCTATGTCTGAAAAATCAGCCAGTGAGAACCCTTCAGCGCACATTTCAACTCTGACACACACAGGGCTGCCATGAGTCAGCATTGACGCAACAGCTATGTGTTTTTATTAAGACTATCTTTTAAGTTATACTGGATGTGTAGACAAACATGCTGAAATTTTTTTTTTTTTGGGTGACAATACAACGGATCTAGGGAGGGTTTAGGCCCCTTCTTTGATGGTTGTCCCTCCTCTTTCAATTCTCAGCTGTTTTCATTCTAAGTTTTTGTTTCTCTTCAATGTTTCACAATCCTTCCATTAAATTCAGGTAACTTGTTTTATGTTAAGACTCTAGAATTTTCTTATGTGTCGGACATACACACATTGTTTCTATTGGCATTACATTTTTTGTATGTCTCGGTTTCGTGCTTTTTTAATACCCGCTGTAGGATAATACATTGGTCCGCCTGGTAGGTTTGAACCACAAGGTCGGCAGTTCAAATCCACCAGCTGCTCCTCAGAAACTCTATATAACAGGGTTGCTATGAGTGGGAATCAAGTTGACAGCACTTAACAACAACACTGCACTGTTAGATGTGGAGTGGGGAAATGCAGCCTTCTACCATCTGGCGCTGTGGGTTAATGCGCCAGATTGCAAAGCCGTTTGAACTGCAAGGTTGGTGGTTCAAGCTCACTAGCTGCTCCTTGGAAACCCTATACAGGGTCACTATGGGTCGGAATTGACTCGACGGCACTTCACAACTACAACAACAACGCCAACCATGTTCTGGACTGTGATCCAAAAAGTGAGTCCTTTCAGAGGGGAGCAGAAACTGGCAAGATCAAAGGTAGCTTAACAGATGCATCATCAGCTCCTTAAACTTGTAAGAACAGCAATTAATAACCACTGTGTGGCTCTATGGGTCAATGCGCTGGACTGCAAAAGTTGTTTTGAACCGCAAGGTGGGTGGTTCAAGCTCACCAGCCACTCCTCAGAAACGCTATACAAGGTCACTATGGGTGGGAACCAACTCGATGGCACAACAATAACAACAACAACTTCCTCTGAAAGAAGAGTCAGTTGCTTGCTCCAGAGAAAACAGATGCCCCAAAGTCTGTGAAGCATACCATAATTTCAAGACCAGTAGAGAAGATACACAATATTTTACATACAGCAAAGGTTTTCATTTTTATCAGCATACAAGCCCCAGAGCTGATTTAAACTCGAATTTTTATCTTCATTGGGGTTTTGTCCTATTAAGGCTGCCAGCTCTCCGTGCACATGAGTGAGCCAAAGATCAGTCTGAAGCCATATTTGGTTTTTACTTCTTTTGTCCTACAGACCTGAAGATTCTGTGTATTGGAGGAAGTGGGGACAATTTCTACAAGAAGTTCTGGGTATAAAACTCCAGTTTCAGATATCAAAGATCATATAGAAAGGTGTCTTGGTACACAGTAATTCTAGTGGTTCCAATCACTACAATTTCTAAATGTTAGAATAAGCTGGTGATAACATTTTTATTCTCCCCTGAAGAGCATTTCTTAATGTGTTGCTTTAAAAACCTTTTCAATTCACTGAGTTTAAAAAATTAAATCTAGTTTACAGATATCATATCATCTACTCAGTTATCCTCACTTAATTGTGACATTTTAATTTCAATTTGTAACTTTGACCCAAAACACCTAAAATAAATGACTTGCATTATACTTCTCTTTATCTGATGACGATCTTCTTTCTCAATTGGTTCTAGGATATTTAAATCTGTATTCTGGGCCTCTATGGAAGACTACAAAGCTGAAGCACAAGAAAAAGTGTCTGACTTACAGTTGAGACCAAGCAAATGGAGAAAAGACAATTAATGCATATGCATGCCTTCAGGGACCTCCAAAAGGAGTTCGACTGCAGCCGGGCCTCTGCCCTCTGCCACAAGGCCACTCAGGATGGCTGTCACAGGCAAAGTCAAAGGCCTGTGTCAGAAGGGTTTCCATCATGCCCTACAGAAGCTGGTCTCCATGAGAAGCGAGCTCAATGGACTCATTTGACAAGCAAGGTCGGCAAAGGAAGAAGAGAGGTGGTGCTGAAGGGAAAGGTGAGGAGGTCACAGAGCGGTGGGAGTGAGGAAAACCTGACAAATGGAGACATCTGGAAGGACTTGGAGAATGTATCAAAGTTGCTTTACACCATAAGGAGTCTCTGGGTGGCACAAACAGTTAAATGCTCAGCTACTAAATGAAAGGATGGCACTTCGAATCCACATACAGGTGCCTGAAAAGGAAGGCCCAGTTCTGGAAAGTCAGCCACTGGAAACCTTTGAACTCTGATACACATGGCGTCACCATGAGTTGGTGTTAACTTGAGAGCAACTAGGTTTTGTCTTTTATAGATCACAAAACACAAAACCATTCACGGTCACCGAATTGATTCCAACTCATGCAACATATGCATGTGAAAGTTGGACACTGAATAAGGAAGACCATAGAAGAATTATTGCATTTGAGTGTTGGAGAAGAGTATTTAATATACTTCCAGAAGAACAAACAAATCTTTCTTGGAAGAAGTACGGCCAGAACATTCCTTAGAAGCCAAGATGGCACGATTTCATCTCTCATTCTTTGGACATATCCCTGGAGAAGGTTATCATGCTTGATAAAGTGGAGGGTCAGCAGAAAAGAGGAAGACCCCAAATGAAATGGCTTGGTACAGTGGCAGCAGTAATGGACTTAAGGTTAACAACTATGAGGATGGGGCAAGACTTGCAAGGTTTCATTCTGTTGTACACAGGGTAGCTAAGAGTCAGAACTGACTCACAGCTCCTAACAACAGCAACAAGGTTTTTTGTTTTTGTTTTTTAAATATATCACAAAAAAATCCCATTGCCATCAAGTGGATTCCAACTCATACAACTCTTTATATTTTTTTCCCAAACTGTAAATATTTATGGGAACAGACAGCTTCATTTTCCTCCTGAGGAGCAGGTGATGGATTTGGCCGCGGACCTTGCAGTGAGCATCCAGAATCACACAAAAACTACCCGTAAGTGTAGCAAGCAGAATGTAAAATGTATATATACCATGACGGAAAGTCTAGAATGAATCCACACCATCAAAGTAAAAAACGTAACTACATTTACCAAAGAATGTGGCTGGAGGTCGTAATACACACATAAGACAGCATGGGGCGCCCCAACCCTATTTACACAAATGTCATGTTTTCATTGGAGGTTTTAGTTTCCTTTGCCTTTTTTTCCCTAGGGGTAATCTTATCTAATGCAGCATGTTTAATATTTTCAATATGTTTTTACTGGCAGATTTCATTCCTAACATGAAACTATCAGGAAGTTAAATGAGCTTTTGTTTAACAGAATATAGTTCAAGTTATCTACGCCTTGTTGGAGCCCTATGTGAGAGATCCCAGGATCATGTAGGAATGTTTGGGTCATAATTTCTTGGCATTCCTTTTCATCTTAAACACACCAAATGCATACTTGGATATTTTCTGTATCAATGTTAATCAATAATAATAATTTAAAAAGCAATGTTCAAGAACACTTGGACTGTGGTTTTCAAATGACCACTTTAAATGTACATAAAATTATTTGAAAGGATGACTAGAATACTATGAATTTTCTAGAATATTTAGAAATTTAAAATAATCTCTTTCAGGCTAATAGTCTACTGAGCATGGAAGTGATTAGCTCCATTCTACCTCTTTCTCCATTCTCCTTCCCACCCTCACACATGAGCTCAGAGTAATCTATCTACTATGAACTTAATTTAAAATAAAAAAATCTGTTTCTTCTATGAAGGCATCCTGGTGGTGCAGTGGACTAAGCAATGGAATGCTAACCACAAGGTTGATGGTTCAAAATCCCCACCTTCTCCATAGAAGAAAGATGATGCTTTCGTCGGTTCCTGTATAGATTTATATTCTCAGAAGCTCTGAGAAGTAGTTCTTGTTGGTTCCAACTCAGAGAGACTGGCTAGGGATTCCAAGGAGGTGATGGCTTTGAGCTGCTGACCTTGAGGTTTAAGTGGACCAGTGCATTACACTGCAGCACCACACCAGAAATCTGCGGAGCAGTTCTAGTTTGTTCTATGTTTGGTTACTATGAGTTGGAATCGACTTTAATGGCAGTAGGTTTTGTTTGTTTGTTTTGGCTTTGCTATATGAAAGTATAGATGTGTTTCTAATATGTGTCCTCTACCTTCTGTAAACTCAAATCCGCTCCCCTGTCACAGAGCAGATGAGTTTGTTAGATAAATATATGGAAGAGCTGCTCCAAAATCTCCTCCATTCAACGATGAGTCTATATAGGCAGCATCTTTACAGGAATGATAACTCTAGTCTGATAAGTCAATTATCTGAACTTTTATTCTCATGAGAAATCTCCTAAAGCTTCGTTTCCTGGCCTGAATACATGAGACCTGAAGCAAAAGTTCCATGAAAGCAAAGAGCTTGTCTGTCTCCATAGTAACAGAGGTTAAGTTTAGCACATAGTGAACACTCAATACATATGGGGAGGAGTCCCTTGATGGTTCAAACGGTTTAACACTCAGCTACTAAATGATAGGGTAAAGGTTCGAGTCTACCCAGAGGTACCTTGGAGGAAAAGTCTGCAGATCTATTCTCAAAAGGTCACAACCATAGAACTCATGGCGTACAGTTCTACGCTGACTCATGGTTCTGCCATGACTTGGAAGTGACTCAACAGCAGTTGCTGGGATTTGATATTTGAAGATGTTTCTAGGCAAGGAGTCCTGGTGTGGCGCTGTGGGTTAATGCGCTGGACTACAAAGTCATTGGAACTGCAGGGTTGGTGGCTCAAGCTCCTCGGAAACCCTATACAGGGTCGTTAGGAGTTGGAACCGACTCGATGGTACTTAACAACAACAACAACAACAACATAGTCAAGAAACATTTCTTTAACTGTTATCAGAGTATCTTTCAGTGAAACAACTGATGTCCACTGCCACTGTGAGAACATTTATAATTATTACATGGAATGCACTCTTCACATAAACAAACAGTCCTATAGTATTGAGGAGACCTGGTGTGACAATGAAAGGTTGGTGGTTCAAAGCCACCAGAAGCTCCTTGGAAACCCTATACAAGGTCAGTATGAGTTAGAACCGACTCGATGGCACTTAACAACAACATGATGGTAAAAGTTAAAATAATTCTTTTAAAAGCATTCTATTATTTAAGGATGGTTATTTCCACCTGGTGTGGCGCTGTAGGATAAGTCCTCGAACACAAGGTCAGTTTCAACTGCAAGGTTGGCAGTTCAAATTCACCAGCCGCTCCTCAGAAACCTTAAATAGAGTTGCTATGAGTCGGAATGGATTCGACGGCACTTAACAACAACAACATTCCCACACAACATATAGGATGTTCATGTTAAATATATCCTTGTACACAGGGAGATTGCTAAGATTTGCTGTGTAAGTTAGAGAGGTGGTAGGATATGTACAGTTACTCCTGGTACTAGCTAAATTCCATCTCTCTGTACCTCTTATCTGAGAAGGATCAGCTAGACAAATATAAGGTGTCCCAGGGTCCCAGGGTCAAACGACCAGGGTCCCAGGGTCAAACGACCAGGGTCCCAGGCCTGGTTCCACCAAGGCCACCCCTCTGCACATCTCTCCTCGCCTGCACATCTTTCATTTGGTTGTATAAGAGTAAGTAAAAACGTACTGCTAAGAGTTCATGCCTGAGTGGGTCCATTCCAAACAAAGCGTGTGTAACTATGTCTCTGAGACAAGTTCTCTCAGCAATACGAGGGGGCTTCAAAAAGTCAGTGGAAAAATTCCATTATATTTTCATGCCGTTTTTCCCAAGAACTTTTTGAAGGCCCCTCCTATGCCTGTTTTAATCTTATTAGATTGCCTTTAAAAAAAGAAAGGATTTTTGCGTGTGTTTGTGTGCTATGGGAAAAAAACAAACTATTCTGAGGTCAGAGCTAATTAACATATATTATCTAAATGTAACTCCATGAGAGATTTCTCACTGGAAATATGAGGTTTTCCAAAAGTCCACTAAAATCTACTAACCCACTGACCCTCGATTCAGGGTCATAGAAACGCTTTTTTTGTTGTTGTGAATTGCTGTCGAGTTGGTTCCAACCCATGGTGACTGTATTGGGTTTCCAAGGAGCAGCTAGTGTGTTTGAACCGTTGACTTTGTGGTTCTCAGTCCGGTGCCGATCCTATAGTACCACACAACCATATGTTGTTGTTGTTATGTGCCGTGGAGTCGGTTCTGACTCATAGCGACCCTGTACAGGGTTTCCGAAGCTGTAAATCTTTACGGGAGCAGAAAGCGTCATCTTTCTCTTGCAGAACAGCTGGTAGTTTCGAACTGCTGACCCTGAGGTTAACAGCCCAATTCGGAACCACTATGCTACCATCTCTGGGTATGGGGCATGGGCATACAGAGTTTTAAAGATGCCCTGAGATTCTAAAGTGAAGCCTGGGTTAGGAACTACCAAGGAACTTCTCCCAGCTTCAGTTTCCACATTTCTGTAATGGAGAAAATGATAACTGTAGTACAAGATTATTGTAGTGAAAATGAAAAATGCCTGTATATGCTGGCCCAAGGTGGGACTGTCCAATCTCAGGGGGGGAATTATAAAGACAACTTATACATCTTAAATCAGCACTCATCAATTCATGGCAAACAAAAAACGGGGAAATTAGTCAAAAGAGGAGAGCAAGGATTTTTACCTTCAAAACGAAGAACAAAAAATGCAACATAGGAAAAAGACACAACAACATGAGAGAAACAGCAGACGTGAAGTTTGTTTCAAGTAAGAAGAAATTAAAGAGGAACTGCCCCCAGGCCAGCCACACCCATACTTGCACATCTTCATCCAGAAGAACTTTGTGCACGGGGGAACTCAAACTCCCAAGAACAGTGTGCCATGTGCAAAGAATGAGTCCGAGAGAAAATATGGAATTTAACCGCAAGATCGGTTTGAACCACAAGGTCAGCGGTTCAAACTCACCAGCTGCTCCTTGGAAACCCTACACTTGGTTAGTATGAGTCGGAACCGACTGGAAGGCACTTTACAACACAGCAATATACTTGACATAAAATATTGGAAAGAATTGAAATGAAAGGAAAATGCCAAATTATCTTACGACAGTAGGCAAGGTATAAAAACGCCACCTTTAATTAAGAGTGAAGAATGTAAAAATTGTCATGGGAATGCGAGATATATTCTGTAGGGGGTGAGTTAGTAATAAGATGCCACCATCCATGAACAAAGGTTGAGATATTGGATAATGGAGAAAATGTGAGGAAACAAAACAGATGTGGTAATCAGCTTGGAGGAGTCCCGGCATGGCACTGTGGGTTAATGTGCTGGACTGCAAAGTCGATGTGAACCGAAGCATCAGCAGTTCAAGCTCACCAGTCACTCCTCAGAAACCCTATACAGGATCGCTATGGGTTGGAACTGACGGGACAGCACGTAACAATCAATCAGATTTGAAACACCCAGAATACAGTCTCCTATTTAAGTGGAAGAAATAAGAACATAAGAGTGTCGTGTACATGCCTCTTGTAGTGCTAGCTCCCACAGTGGCTGATGTATATAGTACTGCTGTCAGTTTGTTATTCTGTGGGGGTTTGTGTGATGATGCTATGATGCTAGAAGCTATGCCATGAATATCCCAAGTGCCAGGAGGTCACCCATGATGGACAGGTTTCAAGGGAATTTATGGACTAAGATACAGTAGGAAGAAAGTCCTGGAAATCTATTTCCAAAAACGAGGCAATGAAAACCCGATGGACCACAAGAGCATACTGTCTACTACAGTGCGGGATGTCATCAAGGAAAGACTAATTATTAGAGAAGGGCATCATGCTTGATGAGGTGGAAGGTCAACAAAGATGAGGGAAATCCTTAATTAGGCAGAGCAATGCAACCCCTGCAACAAAGCGCTCATATATCACAGGGCCAGAATGGGATGTGGTTTGTCAGACATGTAGTCACCATGAGTTGGAGCCAGCTGATGGCCAACTAATAACTTGAATTTTTCAGTATATTATATTATTAGGAAATGTATTAAAATCACAGAGAATGAAGATACACATGAAAAATCAAATCTGGGAACTTACACAAATACATGCAAAGAGTATTTCTGAACGAAAATAGACAGATTGGAAGTAGGACAAAATGACCATGCGTGACTCGCCAGGCCACAAAATAAGGAAAAGAATCCCTAATTATCACTGTGGTACAGCATCAAAGCTCTACTTGAGTGCCTGGAATTTTCACTCAAAAAAAAACAACAAAATATGGCAAGGCTGTATTTGGAAAGATTTTTCTCAATGGTTACTTTTCAGGGATATAGCTCAGGATTTTAATTTTTAAAAAAGGCAGAACTGAATTAGTACTTAGTCTACAGTATCTTCAATGAACATCTATAGACAGGGCACAGAGGAGACTATTTGAAAGTCAGTTAGGGTCCCTGAAGAAGCTTGCAGTCTCCACCTCTAACTAACAGTGTGACCCCGGCTTTCCGATTCACCTATGAAGATAAAAATTCTGTTCTACATAAAGTGCCTAGTTCTTTTCCAGCTTAAAAGAAGTTCTCTTAAATTTCAGCTATCATCCTAAGGAAATACCAAATCATGCATAAATCTTTCACTCTAGGTTTGATTTCCTTTAGCAACATCAGACCCAGAAATAGCCATGCTATCGCCTCCACCCTTCTAAACATATGCCTTCCCCTTTCTTTTATTTTTAAGGAACAGTTCATCAAGAAAGTTTCCTTTTAGCCCCTCTTTAACTTTGAGAATTTAAAACAAGATTGTTAACAAGAGATTTTGCCTCATTATTGTTGGTTCTACCGTCAGAACCGACTCGATGGTACTTAACACCAATAACACATGTATTTAAGTTTACTTTTATACTTGACTTTCCAAAGTATACATTATCTTTTACAAAAGGAAATTGGATGCGCAGTTTTGGACGAATTTTGACCAAGAATCACATCAAGTTCTTTATAAATGTATATTTCTTATGCATTACATATGAAATACTTAGAACAACAAGCAAAGATCAGAGAATGTATCTTCCCATGGTCTTTGTATTGTCATTATATTTCACAACCAATTCTTGTCCCAAATCATGTCTTCTAGACCATTTAACATTACTTCTATCTCTTTGTATTTTGAAGTAAAATATTTAAAATCTGAACTAGCATTGTTGTTGTTAAGTGCTGTCACATCAGTTCCAACTCATAGCAACCCTGTATTCAGATACATGTGGCATTAGAGCCAAATTAATTATACTAGTTTTATTTTAATCCCTTAGGCGATTTAAGATACTTCATGGCACAAATTTTTAAATACTCATGTTAGTTCTGGATAGGGGCCCTACATTTTTTATTTGCACATTTGATTCACAGGCCAAATTTCTTGCATATTATCTACTTGAACTTATATTCAAGAAAGTATCAGAAATCAAAATGTGCAAATACTTTTAGAAAAAAGAAAGTTGGAGAAAAGAAATCACGTGATTTCTCTGTTTAGATTTTCCTGAAAGTATAACAGAACAGGCTTCTTAGACAAATGAGGTACCTTTTAGCTACTTTACAAGGCTCACATGGTAATAAGCATAGATAATAAAAGATGAAACGTAAAAAGCATTTAGTTCAAAAGCAGGAGCAAGCAGAGATCATATTCAAACATACAAATCCCAAATCTTTGTAAACACACAACAAACAAAAAAGCTTAACAGGAAAGAGAGTAGAAATCATTTTCAAGCAATCTCCCCAAATTCAGAATATGCAAGATAATCAAACTCATTTGAAAAACTGGTAGGGAATAATCCACATGCACTTTTCTGCACTTTATTCATGATTTCCTATAGGAAGCATGCAGTTGAACATATGCTATCTTCAGCTGCACAGAAATGAATGTTCAGTCTATCCACTGGCTGATTAAAGAGCAAATTGAAGGATATGTACAAAGACACCTACCATTGTCACTGTCTCCTTCAGATGGAAGGCTGTAGCTAGAGCTGTCCCATGTTTGTGCCTGTGTAAGTTTGTTGAAGGAGATAGGAGGGAGAATGAGGGCTGGGTCTGCAGGAGAGCAAGAAAGCCAGTCCACACAGAGTTGCACAAGGACCAGGAAAAACCAAAGGGGCGGCAATTGCATAAATGGCATAGGGTTGTATGGAAATGAAGCGAATTTCATTTATGTGGGATTAATTTCAAATGTACAATATAGGAGGAGAATGAAAGATGGTGCATGGAATAAAAAGAATGATAAAATTGAGTATTAGTACTTATCAACCATAAACTTTGCATGCAGTTAATATTGTTAATCAAAACAGTTCCGCAAGCACACTGATTTAAAGTTCTAATGAAACATGTCAGTTGGCAGAAAGAGTATCCGTAGATTACATAGATAAAAAGCAAAAGACCTACGAAATACCCATTTCAGAGACTTTCCAAATCACTAGCCTTCTTAGCAAAGAGTTTCACACAAAAAGTTTGGTTACATAAGACAAAGCTTAATATAGATGTAAACTTCACTACTACTTAGAAATAAAACTATTACAGAATCAGTATTTACTATTCATTATTGTTTACCCTGAGGAAATATAAAATTTCTCATTATAGATCTGTAAGATTAGTGGTACATTTTACTGGTAGCTGAATCTAGTTAACTCTTTTCTCATCCCTTTGACACAGATACCTCTCAATACTGTCTTCGATAGTGATCAACATAAAAGCAATTTCCACACTGGTTGACTATTTTTTTACCAATAAACCCAGTTAATTAATAGAGGTTGTAATCAATTTTAAAGACATTTGAGTTGGTCACTTATGAAATGATAACAGCTTTTTATTTGTATAGTATTTTCATATACTTGGGATATTTCTAATACAATTTTTGACTCAATCATAAGGGAGGGTTATAAAATAAACACATGTGGTTTTAAGAATAAATATTAAAGTACATGCAATTTTCTTTCTTTGGGACTAAGTCAAAGAATATGAAAAAACAACAAAAAAAGAGTTTCTTTAAAGAAAATCATCAACCAAGTTTTAGGATCCAAGTTCTTCCAATTTACTATTTTTTATTTATAATACAGAAGTCACAAAATTTACATACTTATTTTAAAATAAAAAACTAATTGACTTCTATAAGTTTTAGAATTGGTTTCTAGCTTTTTAAACTATAAGATTCTCAATTCAGGTCTCTCTATATATATATACATATA
>NW_006408540.1:21788250-21789630 GCF_000296735.1 Chrysochloris asiatica | reverse complement strand
ATTTTAAAATTACTAAATAAAATAAAGCAATCCCAATATAACATTTTAGTTTTATACAATTCCAGTGTTTCACTTGATGTCCCAGAAGATATATGAGTATTATGTACAGTAACAAAGGAGTCCTGGTATGATGCTGTGGGTTAATGCACCAGACTGCAAAGCCATTTGAACTGCAAGGTTGAAGGTTCAAGCTCACCAGCTGCTCCTGAGAAACCCTATACAGGGTCCCTATGGGTTGGAATCAGCACTTAACAACAACAACAACAGCAGCAACAAAGGAGTCAGCACTTCCAAAAGCCAGTACAATTTCCATTATCAACTAGCATTAAAAAAGGTAGGAAGCTTAGAAAGGAAATGATTTTTGTTTTCTTCCGTGTAAAATAAATATCCCGTTTATTTTCAAAACAACAAAGAATCTGAAATGGTTTAACAAAAAGTACAGTGTAAGCCCTAACTTTCAGGAGCTGAGTTTTGACACTATAAAAATATCACAAAATCCATTTTACAACTGAATTGCAAAACTACACATTCAAAAAGAACATTGTTCTTTGGAGATACATTCCATATTTGACTGGATCTGCATACAAGTATTTTTAAACGGTACACAACTGCCTGTAAGGGGTAGGAGAGTGTACGCAGTCCAGTCGGAGGTCTTTCTACTTGGAGACCACTCTCCCAGCTCCCCATCACTGAAAGCCTGCCCCTTGAGGGGTGCGTGGACTGACCCCCATTTCTCCAGCTTTCGCCACAAGTGAACAGTGCTCTAAATGAAGTGGCCAGAATTGGAGCCTTCTTTCAGGTACCAGTTAGCCCTCCATAAAAAAAACAAAACAAAATACAACCAACTGGTCCTTGGAACACCCAATAATTTTCTCAACTGACTTTGCCTCCAGAGTCCATTCAAAATACCAGAAAACCATTACAGCTGACTAGAATCAATTAACTTACTCCATAAATTTAAAGAATCATTTTGGGGGCATATGTTTTGTTATGGATATTTTCACTACAATAAAAATAAAGAGTAAAATAGTAAAAACAGAATAAAAAAGTCATCTTCTCATTTTTGTTCTTTTTCTATGGGTGCCCTTCATGAAAACACACATACATACGGGCAATTGCTGCTGTTGCCAAAATGCCTTCATGGAAAAACAAAGGACTCATGAGACTCTGATTAGCTTGCTCTGTCCTTGTAATAGAACTTGTATAAAAGCATTAGTATCCCCCTGGCAAGAGTACCAGCGAGCGAGCCACAGCAGAGAAGACTTTAAGAACTGTTTAATCCTTGGGGAACTGGATAAACCCCAGAGACATTCAGCTGTTTTGCTTGTCGGGCGTGGGGAAGGGGGAGTTAATAGATGTTACTGATTTTGCAATCGTCAA
>NW_006408540.1:21786894-21787989 GCF_000296735.1 Chrysochloris asiatica | reverse complement strand
AAAAAAAAAAAAAAAAAGCATTAGTAATGAGTATAAAGCTAAGGACTAGAGAATCAAACAGATTAAAACAAAGAAGGACCTAAAAGGAGGCAAACAGTACCAGAAGTCGAAATAAAAAGACAAAAAAAACCAAGAACCATAGTTCTATACATAGTCCTTCTTTTGAAAATCGATTATTTTGCATATTGGTATAATTTGGTTTTGGGAATGTACTGATATTAAACTAAAAGACAGTAAGCAATATTAGAAGATCACTTTCACAAAAGTCTGTGTGACTCCTGACCACTCATACATACTGTTATGTGATGGGCTCAGGAAGTAAATGAGGGCTAACTCTGAAGAGAGCCACTCATTTCAAGGATGCCCTTGGCATTTCAAAGGGGCAAATGTTTTCTCTTCTGTGAGTAAAAAACTCAACAGACTATTTCTTCTCCACTTACTTATGAGGAACGGAGTTTAATTTTCTTGGAACCCAAATCTCTGGGCTCCATGGAGGTATGGTGATGGGCTCCCCATAGCCCTCACTCTGAGATCTTCTGAACCTTGAGTCTGGAGAGAACTAATGTCCTAAAGTCATGTTTGTGTCACACCAGTCTGGATACAGTAAGTAAAGATGGTTTTGCTGTGGGCATTGAGCCCTTTTAGAGAATGTTCTATGCGCAGTCAGTTTCCAAAGACAGAAGAAACACGAAGGTCAGAATGAAACTGTGTTTCAGGGTAACTGGTTATTATGCAAACACTGCTCTGGTTTTGTTTCCATGGCAACATTGATAATATCGGGTACAGGGATCTTTGGAGATTCTCTGGTCTTCCAAATGTTTTTGATTCCCTAGTTGAAATGTTACCCTGATTCACAAATCACATATTAAGTAAACTTCAATCTATTCCTATTATCGACTTCACATGATTTTTTTGTTTTAACACAGACAGCCACCACCTTGCTTTATCTATTCTCTGATTTCACCCTATACAGGGTCCCTATGGGTTGGAATCAGCACTTAACAACAACAACAACAGTCCTTTACTGATAACATGAACTAACCAGTGGGAATGCCAAAAGCAAAACTCCAGTATCTGGAATCTCCATGCTAAGCA
>NW_006408540.1:21745147-21786794 GCF_000296735.1 Chrysochloris asiatica | reverse complement strand
ACCCTGTACAGGGTCGCTATGGGTCGGAACCGACTTGATGGCACTTAACAACAACAACAACAACAACAACAGTCCTTTACTGATAACATGAACTAACCAGTGGGAATGCCAAAAGCAAAACTCCAGTATCTGGAATCTCCATGCTAAGCAAGGTACTGATACTAGGAGGCAAACTCGCCAGGGTAGACAAGGATGTTCACGTTCATCACAGATAAATCTGCACAGCTAATGAGAACCACTGAGTTCTTCATTTCAAGCATCCGATTATACTCCACTTGTAATTTACCTGATCGAGGTTTCAGGCCAAACGGAGCTGCGCTGTCTGTGGTAGGAGAGATTGCAGGGGAATTCTCACTCATCTGTTGTGTCAAAAGGAAAAGAAGTTTTTAGAACACTGAGGCAGAGACAGGTGGGCTTCTCCATGTGCAAAGTTTATCACAGAACCACAGCCTTTTATGCATTTGCTGCCATGGAATGAAGTCCTTCACATGGCAAATGTTTCCAATGGCAGAATTTAAATAAGCTGCTTTTTGGGGATATAGTCTCATTTTTTATTTTGTCATTATAAAAATGTTTTACAATTATGCAAAACTGGAAACCCTTTTATATTCCCCAAAACAGGTGTGTGTGAGCATTTGATGATGAACAGACATGCACACACATCCATCCATACTGAGGCTCTCGTAATGAAGACCCATGCACTATGAGACAAGCAGACAAAGCCACACACAGAATCACTCAAGGACAAGATATTTGAAACGCTGCCCATCACACCTATTTTCATTCCGCTTGGGACAAATCTGTGCTCTAGGAGGTTTCCAGAGTTAGCTTTTTAAGAAAATACATACTATAAATATGAATGTTTCATTATAAAAAGGGGAAGAAAAGGCGTGTGAGTGAACGAGAGTGAGATGGATTCTGAGAGAATCTGCAATACTCATGTAACACCTTACAACAGTTTTAGAATCTGTCTTCCTGTAAAAGATGATCCGATTCAGCCACCAAGAAGCAAGTAGCGCACCCTCAGGACACTTACCTCATTTGGAGAATACTGGCTCCCATTACTCTGCGATGCGACATCGTTCTGTACCTTAAAGAAGGAACACTGAACTGTAAACTTACTGAAGTAAGAACTGCACTTTTCTTGATTCCATCATCTCCCTGGTGCACAGGCATGCAATGAAGATACATTAAGTTAATTTATTCATGTAAGGAGCTCTGGTAGCATAGTGGTTACGAATCGGGCTATGAACCTCAGGGTCAGCAGTTCAAAACTACCAGCTGTTCCATGAGAGAAAGATGAGGCTTTCTGCTCCCGTAAAGAGTTACAGCCTCGGAAACCCTGTACAGGGTCGCTATGAGTCGGAACTGACTCCACAGCACATAGCAACAACAACAACAAAGTAGACAAGTAGGTCATACTTAAGATTTCCTAAAAATGTAAAGTCACCTTCCTACAAGTACCTATAAGAACTATTACACAAATATAGATAAACGTCAGAGCAGAGCTGCATCCAAAGTGCTTTACTGTGAACATCAGTTCACCTTTGAGGTCATCAAACTGCCTGCTGCACCTCCCCACACCCTCTCCACAATCTTGTTTTCATTACAGGTTTTTAGAAATGGTCCAAGGCAGCGGCAGTTCTCGAACACACAGAGCTGCACCAGGACCGTCTAATAAATGCTTGTGCCTGGACCCCGAATTACCTGGGCAAATGCCATACTGTCAACTCTGTAGAGTTTGCTTTGGCGACCACTAGTTAAAAGAGTCCTGGTGTGGCACTGTAGGATAAGCACTGAACTGGAAGGTCGTTTGAATGTCAAAGTCAGTGGTTCTAACTCACCGGCCACTCCTCGGAAACTGTATACAGGGTCACCATGAGGTGGAACTGAGTCGACAGCACTTAACAACAACAACAAGTTAAAAGAAACATGTAAGAAATGTCTTTAAGGTAAAACGGGCAGGATTTGGGACTGGCCAGAGAGGAAGGTCGTCGGCATCCTGGCTTCCAGCTGGAGTGACTGGATAGCTAATGGTGCCCCTAAGGGTAAGAAGGAATAAGAGAGCAGATCGAGAGGAAAGTTGACGTGTCAGTTCAGCCATGCAAACAATGAGAACCTTATGGAGGATGGACACACATACCTGAATACTGGGGGCTGAGGATCGAGGCATGAGCTATAGATTTGGAAGTCATTATTATTAATGGGGTGCCTGAGTGCAGGTTTCTCAGGAAGAGCATATGGAAAGACAGGAGCAGCGATGGAGGGCAAACATAGGAGAAAGGCCCACACAAGCTTATTTTGTGCACCTTTGCTTTCTTTTTAGAGACTCTGGGTGGCACAAACGGTTAATACGCTAAGCTGCTGAGCAAAAGGCTGGAGAGTCAAGCTTACCAAGATGTACCTCCGAAAAAAGGCCTAATACTTTACTGCCCCTAAACCACATGCTACAAGGATATTATTTTTATCAATAGACAAATTTGAAATATGAGCGACACATTAGCTAAAAATATAATACCAATGTAAATTTACGAGATTGATAAGTACAATATTATGTAAGGTTCAATCTGTATTGCTAGGAAACATACACTGAAACATTTAGAGTTAAATGGGCATAGTTTATGAAATTTAGCCTAAAATGATTCAGAAAACAAAAGAAAGGAAAACTAAGTGTGTGATGCAGAGAAGGGGAGAGAAACAGAAGAAATGATAGAGTAACTGGGATAAAATGTTAAAAGGTAAGTCTGAGGAGCGGATATGTGAGTGTTGCCTATGTTTTGTTTTTCAAACTTTCATAGGCTTAAATAAAAATGAGATCTGCACAGTATCAAAAGCAGCCTGTCTCAAATGGAGAGAATGGTGGCATGGGCCGGGGCCAGATTCTCTGCCGCTCCACCTTCGGGTAAGGCCAGGATGCTTCCACCCTGGGAAAAGTGACTGGGATAGCGATTCTGCCTACAGACCACACCAAAAACAATAAGTGGGTGGGAAAAAAATAACAAGAGCAGCCAACACTGATTGGGTACCCTGTGCTGTGAGATCTGTCTTGAATCATCTTATTTAATCTTTACAACTAGAATCATCATCATCCCAATTTATGGAAAATGCGGGTAAGGCAAAGAGAAGCTAATTAACTTGTCAACAGTTAGCAATCCTGAGCCAGGACTGATCCCTGAAATAATTCCAAGTCTCTCTGGTTAACAACTAAACCACAGTCTCTGTGAACATGGCTTGTTCCCTGTATCTCTCTTGCTTCCCATATTTCTTGAGCACAAAGACTTGGTTCCCAGACACACAGAACCACATTGAAATCCTGTAATAAATATACCTGGCTGGACCCCAAATCAGTTGAGTAAATCTCATGCTGTCAAGTTCAGCATCAAATTGTTTATTAAGAGTGAGAAACAGTTCATGTGCAGGTACCTCAGGGACTCTGCACTAGTTTGCCCACAATCTTGGTACCTAAAGTGGTCATTCTACCACCATTCAATAAGAGAGGCTAGAAAAGGCTGTATGTACCCCAGGCTCTACTCTGAAGTCAGCATCCCAAGCCAATCTCACTGTGGTGTACAGAGGTAACAATCCTTCTTTGAGATCTTCCCGGCTCATTTCTAGTTTCCTGTCAAAATTGCTTTCTCAACAGCCACCCAAATATCACCCCACATAAAGCTACCATGCCTACCATGACCCTGCTGCCAAGTGCCTCCAGAAGATTCTATTTCACGAGAAATGTTCCCAAATGGCTAGTTCATGTCGAGTTCTTTCTAGTTAATTTCATCTGGCTTGAATGGTGCTACCTCCAGGTTCCAGGCCCAGCGCAGGAAGGGTGTCTCAGAAAACACTTAAGTGAACCCACTGGAAGTAGACAACTCACATCTACTGGCTAGGTTTGCACTTGACTAACAACTGAAACATTGGTAGTTCAAACCTAACCAGGGGCAGCAGAAAGCCTGATGATTGGCTTCCATGGAGACTACAGCCAAGAAAACCCTGTGGGGTCCCTGGAACCATCAAAGGAGAAAAGCAGAGAGTGGGACCCTACTCAGAGAAGGAATGATGCCTAAGATGGAGGCAGAGATAATTACGTGGAGAGATGGAGCAGTTGGGGGATTTAGACACAGGGAGGGAGAGGGGCTGTGTGCTGACGACTAGGGGGCAGGCTTGTAGTGTATACCCTTTGGTCGGTTGATGATGCATGGAGGGGATTGTAACCATGGCAATGAAATATGATAGAATGAATTTAAAACTTAATGTTCTCCCATGTAAACTATCACATAATTCACAATAAAACATTAAAAAAAACAAAACACAAAAACCCTGTGGGGCAGTTCTGCTCCACGACACACAGGGTTGCCAAGACTCAAAACAGACTCCATGGCACTGGGTTTGATACATAATAAGTGGCAAGAGAACTGAAGAGGGTTGAAGGAAGAAAAAGTGGAACATTCTGATGAATGTTCATGAGAGAGCACGTATTTACAGACTATTGTGGACGTGTTCTGCGGCAGTATGGCACACAGAGGAGGATCGTTAGTTCAACCCGAGTAGCCTCACCTCACACACCAGCGACGCCTCCAGATGCATCTGCCCACTGCAGGATAAAACAGAATAAAAAAAGACGTGACGTGAAACTCAAAGCAAACGCTTCAGTGCAAACAGAAAAATCATATTTTTGTTATGAGAATGCTAACATACTTTAATGCAGCATCTTGTAGTTCTAAAGCTTCTGCTGATTCCATGGGATAAAGATTAACAACACTTCTCTCTGTAACGTCTGTATTTAACCTGAGGAGTATGAAAAGATGACAGACATGAACACATTCAGTGAACTGTTATTTTTAATGAATTTGATTGCTTTTGGTCATATTCAGTTTCAAATGTTGTAAAATGTATATTAAAAAGCCTTGGTGGGGAGGGGAGTGATTAACTTTTCAGTCTAGGAGCGGAGGTTCCTAGGACCATCAAGGGAGAGAAGAGCACAGAGCGGGACCCCACCCAGAGAAGCAGTGATGCCTGAAATGGAGGCAGAGATGATGACATGGAGCAATGGAGTAGCTGGGGACTTTGGATCCAGAGAGGGAGAGCGGCTGTGTGCTGAAGACCTGGGGGATACGGGGGAAGGATTGCAGGGTATATCCTTTGGTTGGTTGATGATGCATGGAGGGGATTGTAACCATGGCAATGAGATGAATGATAGAATGAATGTAAAACTAATGTTCTCCTATGTAAACTATCACATAATTCACAATAAAACATATAAGAAAAAAAAAAGCCTTGGTGGCACTGTGGGTTAGGTGATGGGCTACTAATTGCAGAGTTGGCAGTTCAAACCCACCATCCACTGAGGGAGAAAGACGAAGCTAGCTGCTCCTGTAAAGATTTAGAACCTCCTGCGTTCCTTGTGTGGTGCCGTAGAATCAGCACTGGACTTTGAACCACAGGTTGGCAATTGAAACCCACCAGCCGATCCATGAAAACCCTATACAGGGTCACTATGGGTCAGAACCAACTTGATGACAATGGTCTATCCTGATGCTGGAGTGATGAAAAATTTATGGCAAAATTTTCAAACAATATGGTCTTTTCATATCACATGCCAAATAATTTTCCATCCACTTATCTACTATGGAACAGAAATTTCTGATGCGCATAATCTTTATGGGTATCACAAGGTAAATTTTATTCTAGAACCTCATTCATCCACAGAAACTAGTTGTTAAGAGTAAGACATGGTATGTACCTCAAGGACATAAAAGACAGAATTCGTCTATATTAATATTCACTTAAAAATTATAATTCACAATTTGATATGCATTTTTATTTTAAAATTTTCTCACAGAGAGCTTCTAAATGTCTGCAATTTTAGGAGGTGGGACCTTTTTTATGACCAATAAACCAATAATTTCTGTAAGACATATAAAAATTACAAAGTCATTTTAAGGGGTAGAAATGTGTTCTTATTATACATTCATATAAAAAATGCAAACTAACAATCAGAAGTCCTGGAGAGAAGAAAACAAGATAAAGGCAAAACATGACAGCTAAGAAACAGACAAATTTTTTCTGATGTTGAGGTCATATAAAATGTGAAGTTCTCAAATGTAATCCAACAATGAATGGCTTAACTAACTACAAGTAAACCAACAACAACGCCGTGGGTCTCTGACATTTGAGATAAAGGGAAAAAAAAATCACTGCGTATGCAAATTTGATTACTAATATTCAGTACCAAGCAGCTAAAATAAATGGCCTCTGAGGAACTTTATAAAAAGCAAAAACAGGGTCTCTGCTCTTTTACTTACATTGGCTTACAGAAACATGCTTATTACGTAGTGGTTACGAATCGGGCTGTGAACCGTAAGGTCAGCGGTTCGAAACTACCAGTCGCTCCATGGGAGAAAGATGAGGCTTTCTACTCCCGTAAAGATTTACACCCTCGGAAACCCTGTACAGGGTCGCTATGGGTCAGAACCGACTCGACGGCACTTAGCAACAACAACAACAATAATTATTTTAGCATAAATAGGATCTACCACAAACAAAGAAGTGGATTATTATAGGGAGGAAACGAATCCATATAAAGTTGGACAACTTATTATAATTTAAAAATAGCACCCCATAAAGATGCAAATCTGACATTGATCGAAAGGTGACTCCGAGATGTTTTACTCCACAATGTGGAACACATCCACCATTCCAACCCACTCGACAATCTGAGCAACTCATGGACTCAAATATTGCAGAGCTGGGAAGGAACTTGGAGATCCTCAGTCCAACCCACTCATAGAGGATGATGCAATTGAGGCCTGGGACCAGGTGTCAATTCCTCCACCTGCCTTGTATCTTACTCCTGGGTTCGGGTCCAGATTTCCATGCCTGGAGTGCCTGGTGTTGCAAATGGTAAAAGTGCTCTGCTGCTAATGGAAAGGCTGGAGATTCTAGTCCATCCACAGGTGTGTCAGAAGAAAGACCTGGTAGATCTACTTCTGAAAAATCAGCCTTTGGAAAACTTACTGAGAACAATTGTACTCGGACACTCATGGGCTACCATGAGACAAAATCAATTCTATAGCAACTGTTGGCTTCTATTTCACGCAGTTAAATCAACTATGTTCTTGTTGTTCTTAAGTGCCATGGAGTTGGTTCTGACTCAGTGACCCTGTACAGGGTTTCCAAGGAGTGGCTGATGAGTTTGAAGCGCCGACCTTGTGGTTCAAACTGACCTTGCGGTCTAATACTTTATCCCACAGTACCACACCAGGACTCCTTAAATCAACTATACTTATGAGTACAGTTGATATAAGTCAGCTATACTTATAAATAATTCCTCAAGGCAATCTTTATCTACTATAGCTCCAGTTCTCAAAAAGCCAGGGCTGTGCCTTATTCATCTTCATATCCCCCAAGGTGCATATTAGAGATCGCCTGCTCTGTAAGTACTCAATTAATGTCTACAGAGTTAAAAAGCTCTCAAATCAATCACTGAAGATTTCCAACCGTTCACACTCCACCTGACTTTATCGATATCTATGCAGTTGATGTACTCTCACTGGCTCTCTGGGAATCACTCACCATCCTTTTTGTATTTGAAGAGCTCAACTAAGATTGCTGTGTTATCATTTCCATGTTCAACATAAACAAAATCATACCATCTTCATAACTAAACTCCTAAGGCTGCTGAGAAGTTCACCAGGGCTAAGTTTCAGATATAGTTCTCTAATGATCAATTAACTAGTCCTTGTGGAAGAAAACAATGAACGTGCTTGACTGCTAATCATAATGCTAAAGGCTTCAGTATATCCAGAGATGCCTTTAAGAAAGGCCTGGTGATGTATTTACAAAAAATCCACCACTAAACTTGGACATTGGCTACCTTTTAAAATGGGGGGGAGGGGGGTGCTACAAAAACAAGAAGTGACTGGCTTACAAGCTTTCAAGAGGGTACCTAGATCTAGAGGGTATGAAGGAAGGTAGAATCTCCAGTGAGTAGTATCCAATCTGTCTAGGCAGGGCTGATGAAATGAAATGCGGATGGGTCTCTTGTAATACAATAGTTAATAATTGTTATCAGGACTGATTGTGAGGGTTGGAAATGTAAAGGTAGACAGTTTTGTAGCAAGGAGGGGAGTGATTAACTTTTCAGTCTAGGAGCGGAGGTCCCTGGGACCATGAAGGGAGAAGAGCGGAGACAGGACTCTACCCAGAGAAGCAGTGATGCCCAAGATGGAGGCAGAGACAATGATGTGGAGAGATGGAGTAGCTGGGGACTTCAGACCCAGAGAGGGAGAGGGCCTGTGTGCTGACAACCTGGGGTCAGGCTTGTAGTGCATATACCCTTTGGTTGGTTGATGATGCATGGAGGGGATTGTAACCATGGCAATGAAATGATATGCGATAGGATGAATATAAAACTAATGTTCTCCCATGTAAACTATTACATAATTCACAATAAAACATTTTTTTAAAAACCCGCCATTAAAAAGCCTACTATAGAGTGCAGTTCTGTCTGACAAGAATGGGGTCTCTATGAGTTAGGGCTGACTTGATGATAAACTGGTAAAATAGCTATTGTATAATATGAGATATATTGACTTGCTTAAAAACACTTTGTTCATGAGCATTCCATTATCTTTAGCTAAGATTTTTAAACGTATATTCACTGCATATAATGTCTATTATTGGTGAACACCAATTCAAATAAAAAATACCCTGTAACCCTAATCTTTAAGGTGCTCTGGTAGCGCAGTAGTTACTAATCAGGCTGTGAACCTTAAGGTCAGCAGTTCGAAACTACCAGCTGTTCCGTGGCAGAAAGATGAGGATTTCTAAAAGATGAGGCTTTCTGATCCCGTAAAGATTTACAGCCACGGAAACCATGGTTCAGGGTTGTTATGAGTCAGTTCCGACTCCAGGAAACACAACCACCAACCACCAACCCTAATCTTTAGAAATGTACTATTTAGTTAGCCTATCTTTGGCAAATCTGATATAAAGATAGCAGTACTTGATACATCAATTCTTTTGTAACCCGTTGTTGTTGTTAGATGCCATTGAGTCGATACCGACTCATAGCGACCTTATGCACAGCAGAACGAAACAATGTCCGATCCTGGGCCAACCTCACTACTGTTGCCACACTTGAGTCCATAGATGCTGCCACTTGGCCAATCCATCTCGTTGGGGGTCTTCTTCTTTTTCATTGGCCATCCATCTTACCAAACATGATACCCTTCTACAGCGACTGGTCCCTTCTGACAATATATCCAAAGTATGAGAGATGAAGTTTGGCCATCTTGGCCTCTAAGGAGCACTCTGGATGCACTTCTAAAACAGATCTATTGGTTCTTTTGGCAGCCCATGGCACTTTTAGTATTCTTCTCCAACACCATAACTCAAAGGCATCAATTCTTCTACAGTCTTCCTTATTTACTGTCCAGCTTTCGCATACATATGAGGTTTTTGAAAAAAACATGGCTTGAGTCAGGTGCACCTTAGTCTTCAAGCTGACATCTTTGCTCTTCAACACTTTAAAAAGGTCTTGTGCAGCAGATTTGTCTAATGCAATACGTAGTCTGATCTCTTGACTGCTGCTTCCATGAGTGTTGATAGTTGATCCAAGAAGAATGAAGTCCTTGACAACTTCAATCTTTTCTCCATTGATAAGAATGTTGTTTATAGGTCTAGTGGTGAGGATTTTTGTTTTCTTGACATTGAGATATAATCCATACCGGATGGAGGCTGTGCTCTTTGATCTTCATCAGTAAATGTTTTAAGTCCTCTTCACTTTCAGCAAGCAAGGTTATATCATCTGCATATCGCAGGTTGTTAATGAGTCTTCCTCCAATCCTGATGCCACATTTTTCTTCATAGAACCCAGCTTCTAGTATTATTTGCTCAGCATACAGGTTGATTAAGTATGGTGAAAGAATACAACCTTGTCGCACCCCTTTCTTAATTTTAAACCATTCAGTGTTCCCATGTTCTGTTCAAACAACTGCTTCTTGGTCCAGGTACAAATTCCTCATGAGTACAATTAAGTGTTCTGGAATACTCATACTTCGCAGTATTATCCATAGCTTGTTACGATCCACACAATGAAAAGCCTTTGCATAGTCAATAAAGCACAGGTAAACATCTTTCTGATATTCTCTGTAACTCGTATGTTTTTATAAATCAAGGGATGTCTACTGATGTTGATCAATATAAAATGTGTACTTTTCACATATATCTATTTTCTAAGAATTATACCAAAAATTTCTATACGAATCTTGGAGCAAAATGGATAGGGATAATAAATGGGGAGCACTGCCGCTCTAAAGAATCAGCACAGGACTGCAGACCACAAGGTCGATGGTTCAAGCCTACCTGCCGCTCTGTGGGAGAAAGATGAAGATTTCTTCTCCTAGATTTATAACCTCAGAAACCCTATCCAGGGTCTCTATTGACTCAACAGCACTTAACAACAACAGTAGAGAGAGAGGGGATAAATAGTAACGCCTCTAAAAGTTTGGTTCTTAAGAAAACAGTTAAAATGACTCTTTTTTGTTTGTTTTTTAATGGTTAGACTGAACCCAAATTATTTGTATAATTGTTTTTAAAAACTGAGCTAATGTGTTGTTGTTTATTGTAGCCATAGAGTCAGTTCAGACTCATAGCAGCCCTATGTAGGGTTTCTAAGGAGCAGCTGGTGAGTTTGAATCGCTGACCTTGTGGTTCAAATCAACCTTGAGGTCAAGTGCTTATCTCGCAGCATGTACCACACAGGAAATCTGGGCCAAGGAAAGAAACGCCTACCTGTTGGGATCTTGTAGCACATCTACTGCTACTCTCAGCTGCTCGATCATCACTATGTCCATGACCTGGTCTTTGGATGAACTTATTCTGTAACATGAGCCCAAGAAGGAAAGAGATTATGAAAGCAGGAATATCAATCATCCAGCTTCCTAACAACAAACTTTCAAATCTCCATTTAACATAGAAAAAAAAATTGAGCAAATGTAACATTTCAACCAAGACGTGTCAGTGAGCTGCAGAGCATGGTGGGAAAAGCTCCCAGTGGGTGGGTGGAGCCAGTTCTGCTGTAAAGCAGTGCATGCTTAATTCCCACCTGCGATCCTTCATCTGTAGAATCAGGACAATGACTGAGCTTAGTTTGCATACTGGCCTTTCCTGAGGCTCACGGAATAGAACTATCTTCAGTTCAAACAGGTGGCCCAGGTCTATCATTTTCATAGAGTACAGAGCTTCAATGTGGAACAGTGGTTCTCAATACAGGCTCCCTGTGCAGCAAAATCATCCATGAAGCTTACATATATATACATCTAAGGTCGACACAGAATCCATGGCACTTAGCAACAATAACATCTACACACACACACAAACACACACACACTTAATATTCTCAAGTAAGGTTTGAGTGTTTGTATAACCTTTACTAAATTCTACAGCTAGGGCTGAAAACCACAGATGTAGAGTGAGAACAGAGTTCTAGAGCTTTATACAGTTTAAAAATACATATGTCATCCTTTATATTTTATGATTCTATAATCCTGCTATGGCACTGTGGAATAAAGCACTGGATCGCAAGGTCAGTTTGAACCACAAGGTCGGCGGTTCAAACTTGCCAATCGCTCCTTGGAAACAGGGTTTGCTATGGGTTGGAACCAACTCAGCAGCACCTAACAACAACATCATCATCATGCTAGGTGTCCTTGTTTTCAGAAATATAGCCAAGAAAGCACTGATAATACTGGTAATTGATTTGAAAGTAACTCTGCAAAGCATTTACCTCAAGGGCAAGAGCTATCTGATGGTGTTTACTGCCTTCCACTGAGGCAGTCGGGATTCAATAGTAGAATTCTTGCCTTCCACACGGGAGACCCAAGTTAGATTCCCAGCCAATGCACCTCAAATGTAGCTATTTACCATCTATCAGTGGAGGCATGCATATTGCTAAGAAGCTGGAGAGGAATCAATGGAGCTTCCATTAAGATGGGTTAAGAAGAAAAGTCTGACAATCTACTTTGAAAAATCAGCCAATGAAAACCCTGTGGATCAGTGGTCCTATCCACAACCCCATGATTGGATTGGTTGTGGTGCAGACTTGGGCAGCATTTCTTTGAGCATGGGGTCATCATGAGTCATGGAAGACTTAAAAGCAGTTAATGACAACCTTTCCACTATATAATGTAAACCAATGCCTTTCTCTAAATAGAGAAATCTTTAAACAACATAGCAAATCCTCACTAGGGGAAAGAAACCCTGAAAATCACAATGGGGATCCAAGTCTCCATAGCAGATTATGGAAAACAAAATCTACTCTACACAGTCCAAATTGAATTCCCTTAGAAATAGCTCACTGGTGGATAGATCATGCATGCCTTCCCCTAAAAATCTTCCCAAGTAAGGCTTGTTTGTTTGAAGTGTCGTTGAGTTGGTTCTGACTCATAACGACCCTGTGGCTGGTTTCCAAGGCATCGCTGGTGGGTTGGAACCAATGACCTTGTGGTTAGCAGTCCAGTACATACCCTACAGAGCCACACCAGGACTCCAAGACTTTATGGGCAGTAGAGTGTGAAAGATATTAGTTTGGACTATGAGTTCGTGGGTTGAAATCTTGGCTTTGACATTCTGTGATCTAGGGAAAAGATAATTAGATAATTAACATCTGTCTAAACTTTTGTCATCTGTAAAATGGGGGTGATAGAATTTACACGATTATTGTGATTAGCTACCATCTATGAAGGAGCTCTGGTTGCGTAGTGGTGACAAGTTGGGCTCCTAACCTCAAGGTCAGCAGTTCGATACTACCAGCGGCTCCGTGGAAGAAAGAGGAGGCTTTCTGCTCCTGTAAAGATTTACAGCCTTGGATACCCTGTACAGGGTCGCTATGGGTCGGAACCGACTTGATGGCACTTAACAACAACAACATGCAGTTTTTAAGATCAGACTTGGTATGTGTTGTTTAATAAATGTAGCTATTACAACCATCAAATTGGAGACTAGAGCAGTAAATGATCATGGTTTTCTCAGACCTCCAACCTGAACACTTTGGGTAAAGAAGGAGAGCCCATTCCAACAGATCATCTAGGCTCCAATTCTTGGAAAGAATCTAGAATTTGCAGGATAGAAATTCTATCTAATTCTCTGGATCACATTCTCTTGTCAACTTCAACTCAGACAATACTAAAGGTCAAGGAGGAGATGAAGACCTTTCACCATATAGTCTAATACTGAGACATTAAGCATCAGACACACTTAAATTCACAGTTCCTCTGGGTAAGAATCGTGGTTTGCCAAAAGACTGTTGTTGTTAAGCGCTGTCGACTCAGTTCTAAGTCATAGCAACCCTGTATAGGGTTTCCAGGGCGTGGCTGATGAGTCTGCACTGCCGATCTTGTGGTTCAAACCAACCTTGTAGTCCAGTGCTTTGTCCTATAGCACCACACCAGGACTGCAGCATAAGCATACCCATATATTGTTGCATGAGACATGCAACAATGTTATATCTTGCTTATCTAAGAGTCAAATTTAACTTGGTGTCTTCTGTTCTTATCTGTTAAATCTGGTCACATATATCCAGGTGAAAGAATTACTGTCGTAAAACTATCTGACCCCAGAGCCCAGATTTTATCGACTACTTTGCATAGTCTTCATAGTTTAAAACTTTCCAAAATGAACTTGCCATGACTACATTGAAACCATTTCCAAAAGAGGTATGTAACCCAGACATAAGAGGTTTTGTTGTTGTTAGGTGTCATTGAGTCAGTACTGACTCATAGTGACCCCACTATGTACAACAGAATGAAATACTGCCCGGTCCTGGGCTAACCTCTCAATTGTTGCCACATTTGAGCCCACTGATGCTGCCACTTTGCCAACTCACAACCACGGTGCTACCAAAGCTTCTCGATATAACAGGTAGTCTACTGAGAAACAGATCAAAATTCTATCAGGACAGTGAGCTTTGCAGGGACGGTGGCTTGTGACTGGGCCCCGGTACTCACAGTCCCTCTGGCGGCCAGTGGGCGTCCTCTTCTATCCGCAACAGTTCCTCACAGTCTTCTGCCCTACTCTGTGGACAGTAAACACAAGATTCTGCTGAGAACCATGGCTATTCAACCATCAGCACCTGGGCCACTTCACTTGATAGCTTAGAATTGGAAATGTAAAGGTTAACTTTTTGTCCTCCTAGTTCATCCTAACGTGGACAGAGTCTCCCAGAGGCTCGTCAGTCACAGATCCATGCACACACCTGTCAGAAAGCTGGGGTGGAAGAAGGGTCTGTGTGTGTGTGTTGGTGGGAAAGCTATAGTATAAAATACTTTACACAACCGAAAAATACCTCAAATTACATCTAATAGTTTTCATGAGAACAACATCTGGAACTTACGGAAATGTGTTCCTCCCTTTATTTTCCCCAGAGACACAATGCAGAAGGTATATTTAGAAAGGTGTGTCCCACCCACTGGCCTTCCACATGTTTCCTTCCACTTTCATCTGAAATGCTACTTATTTAACTCAATGGACAGAATGGGAGCCAGCTCTGAAAGGGGACACACTGCCCTGGAGAGGAAGGAACCCAGACAGAAAGGACTGTATTCTGCATCTAGGTTCCAGTACATCATCAGCCAACTTGGAAACCAGTTAATTTCCCAGATGTGCCACCGAGGACAAGCTTATTTTGGGTAGGTGGATAGTTGCCCAATGCAGGTCTCTGGCTAGAAAAACAATCAGACTTTTTCTACATTGGTTATATTTGGTGTTATAGAATAAGCATTGAATTGGAACCATTAAGGTTGGTGGTTCGAACCAACTCATAGTGACCATGTATAGGGTTTCTGAAGAGCGGCTGGAGAATCTGAATAGTCTACCATGCAATCCAGTGCAGTTCAAGCCGACCTTGGAGTCCTGGTATGGTTCTGTAGGATTTATTTATATATATATATATCCTATAGTGTGGCATTGTGGGTTAATGCACCAGACTGCAAAACCATCTGAACTACAAGGTCAGCAGTTCAAGCTCACCAGCTGCTCCTCGGAAACCCTACACAGTGTCACTATGGGTCAGAACCGACTTGATGGTACTTCATAACAACAACATATATATGCTCTTATCATTTCTTGACGGTCTTCAACTACAGTTGTTATAATTATTTCCTTCTAATTTTTAGTTTCCCAGCCCAAAGTAGGCAATGATATAAAACATGTATTTTTTAAGTATAAGTGGAGCTTACTGACCACACCCTGAAAGTTGTAATTATAAGAATACAAGACACTGACTCATTAGAGAGGAGAAAACAGACTGACCAATGGCCTACACACCTGCTGGCTTACAAAAACGTGCTCACAGACTCTAAATGTGATGGAGTCAAGGTTTTGACACTCCGTGTATGGCTTCTCCTTTAACTTACAGTAGATTCAGGTTTTAGCATTACCATTGTTCTTACGACTTTGTAAGGAAAGTGTCTTGCAGGAGAAGGCGCCAAAAACATCACTGATTTGATTTCCATTGCCCGTTTATTCCTCTACTTTCTGCCCCCAGGGATCCATCCTGCGGAGCAGCCATTTCTTTGGAGCTAAATCTAGGGAAATTTGCTTCCCTACAATAATATTCTTTACTTTACTAACCAGACTGATTGTTTTCTTTATAACTTGAACTTGGGCATTTGATGAACACATTTTTTCAGGGTTTCCATTTTACCCTTAATTCTCAATTTAAGTTGGGATCTTCAGAAAAATAGAGAGAAAACCCCAATTTTCCATGTTTTCATGACAGACTTGTCTCACAGAGTTGATGGACAGAATGTCAAATCTGGGAGAATCTGTGAGAACCACTGGCCTGACAGTAAGGAGATGAGATTTGTACTTTAGGAAAATGTCTTCTGGCAGAATACAGAGTGCTAGAGATGATGGGAACAGTGTGTGGTGTTTGGGGGAGGGGTCTGGGATAGGGAAGGCTACTTCTGTCCTCAAAGTTAGAAATGAAGAGACTCAAGTGAAGTCGGAAACAGAAAGGCAACAATGGGTGAGAAACATTCTGAAACTCAAATTGATGAATGAATGATGAATTAAATACACATTCCAGATAAAGGGTTAAGGCTCTCTTTGCTTTACCCTTCTATGTAACTTCTGGAGTCCCGCTGTGGCGCTGTGAGTTAGTGCTGAACTGCAGTTGGTTTGAACTGCAAAGTTGGCGGTTCAAGCTCAATAGCCGCTCCTTGGAAACCCTACACAGGGTTGCTATTGGTCAGAACTGACTTGATAGCACTTAACAACAACATGTAACTTTCATATTATGGATTAAATTGTGTCTCCCCAACCCTCCCAGCCCCCACCAAAATGTGCATTGGACTCCTAATTCCTTATATCTGGATGTAACCTAATCTACTAAAATGTAATCAATCTTCTTCCATAAAGCAATCTAATGCTAAGTTATGAGGTCATGCCAGTGTAGGGTGAGTCCTAAACATAATCATTTGTCAAAAAAGCAGATTAGACACGGAGGCACACACCTACTGGGGAAGACAGATGCCATGTGAGGATTGCCAAGAACCAAAGAACACTCAGTGCTACCGACAGGGTCGAGACGCTGGTTTGGCCTTTTCACCTTCAGGACAACGAGAAAATAAATTCCCGATCTTTCGAACCGCCCACCAGTGGTATTTGTGTTATTATAACAGCACTAGGAAATTAAGAAAATTTGAAATGGTTTTCTACAAACTTATGGTAGGTGCATTACTTTTGTCTTGAGGTGGGAATGGTCCACTGAGCACAAGCTGTATGTGTCTGCGGATGCACCAGGATCTTTACATTTGGTCAAATTCAGCTGTATTCCTCCCAACCACCTTTCAGCAATGCCTGAAGACTGGCGTATACTGAATCCAGCCATCATGGCAAAGTCCGCTGAAAAACGGATCAGCCCTTAAAAAAGACTATGCTTGGCTCTCTTGATTTTTAGAAGCAGACCTCCAGGACTTTCTTCCTAGGCCATCTTAGTCTGCAAGTGCCACTGAAAACTGTTCAGCTTCATACAAGTGTCCACTGACTGACAAGCAGGAGCTGTGTATGAGATGAGTTGACCGGAATCAAACTCAGCAGGTCTGAAACCGTCGTCTCTTGAATGCTGTGGTCAATCGGAATTTAACTGAAACAATTATCTTTGAGATTGTTGGCTGCCACAGTTGAAGTCTGCCAGACATCTCATTAGGTCACCAAGCAGAACCTTAACTCCCTACTTGAATAATGAGCTAGTTTTTCTCTCCTCCCTTTGCTATGAGAAAGGGAACATTGCTCAACCTTCAAACACCTCAACCTGCAAGCAGCTCAGGAAAAAGGAACTTCAAAGCAACCTTTCCATAAACTGAAGACATATGTTTCGAAAATTTAAAAATCTCCATTGTTTCCTTTATACTAGGAATATAAGAAATAAGAAGAGCTCTGGTAGTATATTGGTTACTAATCGGGCTGCTAACCTCAAAAGTCAGCAGTTTGAAACTAACAGCTGTTCCGTGGGAGAAAGATGAGGCTTTCTGCTCTTGTAAAGACTTACAGCCTCGGAAACCCTATGCAGGGTTGCTATAAGTCGGAACCAACTCCACGGCACATAACCACCACTACCATGAATCTATGAAGCAGTATGGGCTCAGTGGGAGAATTTATGTGGGAGATTTGGGTGCAATTCCCAGCCAATGTGCCCCATGCACATCCACCAGCCATCTGTCAGTGGAGGCTTGTGTGCTGCTATGAACCTTCAAACTACGATGAACTAAGACGAGAGGCCTGGAGATTTACCTCTGAAAATCAGCCAATGGAAATGGTCTGACCCCATTGAGCCAAGGACATCTTGATGACAGCTAAAAACAACAACTACAGATATACGCCCAAGAATATTCACCTGGAATATATTGAAAAGTAAACACTGTTCAGGGTCGCTATGGGTTGGAACCAACTCGACGGCACTTAACAACAACAACAATGTGAAAGTGTTTATTTTAGCTTTCCTCAGTGGTAATTTGCTAATTTATATAAGTTATTGAGTAGTTGAAAGCTGAGTATATTTCTGAATACAAATGAACATTGTTCATATGCTGCAATAAATAGAAAGGCAGACGCAAGATGGACCAACAAACTAATGTCAGAAAATAAGGCCGACCTTCGAAAAGATGCTATAAAGTCTTGATGTAAAAGGTTTAAGTATTCAGGTAAGTTGAATACTTAAGGTAATGGATTAGTAAACGTGAACTTTAATTTTAAGGCTTCAACCAGATGAAAATGAGTAACGACTTAGCTGACCCTCAACTTGCCTTAATGTAGTTCATAAATTCGGAACTGAGAACATCTGCTCCTTCAGTGAACTGCTCTCTTTCTTCTCCTGACTTTTCATTGTCACCCAAAAGGCAGGGTTCCAGGTGAAATTCCTGATGAAATTTACCTATTAGGAAAATAAAACAGGAAGGCAAAGGCATGAATTCATGAACAGATGAGGAAAGTATCTGAGATAGCTAATCATTTTATCTCCTCTCTGCCTGCAAAGGAGGTGTATCAACAACCCAAGTTTTCTCTTTCCTGAAAGATGTGAGGAAAGGACGGAAAAAAGAGTAAGAAGAGGAAGAAAAATAAAAGAAATGAAACAGCTAAGTCAAGGACTCTTTATAGCTTGGATCCTTATTTAAAAAAAATTAAATTGTCACCTATTTCTTAAGGAATAGGGAAAACTTAAAAGAAGGGTTTTGTGCTTAATAATGTGTGACTAAGTAACTATTCCAAACAAAAATTCGACAAATATTTATTGAGCAACTACTAAAAGACAGGTGGCATGCTAAACATTTTAAGGATTGAAAAAATTGGTCAACATGATTCCTGTTCATCAGGAGCAGGTGCTCTGTGAGAAGGACTAAAACACACAAACGCAAAACAACAGGAAAGGACTACACACAAGCATTCTCAGGTGGTGCTCATCCAAGCAGAGCCAGTTCCACAAGGGGAAGCAAATCACGTAGCACTCTCTAACTTACCTGAAGATGAAAAGGGAACAGATAGGCAGTGGAGTCACTGGGGGGGTGGGGGGTGGGGTGGGGTGTGCGCGACTCTGTCAAAGGGGCGACAGCAAAATGACTGTCTATGGTATTTGTGTGCAGTTACAGCAGAAATTGATTTTTATTTTTTAATAAAAATATACCTATAGTTAGTTTTAACAACAAACATTTTTGGTAAGCTCAGCTTACCTATATAATATACTTAAAAGGCTAAGACTCTATGCTAATTTACTTTTGGCACCTTCTAATGCGCTCCGGATCTTAGCTCTCATTGGGAGTCCTGGTGTGGCGCTGTGTGTTAATGCGCCAGACTACAAAGCCATTTGAACTGCAAGGTTGGTGGTTCAAGCTCACTAGCTGCTCCCTATATAGTGTCTCTATGGATCAGAACTGACACGATGGCACTTAACATGAGCTCTCCTTATGATCCATTTAAACAATGAATCATGTGGCTTCGTGGCATGTTAACATTCACTATTGTTTTCATTGCTGCTGGTGTTTTTATCATCACTGATTTTGTCATATTTTCTGGTGTTTTAGCTACAACATGGTGCTAAATATGGAGTCCCAGTGGCACTGTGGGTTAAGCATTGGGCTGCTAGCTGTAAGTTTGGTGGTTCAAACCCACCAGCTATTCCATGGGAGCAAGATGAGTCTGTCTGCTCCAGTAAAGACTGACAGTCTTGAAAACCTATTCAGCGTCATGATGAGTCAGGGTCATCACTCGTCAGCAGAGTCCTGATGTAGCACTAGGATAAAGCACTGGACTGCAAGGTCGGTTTGAACCGCAAACTCATCAGCCGCTCCTTGGAAACCCTATGCAGGGCTGCTATGAGTCGGAGTCAGAATCAATTCGATTGAAGTAGGGTTGGGTTTGAGTATCATGCCATTGGTATGTTTCAACCTGTATCACTAACTTTTCTGAGAACCAACTAGAAATTAACGGAAAAGAAGTATGAAAAAATTTTTTTTCATTCAATTACCAATAACATTGTAACTAATAATGTTGTTATCCAATGTCAAAAGATTTTATAAAACAATTTGTTGTTAGTAACCATGGTTGTGGTGGTGGTGGTATGGCCGTGGAGTTGGTTCCGACTCATAGTGACCCTGTACAGGGTTTCGTGAGGCTGTAAATCTTTATGGGAGCAGAAAGCCTCATCTTTCTTTCACAAAACAGCTGGTAGTTTCGAACTGCTGACCTTGAGGTTAGCAGCCCGACTCATACTGCTAAGCTACCAGAGTTCCTTGTTAGTAACCATATAACCTAAGATATATTACATTTAATTTACAGTTTACAAATATATTCATCACCTATGAGTCTGTTTTTAACATTGATACTAACAATTACGAAAGATTCGGTATGGTCTGATACATGAGGTGGCTGCCCATAGGGGGTTGATACCAATCCTGGTGACATCACAGCACATAGGGCTGCTCTTTAAGGAGTCCTGTTGTTGTTAAGTGCCGTTGAGTTGATTCCGACCCATAGTGACCCTGTATAAAAAGGTTTCCAAGGAGCAGTTCAAACGACTTTGCAGTTTGAAGCATTAGCCCACAGCGCCACACCAGGACTCCTAGCTAGTAGATTATGTACGTCCAAGTCCAAACAGAGGGAATGAAACTCACAAGCAACAAATTATGATTCTTTTATTTGAAAATTTTGTCTAAAACACTATCCTGTGTACCACATAATATTACAAAGTCTGCTTGATACAGTGGCAGAATTATATTTTTCATAAAGTTTTATTTTATATAAAACCTAAACCATGTTGCTATCTAATCAATTCCAACTCAGAGCAGCAATATAGGGCAGAGTAGAACCTCCCCCACAGGGTTTCCAAGGCCATAAATCTTCACAGAAGCAGATTGCCACAGCTTCCTCCCACAGAGCACAGCTGGTGGGTTTGAACTGCCAACCTTTTGGTTAGCAGCCAAGCACTTAATCACTGTGACACCCATACTAAGCACAGATATGTTATCTTTGCATGAAGGTGAATAATGTACAAGGGAGCTTCAAAAATTTGTGAAAAGAATCCACTAATTTTCAATTCCATTTTCCCACGAACTTTTAAAAAATCCCTGTGTATTTTAGGAGCTCTGGTAGCGTAGTGGTTACGAGTCGGGCTGCCAACCTCAAGGTCAGCAGTTCGAAACTACCAGCGGTTCCGCGGGAGAAAGATAAGGCGTTCTGTCCCGTAAAGATATACAGCCTCAGAAACCCTGTGCAAGGTCACTATGAGTCGGAACCGACTCCATGGTACTTAACAACAACATGGTACCAATTTAACTGAAATATGCTAAACATAAAAACCTAAATATAAGATGTGAAAGCAAACACTAAGTCCATATTGAGTTGGTGGATATAGCTCTCTCATCCCCAATAAGAGGATCCTCAAAACTATTAGGAAGATAATTTCTGTATTAACCCAAAGCATTCATAATTCAATAATTTTCCCCAAACACTAAGATATAATTTCCAGTTCTATAATATTTATGGAGTCTTGGTGTGATGTGTCACTGGACCACAAGATTGGTATGAAATGCAAGGTCGGCGGTTCAAATGCACCAGCTGCTCTTCAGAAACCCTTTACAGAGTCACTATGAGTCAGAACCAACTCGACAGCATTTCACAATAACAGTAACAAAAAATACTATTTATATATATAGTGAAGTGTGGTACTGTGGGATAATGCACAGGACTACAAGATCAGTTTGAACTACAAGGTCAGCAGTTCAAACTCACCAGCCACTCCTCAGAAACTCTATACATGGTTGCTATGAGTTGGAACCGACTAGATAGACGGCACTTAACAACAGTCTCTATCATAATTCATAAAAATTAAAATATAACATTTTCCTTAAATCTCATTGAGCAGATTTGGAGCAATGAAACTACTACCATAAAGTAATTCGAAGAGGGCGTCCCACCAAGATATGAAACCTATCAGTAGGCTATTAAAGGTACAAGAGATATAGAGTGTTTAGTGACCACTATGGTGATTATACCTGATCCAAACCATGGTATTTTCAATAACCTCATATGCATGCAAAAGCTGAACAATGAATAAGGAAGACCGTAGAAGAACTGATACATTTGAGCTATGATGTTGGAGGAGAATACTGAAAGTGCCATGAGTTGCCAAAAGAACCAACAGATCTGTTTTGGAAGAAGTGTAGCCAGAGTGCTCCTTGGAGGCCAGGATGGCCAAACTTTGTCTCTCATACTTCAGACATATTGTCAGAAGGGACCAGTTACTGGAGAAGAACATCATGTTTGGTAAGGTAGAGGGTCAGAGAAAAAGAGGAAGACCCCCGGTGATATGAATTGGCAAAATGGCAGTCTCCATGGGCTCAAGTGTAGCGACAATTATGAGGTTGGCCCAGGACCGGGCAGTGATTCGTTCTGTTGTGCATAGGGTCACTTTGAGTTGATACTGACTCGATGGCACCTAACAATAACAACAACAAATGGTGATTATTTAACCACCTGATTTTAAGTCCTGGTGTGGCACTGTGGGTTAATGTGCCAGACTGCAAAGCTGTTTGAATTGCAAGGTAGGCGGTTCAAGCTCAGCAGCGGCTCCTTGGAAACGCCATACAGGGTCGCTATGGGTTGGAATCGACTTGACAGCAGTTAACAACAATAACAAGAACCGTAGAAACCACCTAACCAAATCATCTCATTCTGCAAATAAGGGGATTAAGATTCAAACTCCAATACATTCCTGGGCACACTTCTCAACTACAGTCCCCTCCCCAATTTGTAGTTGGGTGTAGCTGCTTAAGAAGGTGGATGGTCACTCACTGCAGGTCCAGTGAACAAACTGCCATGCTCTTCCATGGAAACCTTGGAGGTACTGTGGTGAAGATGGAGGGAACTTAGGTCCTTGAAATAACCACTCGGAGGTGAATTGCCTGCCAATCAGCAACTCCCATTTGGATGGTGTTAAGCCACTGACAGTGTTTCTCTGCTATTCATAAGGTTTTCAATGACTAAATATTTGGAAGTAGTTTGTCACTCCTTCTTCCTAGTCTGTCTTCATCTGGAAGCTCATCTGAAACTTGTCCACCACAGGTGACCCTGCTGGTATTTAAAATACTAGTGGCATGGTATCCAGAATCACCGCAACTCACAAGCCACCACACTATGACAAACTGATAGGGTCGCTATGAGTTGGTACTGACTCAATGGCACTTAACAACAAGCCACTGAGATCTAGGAATCCAAACTAGAGTTATAATAACTTAAGTATGTACCACATCAATATGTTCTTCCAGAGAGTAGTTTTAAAAAATCTGGTGTCAACCTTCAGAATAAGAATAGCTCCACTGTTAACTATCTGTGTGACTGTTGTTGTTGTTATGTGCCGTGGATTCGGTTCCGACTCGTAGCGACCCTGCACAGGGTTTCCGAGGCTGTAAATCTTTACAGGAGCAGAAAGCCTCATCTTTCTCCCGCGGAACAGCTGGTAGTTTCTAACTGCTGACCTTGTGGTTCACAGTTCAATTCGTAACCACTACGCTACCAGAGCTCCTTAGCTGTGTGACTAGTGGTAAATTATTTAAACTCTCTGAGTCTTGCTTGCCTCACCTATAAAACGGAGACAGACTGTCTCAGAGTTTTGACTTTAAATGAGCTCAGCCCACAAAGTAGCGAGTGACTGTGCATACCAAGTGTGAAATGATATTATTAGCATTGCCCCATGTGTACAAAATAAAAACATATCATTTGAAATTTCACAGTAAGCACTTTCTCCCCATCTTTTATTCTCAGACCTTTAACAGGGCTAGGGTGATGGCAGGCTTCCTCCTTGATCATCTGTTCTTCTTCCATGATGTTTGACATGGGCACATTAAGGCTAACAGTGTCTTCATCGGAAGGCTACAAAGAGAAGAGGATACTTACTGTTTTATTCAAGGAAGCAGTGCATCAGTATAGAGAGAAAGTTATGTGATAAAACAACATTTTGTGACTCTCCCAAATATTAAGTAAAAGAAGCCAGACTCAAAGAAGGACAATTCCACTTACTCAAGTGCAAAAATGGACAAAACTAATCCATGGTATTTAAAGTCAAGATAGTAATTCAACTAGGACTTTCTGAGGGTGTTGGTAAAATTCTGTTTCTTGAACTTGAAGCTGGTGGTACAGGTGTATGTTCACTTTGTGAAAATTCATCAAGCTGACCCTTATGATTTCTATATTTCTCCATATGATTTCTATATTTTTCCATATGATTTCTATATTTCTCCAGATGTCCATTCCTGTATTTCTCCAGATGTATATTCTAGACTGAAATTTTGCAGATACCTATTCTTTTCTAACCTAAGAGTCACATTCAGGGCACTTACAACAAACTGTGGAATGACTGTCCAAACAAAAGGATAACTGTAAGTAGAAAATTCTATTAGTCCTAAGTCTCATCATTTGTTTAGACAGTAACGCTACTTTGAGATCTGACGATAAAGTTAGTTTACCAACACCACATTAAAGTTTCATATGGTTTGTCACAAAAGGAAAGACGTCAGCCCTTATGATGACTTCTTTGTTTTTTAGGCTGGGAAATGGCATTAAATATACAAAAGAGTTAAACATGGTTGTACTCTAAAAGAACATGTTTTATAGTTTTAGGAATAAGCTTTCAATTTTAGTTGTCTCTGGGAGTCTCCTTTCACCCAGCAGCTGATGAAGCTTATTCAGAAAAATCTATGATTCCGTTACAAAGGAAACATGGAATCTCACTTATTTTCCTAAGACTCAATTTCTGTGTAGCTATTTAGTGAAAATGGAGTCCTGGTGTGGCACTGTGGGATAAAGTACTGGACCACAATGTCGGTTTGAACAACGAGGTCGGCGGTTCCAACTTCCCAGCCTCTCCTTGGATTCCCTGTACAGATTCACTATGGGTCAGAACCGACTCAACAGCACTTAACAACAACAATAATTTAATGATAAGTTTCCAAATCTCCACAGAACGCATTTTAGGTGATCACAGCTCACTCCTCCACCCTTGAGGTGACTACTACCTTCAAAGGAGAATGTTTTCATTTACTTTTTCACACAATCACCAATTGTCTGGAAGCTGGCAGAATACATGTGTGCATTTCACTCATTTAATAAAATAATCTTCCCTCCACCCTCCTACTATCTTAAAAACTTAGCAAAATTTCAATGATATGCATCTAATTAAAAGCGAGAGAATACATGCTCCATCTCCTTTTAGAATATTAATATTTTACATATTCTAAGTGAGAACAAAGAGATAATGGTGTCCTTTGTGTAATATTTTATTAACCAACTTAATTATTCTGAGAAGACACGTAAGGCATAAAGCTGAGGCTGTTTCAATGTAATAGAAAACCAGCTAAGGGTGAGTCGTTTCTGAAATAATGGTCCATTTGAGGGAACTTCAGAGTTTTAATAAAGCTAAAAGGAATGAACTAAAATGTAACCTCTAAAGCAATGTGCTGAAGTTTTAGCCCCCAGGGAGCTGAAGAAACTATTAATGTGGTTTCATGAGGCTTGTTCTCTTTTACTGACACGACCTACTGAGTCACCTTCTGTTACAATTTAGTTTTTATACTGGAAATCTCTTAAGGTATAATAATGCTTTAATGCATTACTTTATAATACATTTTGTGGAAAATAAACCCACGTATCTGAACTATGCATTAAGCCAGCTGAGGAGAACTGGGAAACAGCTGTTTTCTATGAGGCATACTTTCAGAATAAAAAATGAAGAGTCAATAGATGAAGTTGTTGTTGTTAAGTGCCGTGGAGTTGGTTCCGGCTCAGAGCAACCCTGTATGGGGTTTCTGAGCTGTATTTTTGTGGGAGAAGAAAGCCCCATCTTTTCCCTGTATTACATGGGGAAGCTGACCCGTTAATTACTCTACTAAGGGTATTATAATGTTCCAAAGCTCTTAAGTACAAAAATTCACTAACTTCTCTCAAAAGGGAAGAGAGTCTACTGGTGATACATCCTTCCCTGATCGCATCTATATCTTCCGGCTGCTTGGGACAAGAAACCTCATTTCATCATACGAGATTTTGGGATTTTAGTAGATTCAAATGAGAAAAAGGAGCGCTGGTATCATGGTAGATTATGGGCTGGGCTGCTAATCACCAGGTCAGCAGTTTGAATCTCTCAGCTACTCCTCCAGAGAAAGATAAGGCTTTCTGTTCCCATAAAGATTTACAGCTTCAGAAACCCTATACAGGGTCACTATAAGTTGGAACTGCTACCACCACCAAAGGAAGCTGTTGTGGGTGAGGCTACTTAGCTTACAAATAAAGTTTTATTCAGTTACCTAATAAAGCACAATCTAAGTGTTTCCATAAAGCAAGTAATGTTATAAAAATTATGGTCACTCATAAATGCATTTGCTGAGGACAAACTGCTAAAACGCAATCTACACTGGGTTCTAGGAACTCATGCACACACATAGCAACAATGTCTTTAGCAGAATACCAACTTAGTCTGCTGCTATCTAAACACAAACAGAACGATTCTTCATGAATCCCTGCATACTATTTAGTCATGTCAAATACTTATTAAGTAAAGAAGAATAATCAAGTAATATGGGGAAGGAAAGGAAGAAAATAGAAAGACTAATCTGAAGGCATTTGTAAAATATTAGAGACTAAAAATAGTAAACATGGCTAATAGAGGTAACTCCCGAGATCGGAAAGTAGAGTGCTCCTATGAACACTTTCATAAATAGAAATGGTGTCAAGTAAAGACGCCATGACCATTAATCTAAGTAGGGAGTCCTGGTGTGGCGCTATGAGTTAATGTGCTGGACGGCAAAGTCGGCTTGAACCTCTAGGTTGGCAGTTCAAGTTTACCAGCGGCTCCTTGTAAACCCTATACAGGATCGCTACAGGTCGGAACCGACTCGATGGCACTTAACAACAACCACAATAGTGCTTAGTGACACAGTTCAGAGCCATGGCGGTTAGATGCTGAGACACTGAGTGTACTTCCCAGGAAGGAGTTTGGTGACAACCCTCAGGGTGTGGGTGGCCTGTGTAACGAATAGCAGCATAAACTTCTGCTAACTGCTTGTTTCTCTTTCACGTTTTTTTCTTCAAAAAATGTGAACATCCTCTTTGGATTTCTTTTGGTTTGTGAAAGCAGGTACAAACAAATGCAGGTCTTTCATACGAGCAGAGTGGCATAAAGCAAACTTTAGAAAAGCACTTGGTGGGTTTCATAAACGTCAATGCATATTCTCAATCAGATGAGTGAATTACCAGAAAGGAGTTTGGTCAAAATCGGCAGAAGCATCCAGGCGCAGAGAAGGGAAAAAAATCTGACCAAGAAGTTTACCTCTGTGGTAGACAGTCGCTTGTCTCCATTGTCACTCCCAACGCCAGAGTCTGAATCCTTCTTACTGGAGTGGATATCATCAAGATTGAATTCATTTAGAAAAAAAAAATAAAGCCACAAAGTTCACACCAAGATACTTCCATTTACTTTCTAATCATGATTTTGCTATCTAGAGATGATTATTATACAGCGATTAAAATATCTGTCCACCACTAAAGAATATTAAGATACAGGTCTAATGAAAATCAGGTGCTCACACACAATCTAAAGATACAACAGGCACCATGTCGAATAGGAAGTTCTGGTGCAGCACTGTCGGGGAAGTACTGGACTGCTAACCGTAAGGTCAGTAGTGTGAACCACAAGACCAGTGGTTCAAACCTACCAGCTGTTCCTCAGAAACCCTATCCAGGGTCGATATGAGTCAGAAACAGAATCCACAGCACTCACCACTGCCACCAACAATAAATCAACTAGTGATGACCATGTGTGGCAGAGTGGAACTGTGTTCCAGAGAGTTTTCAATGACGGATTTCCCAGATGGTGTTGTTATTAAGTACCATCATGTCAGTTGTAACTCACAGAAACCCTGTCGCGTACCTTGCGGTTCAAGCCAACCTTGCAGTCCAGTGCACTATCATGCAGCCTCACACCAGAGAGTGTAAGATAAAATCTGTATCTTCGGGAGTTTAAGGATATAGTGTCTAACCAAGAGGCCTACTCTTACAAGTCAAATCATTTCTTTTAAACAGTTTTTAATTTTGTTATTTTAATAATTCTGGAATCCTGTATGCTGTAGGATCAGCACTGGACTATGAACCACAAAGACTGGCAGTTTATCCCCATCAGGGATTCCTAAGAAACCCTACACATGTTGGCTATGAGTCAGAATTGACCCAATGGCACTTAACAATAACAACAGCATATAAAAAAGCAATAAACTACAAAAAATGTTTTTCTCTGTCTGGGTGGGGCTGATGAAAGCAGATGGGGATAGGACTCTTGTGGTTCAATAGTGAGTAATTGTTATCAGGACTGACTGTGAGGGTTGGAAATGTAAAGGTAGATGTTTTGCAACAAGAGGAGGAGAGTGGTTGGCTTTGCAATCAAGGAGCGGATGTCCCTGGAACCATCAAGGGAGAAGAGCGGAGTGCGGGACCCTACCCAGAGAAACAGTGATGCCAGAGATGGAGGCAGAGACAATGACATGGAGAGATGGAGCAGCTGGGGACTCTAGACCCAAAGAGGGAGAGGGGCTGTGTACTGATGACCGGGGGCAGGCTTGTAGGGTATACCATTTGGTTGGTTGATGATAGATGGGGAGGATTTAACCATGGCAATGAAACGATATACGACAGGATGCATGTAAAACTAATGTTCTCCCATGTAAACTAACACATAATCCACAATAAAACATTAAAAAAAAAAAGTGTTTTTCTCTTTTGCTAAGTGTTGTTTCTTTAAGTAATTGTAAACTTTTATTCAATGAAAAAATACATTTGACAGTATGTTGTTGTTAAATGCCGTGGATCAGTTCTGTCTCATAGTGACCCTATATACAGTTTCAAAGATTATAGGAGCAGAAAGTCTCATCTTTCTCTTGTGGAGTAGATAGTGAATTCGAACTGCTGACCTTGCCGTTAGCTGCCCAACACATAACCCAATACACTACGAGGGTTCCTTTTGATGGTATGGTGGTGGTTATGTGCCACTGAGTCTGTTTCAAATCATAGTGATGCTGTGTAGGGTTTCCGAGGCTACTAGCAGTTAGCAGCCCAGTGTTATCCTACAGCACCACAACCAGGACTCCATCAGTTGGGGAGGCTGAGACTTAAAACCACCTTGTTCAGCAAATAATTATGCAAACAATTTCTGCAGTGAAGACATTTCAAAAACAACCCGTGTTTCTGTAAATGTGTTCAGTGTGGGAATTCTGTTCTGTGAAAATTCAAGGTTCAATTTATGGCACAAAAAGCCCAAGGACGTGTGAAAAGATTCTATCACTTCCACTCCAAATAGGAAATGGCAGAAACTGTGCACGCTGCATTTTAGTAGCACAATACAAAAATAAAGCCAACAGCTTTCTTAGTAATAGTGCTCCGGAGGCAAATTAAAATTAAAAAAAAATTTTTTAAAGGACATGCATGAGCTTCGTAGGATTTTGCAATTGATAAGCAAGAATACATTTACAGCATAGATCATACTTATAAGCCAACACATGCAAGGGGACATCAAAAACTTAATGAATTATGATTCAACAGTGAGTCATTGTTGCCATGACTAATTGTGACTGTCACAACTGTAAAAGGTAGAAATTTTGTAACAAAAAAGGGGTGGGGTGGGTAGTTAATCTTACAGTCCAGGAACAGAGGATCCCTAGGACCATTAGAGGAGAAGAGCACGAGCGGAATGTGGGACCCTATCCAGAGAAGCAGTGACACCAGAGATGGAGGCAGAGGTGGGGACACGGAGAGAGGTAGCAATCGAGCACTCTAGACTCATGGAAAGAGAAAGGCTGTGTGCTGGCGGCCAGGAGACAAGCCTGCAGAATGTGCCCTTTGGTTGTTTAAGTGATTATATTCCTAAGTGTTTTTGTGTACATCCCCCCCAACAAAAAACATACAGAGGGAAGAGAAGCAAAAATACTGTTGAATGTTGATGCGGGGAGGAGACTGTAATCATTGCAATGAAACGATGAGTGTAAAACCGATGTTCTCCCATGTAAACTATCACTCAATTCACAGTAAAAACGTTAAAAAAAAAAAAGGAAAAATTCCATTTTTCAAGGAGCTTTCTGAAGAACCTTCCTACATGCATATATATATATATATATATATATATATATATATATATATATGCTGCTGTTTTTTAAGTGCTATTGAGTCAGTTCCAACTCACAGTGACCCTGTATAAGTTTTCCAAGGAGCAGCTGGAGGGTTTGAAGTGCCAACTTTGTGGTTTACAGTCCAGTGCTGATCCTATAGTGCAGTACCAGGAGTCCATGCACAAATAAATACATATAATAAACTAAAATCCACTGTTGGTTCTAACTCATAGTGACCCTATACAGGGTCTCTGAGTTGGTACATTTTTAAAGGCGCAGACAGCCTTGGAACAACTCATGGGTCTGAACCACCAGCCTTGCAGTTGGCAGTCCAATGCTTTTCCAACAGGGCAACCAGGGTTTTTCGGAGTATATATTGTTGTTAGGTGCCGACAAGTCAGTTCTGCCTCAATAGCGACCCCTACGTACAACAGAATGGAACACTCCCCAGTCCTAGGCCATCCTCATAACTGCTGTTAGGTTTGAGCCCATTGTTGCTCCCACTGTGTCAATCCATTTCCTTGGGGGCTTTTCCTTTCTTTGACTGACCCCCACACTTTACCAACAAGCATGAAGTCCTTTTCTAGCGACTGATCCCTTCTGACAATATGTCTAAAGTTATGTGAGACTAAGTCTCATCACCCTCGCACCTAAGAAGCATTGGGGCTGTCCTTCAACTAAGACTGATTTGTGTGTGCATACACACCAATATGTATGTATGTATGTATATAAGAGTATGGATTCCTGGTGGAGCGCTGTAGGATAAGCACTGGACTGCTAACCACAAGGTCACCAGCTGCTCCTCAGAGACCCCATTACAGGGTCGCCATGAGTTGAAATTGACTGGATGACACATAACAGCAATAACAACATACACATGTGTATGGATGTATATATGTTGTTGTTATGTGCCATCGAGTCAGTTACGACTCATAGCTACCCTGTACAGGGTTTCCGAGGCTGTAAATCTTTATGGGAGCAGAATGCCTCATCTTTCTCCCACGGAACAACTGATGATAGTTTCAAACTGCTGACCTTGAGGTTCGCAGCCCGATTCGTAACCACTATGCTACCAGAATGCCTTATATATGACGCAAATCCTAGAGACACATAGACACACACACATACACATGTACATGTGTGTATGTAAATAAAATGAAAGTACTCAGGAAGGATGGATTAGGAAAGGGGAGAAAATGAGAATTGACATATGGCAAAAACATTATCAAATGCAATAATTTTCTTTCTTGTTTCAATTGTTGTTGTTGTTAAGTGCTGTTGAGTTGGTTCTGACCCCATCTGTATAGGGTTTCCAAGGAGCAGCTGGTGAACTTGAACCACCGACCTTGTGATTCAAATTGACTTTGTAGTCTAGCGCATTAACCCACAGCGCCACACTAGCACTCCTCTTATTTCAATAGCTTCTACAACTGGAATTGGTTGAGTGAAGCAAATGGAGTTTTTAATTGTCTAGGTGGCACTGGCTTAAGACCGGGGCTTCAAGTGAGAGTAGAGGGACTCACCTGTCCTCCACATTCTGGTGTATATGTGGTCTGTCCATTGATTGGAGATAAAGAGAGTCAGCTGTCTTCATCTGGCACGCTTGTATACTTAGATACTTGAATATATGCACTTTGCCCTTGGTGCAAATCTATTGAGAAATTAAAAATACATCTTTACCTTTTAAATAGCAAAAGAAAATCTAAATACCAGGTATCTTAGTCTGTAAATTTTCATTTTAAGTAGCATCGTAACAATGCACACTAAATTTGATTACTCCAAAACATATAAGAATTTAGGAAAACAAAAACAAACAGAAGGGAGCTGCTGATGCTGCTTATCTGCAACCCTAAACCTCATGGGACATTCTAGTAACAGGTCTAATAACAGGCTTAGTGTTTCTGTTCTACCTTCTACTTTGCTATGTAGTGGGGAGCGGGGGTGTTAAAGTGTATAAATTGTCAACCAAGGTAAAACAATTGGTCTCTATTAATCTGGAGCAACAGAGGAAGAAGGAGAGACAACAATAGGAAGGGGAAATGGAATGGATAGTTAATTGCCTCCAAGAACAATTGCCTTTGCCATGAGACAGAAGAATTGGATGGTGTCCGACTGCCATTATTGAATGTTTGGATCACAGATTCTATGGAAGGAACCTGATCAAAAGGGGGAATATGCAAAACAGAATTACAAATTCTTATAAAATCCAGTTTTTATGGAGCCATGGAGCTCAGATAAACCTCTGAATCTATTGCCCTGAGAAAATCCTTAAACCTTATACCAAAAACACTCTCTGTAGTGTTCTTTATACCACACAACAGTTTTGCTCTACTAGTAAAGAATGTCTGCCTTAGCACTGTCTTCTTTCCACAAAACGATCTCTATGGAATCAAACTGGCAACAGCCAGTCAAAAGGTTGGACTTTTTGTGGCTTAGGGGCAGTAAGTTTATGTGAAGGGTGGAAGAACAATTTGGGAAAGAAAAGGTGAGAACCGCTACGATTCTTGAAGAATGCGATCAATGTCATTGAATTGTACTTGTAAAAAAGAATTGCTGAATTGGTATATGTTTCGCTGTGTGTATTTTTTTTACATTAATAACAAGGGAAAAAAAGAATTTAGAGAATTATTTCCTCCAATTCTACTTTGCAAAGAAAATCAAGCTCAATAAATTTCTAACTTCTTGACCTAAGCTAAAATTTTTAACAGAAAAAAAATTTAAGTATAAATAGTATAAAAAAAACAGAGCAGAATTATTCCAAAGGATATTCTTGGCTGCTATCGTTCTGAAAGCAGATTAGCAGGCCTTTCTTTCAAGTGCTGCTGGGTGGGTCAAACTGCCAGCCATTTGTGCCACGCGGGGACCTTAAAAAGACTACAAAGCTTCACTTATTTCCAACCCCTTAAGGCAGCAAAACAAGCTCTAAAAAATTCTATTGATTTAATAGCTATTAAATTATTTTAAAGTAAAAAAAAATTTTTTAATGTTTACACAGCTAATATTGGATGTACATTATTTTGTTCTCAACAAAATGAGATTGAATACCAGCTCAAGATAACCAAAAATCATCTTTTTAAATGTTTAATTCCATTTTCTTGCTAGCATTAAAATAAAGAATGCAGTTGACCTTTATTATGTACATATTCCATATTGTAGACGTGCCTACTGATTAAGAAAACATTTTTTATATAATATCCATACCCGTGGCACATTCAGAGCAGTGGAAATTTTGAGCTGCCAAATGTGCAGGTTCCTAGCTGAGCAAAATAATGCTGATGCAGCAGATAAGTCAATGTACCCAAATTCATGAAAGGTGTGTGCATTTTGCGTGACTTCTTATGATCACGCCTGATATGAAATCAGCAAAGTATCCAAAGACCAGCTCTGAAGAGTTGCTTGTGTTCTATGGATAGCATACCCCGTTGACGGCTGTTACCGGGGTCTCACCTGTGCCGGAGGAGACTGCAGAGGATTATTCTCCAGCAGTAATACTTGCAGCTGCTTCATCTCTCTAAAACAAATCGGAATCGCGAGTACTTTATTGCCGGAAAAGTCAAACTTTACCAGGGGAAGATCTACTAGTTCTGAAAGAATGGGGGAAGAATGGGGGAGGGGGAGGGGAACCAACAAAACAAAACCAGATTAAGTAAGCAAGAAGATGAAATAGTTAAAACATCCAAAATATACATTTCTGCTCATCAGAAAAATATCAGTTAGTTTAATCAAAAGCAAGACATGCATTACGAATAACACATGATGCATTGCATATAATATTTTACATCAGTGGATAAAACTTTTTCACTTCGAGTTGAACAATGCTAAATTGTTAGTTCTGACAAGAGCAGAGCAACTCTACAGATTTACAAATCTGTTGTTTAAGAGGTAACAGAATATTCTTATCTCTTCCGTGTATCTGAGTTAGTTTCAACAAATAGCTTCATGATTTTTTTTACAGTGTTTTAAAAGATAAACATGATCGAAGGCATTCAGAATGTTCTGACAGCTCCTATAATTCTGACTTGATGAGGCTTTTTTCACTTAACTGCTTTTTGAAAGTCCTCTGTAGCTTTTTACAAACAAGACAGAACATTATATTTAGTTTAAAATCCCCACCCAGCAGCACAGCAAATACTCAGTCATTTCAAGCATTCAACCCAACACTGGCAGCTGCTGGAAACGAAGTCAAATGCATTCCATAGAGAGGCTGAGCAATGCCAGACATCCAGGGGGGTGCTAGGAAATCCCGAGATCTCAGAGTGAGTGGTCAGAGGAGGCTCATTCCAGAATGGGAGCCACATCACTTTTGCTAGAGGACCCATTAAGATCTTTTAAAGACTCAAGGAGTTCAAAAGTAAGAAGAAAGGCAGGCTTTGTATAAAAAGAAAAAACTGCAGGCAGAAACCTGGGGTAGAGGCCATTACTGCATCATGGTAGGACTGTCAGCTTCCCTGTGGGGCAGGGCAGTCACTTTATGCTCAGTGTTGATATGATGATGAACAGGTTTCAGAGGATGGACTAGGAAGAATAAAAATGCTGTGGAGCACAGTAGTCCAGTCCATAACTGACCACGGGGACGTAGGACCTGGCACTGTTTCATTCCATTGTGCACGGAGTCGTCATGAACTGAGGTCTGAATCTTCTGCAGCAAACAACCTGTCTTCCCCTACACGCACTACAGGAATATTTTACTTTACTCGGATGTTGTTGTTGTTGTTGTGTGCTGATGAGTTGGTTCCAAAGCTATACCATCTCAAAAATTCACCAACAAAGATCTCTCCTCAGAATTCAACTTGCTTTGGGCGTGTAAGTAGGAGACTTTGCTTTTTTCATACTTCATGAAGTGCTTTGTTGTTGTTCAGTGCTGTTGAGTGGGTTTAGGCTCAGCCACTCTGCATAGCATTTTTGAGGAGTGGATGGTGGGTTCGAACTGTTGACCTTGAGGTTAGCAGTCCAGTGCTTATCCTACTGGGACTGAAATTGCTAGAATGGACCCGGTGGGTATCTAACTCAGCAGGTCCCTAACTTGGTTCCATAGTATGTAAGTTATATGTTGACAGACTCAGGAAGCAGCATTTTGTTTTGACTTTTTTGTTTTCTTTTTGGAACACAAGTTACACAGCAATCGGCTCTTTGTCAATTCTTTTACAGAATGAAACACTCTAAGTCAAGGCTATAGGGGCTAAATTTGGGGAAGACAGAAGGAGGGAAATTGGGAACAGTTGTCAGGTAATAGAGAATAGTTCTCATAATGACTATTTACTTTTGCTTTCAGTTTGGAACACAATTACCATTTTGGTTTAGGAAAAAAAGAACCTCCTGAAGGTTTCACAACAAGGAAATGGTGGAGAAAATGAGAACTCTGCAACTGCAGCCCAGAAAATGTAAAAAAACCTAGCCGCAAAAGGGAGTAATAAAAAATAAAGTTCAAATCCCACTTCTCTAGCTTTCCACTCAAAGACAGGCAGTAAATGGCTACTTTAATCCTCTGCCCATCTGGTCCTAGAAAGAACAAAATATAGTTGTAGTAAAATCACCACAAAATTTATATGGGTAATTAAGCTACAAACTTTTATTTCGCCCCACCTCAAATTGAAAGCATATGAGGAGGGGTCCACAAAGAGGCAAAACATGGTATATGGAAAGTGGTTTCATTGATTACCTGAAAGCATCATTATCATTTAAGCAAAAGAAAAGTTTATTAGCTCACATAGCCCGAAAGACGTTATGATTCTTCAGAGAATGACAGAGCTGTAGGGGCCCAGGGCTAGAGGACTCCACGGGGCCAGGATCCTGTCCCCAGCACTGTTTTTAAGATTTTTTTGGAGGAAGTAGAAGTTTTTATAGCTTTGAGTGTATCGTAAGATATCACAAAGCTGAGAAAATGCAATCATATTTTATAAAAATTTGTAACTGATCTTTCTAGAGAAAGAAATACTTTTAAGGAAAGAAAATTAAAAGTGTTAAGTACGTTTAAAAGGGGCCCTGGTGGCACAAAAGTTAAGCACTCAACTGCTGCCCTGAGGGTTACTGTTATTGGTAAGTGCCGTGAGTTCCAATTCATAGGGACCCTGAATGGGATTTCCAAGGAGCGGCTGATGGGTTTGAACCGCTGATGTTGTGGTTCAAACCGACCTGGAGGTTGAGTGCTTATCCTACAGTGCCACACCAGATGGCTTGAACCATAGTGACTCTGTGGATAAAAGACCTGGCGATCTACTCCCTTAAAGATTAAAAACCAAACTAAAACCACTGCCATGGAGTTGATTCTGATTCATAGTCACCCTACATAGGGTTTCTGGGATTGTACATGTTTATAGGAACAGGCAGCCTCATGTTTCTCCTGAGGAGTTGCTGGTGGGTTTGAACTATTGACCTTGAGGTTAGCAGCCCAACATTTAACAAGTATTATAGGCAACCATAAAATATTACATTAAATTTTATTTTGGAAAATGAGAGTTCAATTATTTGTGATGCAGTCATAATGATGCTGTGGTAAACCCATGCATGTAAGTAAGCACAGGTAAGCCCATGCTCATCTTGCTTATTGAGCAACCTGCCCTGATTTCACACAATCGACCCTGACTGCACAATGGAAAATAAAGAACAAATTTCTTCACCAAGTTATCCCAAGTAATAAGGCAATACTTCTTGATGCTTCTTTGAAATGCTAGTCAGAACAAGAAAAGGTGCAAGATGGCAGACAGACTCTTCAACCTCCCATTTATACAGCATATCATAGCTTATAAACTTCTTCCCTTCACATAAACTCCATTTTCCTGCTTGGAGTAAAGATGCATTATAAGCAATGAATCAAGGTGCAGGAAGAGAATCTTAAACATCAGGCAGCTCTCAAATGTCTGTGTTAATCACCAAGTGCTGATTGTTTTCACTTTGCATTCTTAAGTAGATGTGTGAAGTCAGCTGAGTCTAATATCCTTAAATGAAAAAGTGGAAGTCAGTGTGATCCTTGGGAATCAGAGTGCATCTTAAACGAAGGCATCCAGTATTGTTTCTGTCATTGACTTATATTCCTGGTGCAGGTTCCAATGTGATTCCTAATATGTGAAATTCAGATTGGTCATCACTCACAAGTCTGCTTTGATAGCCTTTGTTGTTTTTGTTATTGTTAATTGCTGTTGAGCCGGCCTCCAACTCACAGGGACCTAATGAACTTTGTCCCTTCCTTGAGTTAACCAAAGAAAGCAACTTTGTCCCTTCCTGGAGTCAACCCACGCTTGGTCGTGCCCACTCCATTGTGACCCATAGGATTTTCATAGGCTGATTTTTTTCTTTTTTTTAACTTTTTATTGTGAATTGAGTTAAAACTTACAAGGCAGATCATCACTTTTACATTCCACAAACCATACACTTCATTACGTTTTAAGGATTGCAATTTCCTCAAAGTAACATCAGTTATCCTATTTCCCCTGCTCTGTAATTGTTTCCTTTCCTCCTTCTTTCCCAGCCCTTCTGAATTTTGTCCTTAGGTAAATGCTGCCCTTTGATTTTGAATGGCTGGCCATTCTGTGGTGTGTGTCTACTGAACGGCTGAAAATTCTGTTATGAGAATGAGTTTAGTTCCAGACCTGAAGGGTGACCTAGAACCATAGTCTCTTTTTGACCAATAAGCCTGGTTAATGATTTTGAGTTTTGTTCCACATTCTAGGTCCTTCTAAGGAACTCTGGTAGTGTAGTGGATTATGCGCTGGGTTGCTAACCACAAGGTCAGCAGTTCGAATCCACCAGCTGCTTCTGTGGGATAAAGAGGTCTTTTTCTCCTGTAAAGATTTACGGAGACCCTATACAAGGGTTACTATGAGTTGGAACAGACTCTGCGGCATACAACCACCACCACCACCATCTAGGACCTTCTAATGCGATCCCCTTTTAGAGCAGTTGGTAGTGGTAACTGGGCACCATCTAGTTCTTCTGTCTTAGGGTCATGGAGACTGATGTTCACATGTTGTATCAGTCCATTGGGCTAATTATTTCCAAGCATCTTCAATTTTCACCACGCTTTGTCCCTCAGCACAGGGAGAGACCAATAATTAAACCTTAGATGGACACTCATGAGCTTTTAAGATCCCAGTTGCTACTCACAAAAATAGAATGTAGAACCTTGTATTCGAGGATTATGTCATGCTGATTGAGCATGGTGTTCGTAAGCTGATTTTTGGAAGCAGATCACCAAGTGTTTATTCCTAGTCTGTCTTATTCTGGATGCTCCACTGAAACCTGTTCATTATCACAGGAACACACAAGTCTCTACCGACTAGTAGGTGGTGTCTGGGCAGGCGGCACTTTGGCCAGGAACTGAAACTGGGTCTCCCATCTGGAATTCGAGAGTTTTTATCACTGAACCACCAATGACATGTGCACAGCTATTAATGGGATATCCTTTCGGAGTAGAACATACCGTTTTACTTAAACCCCAATACAGTGTATCAGAGGAACCATTCATCCCAATAGTGTAGAAACTCACAGCTGCCAGGGAAAGGTTTGCTCAAGAATTTGGAGACCCTGCATTCACTCTGGGTGGGGGAAATTGAGTATCAATGTGGAAGACTCTAGGGTCCATCAATGTTGCTGGCCTCTAAGACATTTACCAAGACTACCCATGGCACTGGTGTGGCACTTTAGGATAATGCACTGGATCACAAGGTTGGTGTGAACTGCAAGGTTGGCGGTTCAAACTCACCAGCTGCTCCTCTGAAACCCTGTATAGGGTCGCTATGAGTGCCTGACTTGAGGGCACTTAGCAACAACAACGAATATTTGGTCAAACATTTAATTAACTCATCCCTAATGTGACGGTCCTGGTGTGGTGTGGTGGGTTAATGCACCAGACTGCAAAGCCATTTGAACTGCAAGGCTCGCGGTTCAAGCTCACCAGCTGTTCCTCGGAAACCCTAGACAGGGTCGCTATGGGTTGGAACTGACTTGATGGCACTTAACAACAACAACAAATGTGATGGTTGGAGTCCTAGTATGGCACTGTGGGATAAAAGCACTGAGCCTCAAGGTTGGTTTGAACCACAGGTTGGTGGTTCAAACTCGCTAGGCTGCTCCTTGGAAACCTTATACAAGGTGGCTATGAGTCGGAACCGATTCAGCGGCACTTAACCACAACAACCCATGGTATTAGTCCACTCTCACAGGGCAATGTCCTTGTTGAATTAAAAATCCTAGATAGTAGGGGTTCCCAGTCAGAGTCCCCAGAGCCCCAAGACCAGAAAACCCTAACCACCAGCATCTGAAGGACCAAGCATGTCCTCCAAACCACTGTTTAGGATATTCTAGAACATAGCCTCACACAGCCTTATGGTGTGGCACAGTAGGATAAGCACTAGCCTGCTAACCGCCAGACTGGTGGTTTAAAGCCATCAGACACTCTTTGGAAAGCCTACACAGAGTCATTATGGTAGGAATCAACTTGAAAACACTTAACAACAGCAACCACTAGAATAAAATTTACAATGTGCGCATAACTTTCTTTCTGAAAGTAAAATTCACATTTTAACTGACATTAATTTGTTGTTGTTGTTAGTTGCATGGCAATCCATGTGTAACAGAGTAGATCGGCAGTCCACAGGGTTTTCTTGGCTGTAATCTTAACAGAAGCAGATCGCCAGACCTTTCTTTGGTGGTACTGACAGGTGGGTTAGATTCACCAACCTTTAGGTTAGCAGTCCAGTATAAACACTTGGTACCACCAAGGACCTTAACTGATGTTCACAGGAACACACACACACACACACACAACTAGAACCTCCCTCTTCACAAAAGTAAACAAAAAGATAAAAACTGCCCATTTTCTTCACTGTTTCCTCTGCTTTTTACCTTGTGGTAAAACTTTAAGGTAATTTCTTCTGACATTCAGTTCTCGTAGTGACTTCAGTTGGCCGATCTGTTGGGGCAAAGCTGTGATCTCGTTGCAGCTGACATCCTGCATCAAAAGCAAAGAGGAATCATAAATAACTGTTCCCAGGAAATCGGGCATTTCATGGAGGGTCTTCTTTCATGCTGCTCCTATTCAGTAAAGCAGGACACAGAGAAAGAAAAGAAAATTCTCCTCAAAGGAGAGAAGAGAGGTGACAAGAAAGAAGTCATTGGCATTCGACAGCAACTTTGCCAGCTACTGGCCTGCCTCGTTCACATTCTTCAGTCTTACTTTATTCTTACAACAAACCCGTGAGGCATTTACAGATCTGGAAATGGAGGCACAAAGAATATAAGTCAGGTGCCAAGATATGCAAGCACCAGACTGAACACTATGAACGAATAACTGGCCCACAGTTAAGTCACTGTAGAATAAGGCTTCTCGAGAGAAGGAAGGGGCTCACATTTTATGGTATGAATATTAATACACTGTTTAAGTGCACATTTAAAACAAAGTTCACAAGGGAGGCTGAAGACAGACCAGAACTCCTTTCTGTACGTTTCACTTGTAAAGCTCTGGCGTCTAGGAAGACTGTTGTTGTTAGGTGCCATCGAGTCGGTACTGACTCATAGCAACTCTATGCACAGCAGAACAAAACACTGCCCGATCCTGGGCCAACCTCACTATTGTTGCCACACTTGAGTCCATCGATGCTGCCACATGGCCAATCCATCTCGTGACTAATACTATGTTATTCCTAGATTAGAATCACCTCTTCACACATACAAAATGGAGGCCATAAAGTTGGTTGTTGTTGTAATCTGCCCCCAAGTTGGACCCAACTCATGGTGACCCATGCACAGTGGAAAAACATGCTCTCTCATCCTGTACCATCCATAACTGGTTGCAGATTGGAACACTGTGATCCAGAGCCTTCACTGGCTGATTGTGGGGAAGACAGCCTTATCTTTCTCCCAGAGTGGCTTGTGGGTTTGAACTGCTGACTTTGCAGTTTGCAGCCCAATGTTTAATGAACGACACCACCACGGTCCCTTATGTCCAAAATAAGGACTCAATAAATGTGGGATGAAATTTCTAAAGTCCATTATATTGATACCCTAAATGCTGAAACTCATTCTACCTCATGGCTGGGACCTCAAGATATTCTAATTTATACACCTAAAGCCCGTGTGGGTTCTACTAGGTAATATGGGACCCCAGATATATTTGGGTGATGAATGACCCAGTGGGAGTGATCCTGCTTTACTTCTGAATCTGCAAAAAACTCCCCTTTCCACCTTGAAAAAACATATGCCATGTAATGAATTCCACCTCCATGTATGTCAGAGAAGAACAGTGCTCCATAAGCGGCTTCAGCAGCTGATTTGTCAGAATCAGGTCTTTCTTCTGAAGTGCTCGTGGGTGGATTCAAACTAATAATCTTTTGGTTAGTCACTGAGGGCATTAACCTTTCGCACCACCCAGGGATTCCCCTTTTCACCTTGTTGTTGTTATGGAGTTGGTTCCAATTCACAGCAACCCTGTACAGGGTTTCTGAGGCTGTAAATCTTTA
>NW_006408540.1:21720727-21741857 GCF_000296735.1 Chrysochloris asiatica | reverse complement strand
TATATATAATTTTTTTTTTTTAACTTCACATGATACAAATGAGCTATTTTTTTTTCTTCTAAGGACAAAACATCTGTTGACCATTAGAAACACACAGTCCAATTGTCCATTCATATTTTGAAGGACATATGAAAGGCCAAAAAATTGAATAGTGTTGTGTACTCTTGTCAGTTGCTTCCTGTCCTGCCAAAATAATGGGGGGTTGGGGGGCGAAGATGCCAGGCAGATCTAGCAAATAAGAGAAATCAAGACTTTTCACTATTATGCAAGCAACTCTTAGTACAATGTTTTCCACATTGCCTAATTTTTAACTTTAAATTTTAAAGATTTTAAAAATTTTGTGCATTTCATCACAAAATTAAAACTGCTCAAGTAATTATGTCTTAATTAGCAGGGCAAAGAGGATTATTATCTATAATAATATAACTTAGGTGTTTGGGGATAAGATTCGGTTTTGAAAATGTAAAAGCAATAATTTTAGAATGACCTTATTCTCTAGACCACGTATTCCAAATTTAGCTAAGAAAAAGCATGCGTTTTTTTTATAGTTCATTTAATGGAGATAAATTTGGGAAAATACATTTTAAAAGTAAGCTGCACTGAACAGAAAGAACATGGCCTTACCAATGTCCTGAATTCAGATTCCGAGACTGATTTGTTACTTATAAATAAGGACAACAAATTTCTGTTTCTTGTTTGAGTAAAAAAATTCAAAAACTGCCTTAGGATCTCACACTTCAACTATTAATGAGAATTTGCCAATTTATGAACTCCAGATTGTGTGCAGTTCCTTCTTAGAAGAGTCAAATGAATTCCTTTTGAATTTCTATTAGCCGTAAACTAAGTCTCAGAGAATAATTATTCTAAGCTTCAGTGAAATCAAATTATCACATACTTAGTATTAGTAATACTGATCCTGGTGTGGCGCTGTGGGTTAATGTGCCAGGTTGCAAGGTCGGTTTGAACTCTAAGGTCTACGGCTCAAGCTCACTAGCTGCTCCTCAGAAACCCATATATGCAGCGTTACTATGAATCAGAACTGACTCAACAGCACTTAACAACAACAACAATAGTACTAACCTATTTTAAGCAAATAAATGAGAATCATCTTAAATATCTGTAAATATTTACTGATTCTTTTTGATACAGAAATGAATCTCATTTTGATACAGAGAATGCAAGTACTTAAACTTTTTGTGGCCCAACCAACCCAAAGTAAAACTTCTTTGTTGTTGTTGTTGTTGTTAAGTGCTGTAGAGTCGATTCCGACTCACAGCGACCCTTTACAGGGTTTCTGAGGCTGTAAAGCTTTATGGGAGCAGAAAGCATCATCTTTCTCCTGTGGAACAGCTGGTAGTTTAGAACTGCTGACCTTTAGGTTCGCAGCCCGAATTGTAACCACTACGCTACCAGAGCTTCTTTAGAAGTTAAAAATTCTCACTTCTTTACAGACCTTCTATCTTCATATGAAAAGTTTCTTGAAGGGCTCAGTGTTAGCTATTAGTAATACAAATCAGGCTGCTAACCTCAAGGTCAGCAGTTCAAAACTACCAGCTGTTCCATGGGAGAAAGATGAGGCTTTCTGTTCTTGTAAAGATTTACAGCCTCGGAAACCCAATGCAGGGTCGTCAGGAGTCAGAATCGACTCCACGGCACACCACCAATACGTTATATAGACTTACTATTATATGGAATCTTGGTGTGATGCTGTGGGTTAAATTTGAACTTCAAGGTCGGCAGTTGAAGCTCATCAACCATTCCTTGGAACCCCTATACGGGGTCACTATGTGTCAGAACCAACTTGATGGCACTTAACAACCACAAATTATATTATATGGAGGTCCTTGTGTGGCGCTGCAGGATAACGTAACGCACTGGACTGAAAGGTTGGTTTGAACAGCAAGTTTGGCGGTTGAAACTCACCAGTTGCTCCTTAGGAACCCTACACACAGCATCACTATGAGCTGGAACTGACTAGAAGGCACTTAACATAACCTAACACAACATAATATTATATAAGAGTATCACTTTTGTATTATATTATAATATACCTTCAGAATACAAAGACGACAACAATTTAAAAGATCAGAGTATAAATTCAAGGTTTATTAAACTTGATAAAGCTTACTTTCTGAAAACAATGTTTTTAAAAAGATGGTGTTTTTTAAGGAATGATTGCTAATGACACCGACTGCCATTGAAGTCTATGCCAACTCTACCAGATAGTGGCCCCATGGGGCAAAGCCCAACTGCTCCTAGGGTTTTCTAGGGTTCAGTCAGATTACCAGGCTGGGTGGGTTTGAACTGCTGATCTTCAGATGAATGTTGTTGTTGTTAGGTGCCATCAAGTCGGTACCGACCCATAGCGACCCTATGCACAGCAGAACGAAACACTGCCCGATCTTGGGCCAACCTCAGTACTGTTGCCACGCTTGAGTCCATCGATGCTGCCCCTTGGTCAATCCATCTCATTGGGGGTCTTCCTTTTTTTCTCTGACCCTCCACCTTAATCAATCACAAATCACTCACACCACCTAAACACCTGCTCTTTAATGACAACCAACATTAAAATATTAAGCTGATTTCAGTGAGATGGGTTCTGGGGGCCAGTGGACCCTGTGTGAAACTCAAACTACCTTCCTCTTGGAAGTTTCAAGCACTTAGTGTGGTTCCCAAGCACTTACTCTAGCTTACATCATGTTTTTGTAATAATCTAGCTCTTTGTTGAACAGAAGAACACGCAGAATCTCTGACAGAAAATGCAAGCTTTTAGCATTGGCATCTCATCTAGTAGCATTCCCCATTTTTGGAAATGGCTTTTGTATGACTCATTGTAAATACCTTACCCTCTGGGTCTAAGTTAAAATAAGAGGCAAGAATTAAATCATTCTAATGCTCCTTTTGGCCTCTAGTGTGGTGCTGTGGGTTAATGCACTGACAGCAAAGTCAGTCTGAACCTCAAGGTCGGTGATTCAAGCTCACCAGCCGCTCCTCAGAAATCCTACACAGGAATGCTATGGGTTTAACTGACTCAATGGCATTTAACAACCACAACAACAATGCTCCCTCCTCCAATACCACAGAAATCTTTATGTCACATCAGAAATAACAAAGAGATCGATACACGACTGATTTAGGAGAAACACTGACTTTCATTTCTTAGTGACATAAATCCTCAACATATGTGTTCAAGCGCTAAAAAATTAAAAAAAAAAAAAAAAAGTTCATTCAAAACAGAACATTTTTCAAGCCTGATAAACGTTTCAACACTTAATGGGGCCTTTCTTTGGCATAAAACTTTGTCATCACATGCCTCTCACACCCTCAAACACTTTCTTTAAAAGAAGGAAGGACCAGAAGGAGAGCCGAGGAAGCCACACACAGCGCAGTGATTTACTTGGCTTTGCTCTTCTAGCCGTAGTCTTGGTAACTCTCACCACTTAAGTGCCTGGGTGAGACCATGTAAACAGGGTGTGTAGAACTCTAGCACGGGATGGGTCAACTTTGTCATCCTTCTGGGTTTAACATGAGACACCTCAGAAACAGAAATGAGGATCTCACTACCATTAAGAAAGAAGAGTCTTGAGAGGAACATGGTGTTTGTAACTTGAGATTCCTGCTGGTTGAACCTAACTTGATCCACATCAAACAGCACAGTGACACCACAAGAATGGGCAGAGAACCTACACCTATGGATGCAGTAGCTCAAAAGTGGGAACAAATCTTTACAGCGAGGATCATTCCCACCCCCTCCATACACAGAGTAGACACGGATGGCAACTTGGACATTGGCTACCCAAAATGCATGGGCTACAAAGGCAAGAAGTGACTGGCTTACAAGGTTTCAAGAAGGAGGCTAGCTCCAGAGGACGCAGAGGAAGGTAGACTCTCCACTGAGTAGTATCCAATCTTTCTGGGTGGGGCTGATGAAAGGAGATGGGGATAGGTCTCTTGTGGTATAATAGTTATCAGGACTGATTGTGAGAATTGGAAATGTAAAGGTAGACGTTTTGTAGCAAAAGGAGGGGAGTGATTGACTTTGCAGTCTAGGAGCGGAGGTTCCTTGGACCATCAAGGGAGAAGAGCGGAGAGCGGGACCCTACCCAGAGAAACAGTGATGCCAGAGATGGAGGCAGAGACGATGACGTGGAGAGATGAAATGGCTGGAAACTCTAGACCCAGAGAGGGAGAGGGGCTGTGTGCTGATGACCGGGGGGCAGGCTTGCAGGGTATACCCTTTGGTTGGTTGATGATGCATGGAGAAGATTATAACCATGGCAATGAAATGATATACGATAGGATGAATGTAATGTTCTTCCATGTAAACTATCACATAATTCACAATAAAACATTAAAAAAAAAGAGTGGGCAGAGAAGTAATAGAGGAGCAGTTCTCAGAACTCAGAGTAGGAGACAGAGCAGTGGGCTTCCTGGCCCATGAAGTGAGTCAAGCTGAGTGCATCTAGGCAGGAGGCTCACTTGCAGTGAGTTGCTTCCAGACACTTAATCAGGAAAACTAGGTTTGCTGAGCCATGGAGCTCGAGCAGAGCACCTTTGGGTTGAGGCATACAGTAGAGTTGAGTACTCTTTGGGCATTTATCAGTAGCACTAAAGGAGCTTTGTAACATTTCCCAAGCAGGGCAGAGGCCAAGAAGCCAAGTGGTGGTGAGGCCAAGAAACAAAAAGAGGTTTGCTTATGTGTGTGGCTGAGAAGAGTTTATCCTGACCAAAGAACTGTATCCTGAGCATTTCTGATCCTGACTTATACCCCTAGTGGTGAGTATCATCTGTGAGTTCTGTGTGGCCACTACAACAAATTATGGAACACAACAGAGAGGTCCAAAGGGTGTTGGAAGGGATGGTTGATGTCAAAATTGGTAAAGAGGGTTAGAAAATGGAGACATGGCCGATCTCAGTCTCATGGGAATTGGCCTTGGGCTGATGTTCAGTTTGATTCTCTTTCCCCCTTGGTGAATTCAGAGGAGGTCAGACATGACCCCATGCAATTTGTGTGCTGTGGTTTTCCAAATTCCCACAGAAACAAGAGCAGGTAGGAGCATCTCCAGACACTATGGCTGGACAAATGATTACGCCAGAAACATGAATTTATGTCTCTATGATACTTACCTCAGAGAGTGGGATGTAAAGCATAAAAACAGTAAAGACTGCAATAGTTAAGGCTGTGTGCCAACTTGACTGGGCTGTGATTCTCAGTGGTTTAGAAATGATTTAATGCAATCACCTCCATGATGAGGTCTCCTCTGAGCAGCCAATCAGTTGAAAGTTAATTTCCTTGAAGGTGTGGCCTGAAATTTATATGGACATTTTGACAAAAGATTCTAGTGCTTTCCTGAATCTGGCCCCGAATCATCTGACCTCTGGTTCTTTGGACTTGAGCCAGCAGCCTGCTGCATTTCCTACCCATCTTGACATTCACGAGCTTCCATATCCTGTGAGCCAGCAGCCTGCCATCCTACCTAACAGCCTTGGAGTCATCAACTTCTTAAACCAGCAGTCTTCTCTCCAATCTGCTAATCTTAGGTTCACCGGCTTCTGCAACTATTTGAGTCAGGAGAAGCCTCCAGTCTGATGTCTGACCCATGAACTTGGGACTTGCTAATTTCAACAACACCATGAGCCAAATTCTTGACATCAAACTCTCTCTATATATACACACCCATGGTATCAGCAGTCAAAATAAAATTACAAGTTGCATTGGACAAACCTGCTGCAAAAGACCTCTTTGAGTCTAACCTGCACCTGAACAAGTCCTAGTATTTTTAGCTGCCTCATATGAATGTAAAAACTGGGCAATGATGAGAAAGACCAAAGAAGAATTGATGAATGTATTTGAATTCGAATTCTGGTAAAGATTACTGAATATACCACAGACTGCCAAAAGAATGAACAAATCTATTTTGGAAGAAGTACAACCAGAACGCTCCTTAGAAGCAAGGATGGAGTAATTTCATCTCATGTACTTTACTTTGCACATGTCAAGAGAGACCAGATTCTGGAGAAGGGAATTATACTTGGTAAAGTGGAGGGTCAGAGAAAAAGAGGAAATGCTCCCATGAAATGGACTGACACAGTATCTGTAACAAGGAGCTTAAACACACCAACAATTGTGAGGAAGGCACAGGACTGGGCAGAGTTTCATTCTATTGCACAGGAAGTCTCTGAGAGGGCACCTACTCAATGGCGCCTAGCAACAACAAATATATTAACATATGAAAGTTTCTCTAGAGAACCCAGCCTCAGACAAAGATGGAATTTTCTCAGAAACCACTCAATACATTGTTGCTGTCATGAAGTGCTGCTGAGTCGGTTCCAACTCAGCGACCCTGTTATGTGGTTTCCAAGTAGTCGCTGGTGGGTTTGATCCACCGACCTTACGGTTTCCAATCCAGTGCTTATCCTACACTGCCACAGCAGGAGTCTGTTCAATACATTATGAATCTACAATCAATCCTTAAATTCAAACTCTCCTCACAATTCCACATTTTATGAAAAGATAGTAACAGATAGTGTCTAGTCAGAGCCCGGAAATCCATTATTAGTTATAAAAACAGGGGCCATAAATCAGTGATACTGGGTTCTCTGACAGGAAACTAAAAGCTAGAGAAATGATTCTCCCACACTGTATAAGTTCAAAGACGACAAAATTGAGAAAAAACCCATAGCACAAGAGATACCGCATCTCCGGACCCCAACATATCAGAACGTACATAAAACAAATGAGAGGCCTCCTAGACCTTCAAGGCAAATGCCCATAAAAGTGTCCTAAGTCTTTAGTGCTCCAGCTTGGTGTATTTGTTCGTATTCACATCTGTCAATGAGACCATTTCCCCCAGCCATACCTGACTTACTGCAAACCATGTGTATCTTTCATGTTTTCAAAGACCCCCAGGTCTCTTCTGAATTGAGCAGCCTGTAGGTGGATTTGAACCACTGATCTTTAAGTTAGTAGCCGAGTGCTTAACCATGTGTGCCACCCAGAGTTCCCTCTGTTAATGATAACATGTGGTGGTTATATAGCAGATCTTACCAACTATTTAACAAATCTCATCCTCCTGCGTGATGTGACAATTGTTGTTGTTGTTAAGTGCCATCCCATAGCGACCCTGTACAGGGTTTCCGAGGCTGTACATCTTTACGGGAGCAGAAAGCCTTATCTTTCTCCTGCAAAGCAGCTGGCAGTTTCGAACTGCTGACCTTGCAGTTCGCAGCCCAATTCATAACCACTACACTTACCAGACCTCCTTCAAAGAGCCATATTTCCAAAATAGTCACATACTGAGTAGAGGGAGCTTTAGTCAGCATAAGGGAAGGCTCCTTAGTGCCCTTCCTGCTCCGCAGAGGCTCCACAGGGAAAGTTACCTCAGGACAGACATTACCTCACTAGTTGTTAAGTGCCTTCGAGTGAGTTAGTGCTTTCGTATAGGGTTTCTGAACAGCGGCTGGTGGGTTTGAACTGCCAACCTTGTGGTTCACAGTCCAGTGCTGCTAATCCTGCAGCTAACCCACTTTGTACCACACCATTTTTGTAAGGTTCTGCCTTTCACTTTCAGCTCTTCATGGCTAGCCTTTAATGGGGAGACCACTGCAAACTGAAACTCTGGTAGTGTAGTGGTTATGAATCGGGCTGCGAACCTCAGGGCCAGCAGTTTAAAACTACCAGCTGTTCCGCAGGAGAAAGATGAGGTTTTCTGCTCCTGTAAAGATTTACAGCCTCGGAAATCCTGTACGGGGTCGCTATGGGTCGGAACCGACTCCACAGCACATAACAACAACAACAACAACTGCAAATTGAGCCAGGGAACATGAAGGAAAGAAATTTCCGTCCCACCCCCAACACGGGGTTCCCACAAGCTAGATGAGGAGACAGCAGCTGCACCAAGCTATCGAAAACACTCAGACACAAGCTGACTTTAACCCCAGCTTTGGGAAAGTAATTCTGAAACACAAACTTGCCTGTAAAATGAATATATAATACCTATCTTACTGGGTAATTCTAAAGATGATATGAAAAAATGATGTTGTTGTTGTGAAGTGCCATTGAGTCAGTTCCAACCCATAGCAAACCTTTATAGGGTTTCGGAGGAGGGGCTGGTGAGCTTGTACTGCCAACCTTGTGGTTGAAACCAGCTTTGCAGCCAAGCACAGTAACCTACAGCGCCACACCAGGACTCCTTAGGTCCTTAGATTCTAAATAGGCAAGTTCCTACTTTTCAACTCCAAGACTTCTCAAGCGTTAAAAAATATAACTGTTTTGTTTTGCACGGCTGAGAGAGTTTTGCTTTTGTTTTTAAAATAGAACAAGATTGATTTGAATTACCCAGTCAAAACCAGAAGACAGTTTACTATTCAACTTGGGATACCTTGAGTCTAATGTGAAAAAAAAAAAATCCAAGACAGTGAAGGAACAATGCTAAGAAACAAAGAGATTTTATCAGCGCTCAGGCCTTCTGAGGTGCTGTGAGTTAGTTCCCAATATTCTGAACAGCTGGTTGCTGTTGTTGTTGTTAAGTGTTGTTGAGTTGCTTCCAACTCACAGCGATCCTGTGGTGAGTTACTGAGGAGCAGCTGGTGGGTTTGAAGCACAGACTTTGTGGTTCAAACCGACCTTGTGGTTCTGGTCCTGTGTTTATCCTACAATGCCACACCAGAACTCCTATAATAGAACGCCAAAACAGTAGCCGCCTCCCTGCTCCCCAAATCTAGAATTCCTTCAGGCTCTCCAGGGCATTTTAATCTAACCGATGGCTAAAAATAATCTCACAAGGTTATCTATAATAATGCCATGACTTTAAGCCAAAAGATAGGAAAGATAAGTAAGAATGGATGGAAAATAATCTTTGTTCAGTATGTGACCCCAAACAAGGCCAATCACTCTTTGTGGTTAAATAATAGTGGCATATGAAATTGTCACGAACTTCTCAAATAAAATACTTTTAATACAAAAATCATGCAGGCTCAAATATGGAGGAGTTGAGTATCCCATCCAGGTATCAGCCATTCGTGACTAGTGAGCACAAGAAACATGGTTAGAACAGACTTACATGTGCTGTAAGTGTGATTCACCTACTGGATTTCTCAGACTTAGTAGCATTAATACAGTGAATAATTAATAAAAACGATGAATGAGGCATTTCTCACTCTTTTAATGTTTATGAGTGCCGCAAATGGCTAAGTGTTAGACTGCCAAGCAAAATGGTGGTGGTCTGAACTTACCCAAAAGCACCTTGAAAGAAAGGTCTGGCAATCTATTCTGAAAAAAATAACTACTGAAAACCCCATGGAGCCCAGCTGTACTCTGACAAGCATGAGGCTGCCAGGAATGGGAATCAGCTTAATGGCAACTGGTTTCATTTTGGGGGTATATATGTAGAAGTAGTATTATAACTACACTGTTGTTGTAAAGTGCCGTCGATTAGGTTCTGACTGAATTGGGCTGCGAACCTTAAGGTCAGCGGTTCGAAACTACCAGCTGTTCCACGGGAGAAAGATGAGGCTTTCTGCTCCCGTAAAGATTTACAGCCTCGGAAACCCTGTACAGGGTCGCTATGAGTCGGAACCGACTCCACGGCCCATAACAACAACATAGTAACCTTGGATAGAATTCCCGAGGAGCAGCTGGTGAGTTTCAACTGCTGACCCTAAGTACAAACTGACCTTGTGGTCGAGTGCTTATCCAACAGTGCCACCGTAGGGACATGATGGCTATAATTGGGTTAAATAAAGAATATTTTAAAAATTAATATCATTTGTTTAGTTTTTCCTTTTTTGTAATGTAGTTAACAGTACATCTAAAATTACATTTGTTACTTGTATTATAATTCCATTGGCCAGTGCTAGGTTAGGGTGCACCAGTGTAAATGAAACTGCGCTGTGGGTTAATGTGCCAGATTGCAAAGCCGTTTGAACTGCAAGGTTGGCTGTTCAAGCTCACCAGCTGCTCCTTGGAAACCCTATACAGGGTCGCTATGGGTTGAAACCGACTCGACGGCACTTAACAACAACAACAACAGTTCTATACAAAGAGCCATGGTGGTACTAGCATTGGGCTGCTAACTGCAGGGTCAGTGGTTCAAATCCATCAGCCACTCACGGGAGAACAATGAGGCTGGCTGCTCCTGTAAAGATTTAGTCCCGGAAGCCCTACAGAGGGTCGCTAGGAGTCCTGGTGTGGCGCTGTGGGCTAATAAGCTGGACTGCAAAGTCTTTGAATCACAAGGTCGGTGGTTCAAACTCATCAGCCACTCCTTGGAAACCCCATACAGGGTCGCTATGGGTCGGGACTGACTTGATGGCACTTAACGACAGCCACAACATGAGTCAGTGGACTTGGTACAGTTCATGGCTCCATAGTTAAGCACTTGATTGTAAACTGTAAGGCTGGAGGTTCAAACCCACTTAGAGGTGCCTGGAAAGAAAACCCTGGTAATCTACATGTGAAACTCATACAAAGCACAGTTCTACTGTGACATCCACGGGATGAATCAGAAGTCACTAGGAAAGTGGCTTGGTTAATTTAGTTATGATCAACAATCTAGAGCTCTGGTGTTCAACACACACGATTGTTGTTAGATTAAGCACAGTCGAGGAGTTGCTTTTGACTCATAGTGACGCTGTGTAGGGTTTCTGATGAGCAGCAGCTGGTGGTTCTGAACCACTGAGCCTGGGGTTAGCAGTCAAGTACTTATCCTACCTTGCCACTCCAGGATCCAGAGAAAGGACATAGCACCAGGTGATGACAGAGCTGTAAGACACAGGGCATCTACCTTAGAGCTGGTCCAGGAGAGGTGCCTAAGAGAATCTGAGAACATCCCTGGGAACCACGTAGGAGCCTGTGTATCCTGGTGCTGGAGATGGTGTTCTTTGGCTTCTGACACATGACTGCCCTGCAGAGGGTACACAGCCTCTGGGGAGAGCACTGGTCTGGTGGCTTTGGCTCGAGGGCTCATCAACTGTACATCACTCAAAACTGTGGCAGCACAGCTGACAGACAGCACACTGTTTCAGCTGAAAGCCCCAGGTTCAACAGGACACAAACAGCTGCCAAAAGGCTCCATAAGATCAGCCTCACCAGTGTGCCACCCATATGCAGGGAACCAAGACGTGGTGAAGCAAAGTCCAAATATATATATACATCCATGTGTCTGCACTACCTAATCAAATCTTAGCATCCCCAGACTTTGTGGCTTATCGGGCTCCTAAAAAAAGTACACAGCTATCCATTTCATCCAAAGTATTAGTCTATATTTTTGTTTTCTGGAACCAGTTAAAATAGCATCTTTTGAATTAACTTGGATGTAAGATAGTCTCCTTGGGACTTTCGTCACCTGTACAATTCAATGAAGCCAATTACGCCAATCATGCCATGCAACCATTATCAATAGACACTGCCGTAGTTTCTATCCCAATCAACGGAAACTCAGTGCTAGACAAAGATTTCCCTCTTTGTTCTTTCTGCCTGCTCCTGGTAACTGCTGTTAAATTCTGATCTTTATGCATTTGCCTATTTTAAGAGTTTTATGACTGCGGTTCAAACGCACCTTCAGCTGCTCCTCAGAAACACTATACAGGGTAGCTATAAGTCTGAACGGACTCGACAGCACTTAACAACAACATGTTTGCAAAATCATTCTATATTTGTCCTTTTGTGATTGACTTTATTTTACAAAGCATACTGTTTTCAAGCATGCATCAGAATGTCATTGCTCTTTACGGCTGAGGAGCTCTACAAATCGGGCTGTGAACCTTAAGGTCAACAGTTTGAAACTACCAGCCGCTCCACAGGAGAAAGATGAGGCTTTCTACTCCTGTAAAGATTTACACCCTTGGAAACTCTGTACAGGGTCACTATGGGTCGGAACCAACTCGACGGCATAGTAGAGCTGTGGTAACCAGTAAGGCTGCTAACCTAAAAGTCAATAGTTCAAAACTACCAGCTGTTCCTTGGGAGGAAGGTGAGGCTTTCTGTTCCTGTAAAGATTTACAGCCTCAGAGACCCTATGCAGGGTCACTAGGAGTCAGAACCGTCTCTACCAACGGTCCATTGTATGTATGCACCACCTTGTGTTTATCCATTCCTTTGCTGATGGAATTTTAGGTTGTTTCTACCTGTTGGCTGTTGTGCATAAGACCTACAGTGAACACTGGTGAACATGTGACGCTACTTTCAAGACTTTGGATATATCTAAGAATGGGATTGCTGGCAGTGCTGGGTCAAATCATGGTTCGATTGTTACATGTTTGATGAACTATCAAACTATTTGCCACTGTGACTGGACCATTTTGCTTTCTCAACAGCAACAAATTTCATATTTCTCTGATATTCATCAACATTTTGTTTGTTTTTTAATATTAACTCTAGTAGCGTAGTGGTTACAAGTTGGGCTGCTAACCTAAAGGTCAGCAGTTCAAAACTACCAGCTGTTCCATGGGAGAAAGATGAGGCTTTCTGCTTCCGTAAAGATTTAGAGCCTTGGAGACCATGCACAGAACCGACTCCATGGCACACCACCACGACCACCGGCCCTCCTAACAGGAGTTAAGTGGTATCTTAGTGTGGTTTGATTTGCATTTTCCTAATACGAAGCTGTCTTTCCGGGCACACATCCACCAATATTTACCGGGTACTTAAACGCAATGGTGATGGAGTCCTGGTGTGGGTTAATGCGCCAGACTGCAAAGCCATTTGAACTGCAAGGTCGGCAGTTCAAGCTCACCAGCTCTCCATGGAAACCCTATACAGGGTCGCTATGGGTCTAGACGGAACTTAACAACAACAACGAGAGAGCAATGGTGAAGCACTGGATGGGACTCACCAAAAGGTTGGCAGTTCGAACGCATTCGGCATCTCCACAAGAGAACACTCTGGTAATCTATTCCATAAAGATGACAGCTAAGAAAACCCTATGCAGCTGTTCTCCTCTGTCCCATGAGGTTGTTATGCATTGCAGTTGGCTCAATGGCACCTCCAAACAACAATAATCATGTGCCAGAAGTTCCTGGGTGGTACAAATAGGTAGGCATTGGGTTACTAACCAAAAGACTGGCTGTTCGAAAGACCATCGTTGTTGAAAACCCTACGGGGCACAGTCCTACTTTGGGACACATGGAGTCTCCATAAGTTAACATCAGCTCAACAGCAACTGGTTAGTTTTTTTTTTTTAATCAGATACCAGATACCTACGTAGCGTAGTGGTTACAAATCAGCCTGTGAACCGTAAGGTTAGCAGTTCGAAACTACCAGCCTCTCCATGGGAGAAAGATGAGGCTTTCTGTTCCCGTAAAGATTTACAGCCTCAGAAACTCTGTTCAGGGTCGCTATGGGTTGGAACCGACTCGAAGGCACTTAACAACAACAACAACATGATACAACAAGAAGTAAGACACAGCTTTCCTAGTGTGGGGGGGCTGGTATGGAGAAAACTAAATGCAAAACAATTGTGAGTCCATGGAAATTAAATACCTATAAGATGCTTGGAGACCTGATGTGGTGCTGTGGGTTAATGCACTGGGCTGCATAGTTGGTTTGAACTGGAAGGTCCGTGGTTCAACCTTACCAGCCGCTCCTTAGAAACCCTATACAGGGTTTCTATGAGTTGGAAGTTGACTCGACAGCGCTTAACAATAACAATAAAATGCTTGTCTTAGGAGCTTCGGGGAAGGCTTTTTTGGAGCATGTGTTCTCTAACATGGCTAAGAATTGACCAGGTTAAAAGAACGTGGAAGTAACAGTCCCATGTAGAAATTGAAGTGATTTCTAGAACTTAGTGGGCAAAGAGTTGAACCTGGAGAGATAAGCAGGGGCCAGATCACAGAGGGCCACGGATGTCACATGAAGGGGCAGAGGTAGTGGCTGAGAGGACAGAGTGCCTAGCCCCATGCTACCTACATCCCGGCAGGAGTAACCTGCCTCCATTCCCTATGCATGCCACGAACTTCCAGGCCATCTGACTTTACACGGCTGTCCTGGCTTCCATCTAGAGAATCCTACAGAGGTTTATTCAGAGGTGTTAAGGACTGAACTGTATGTTCAGATGCAAATTTGTATACCTGTGGTTGTAAATCTCACTTGGGAAGAGTAGTGTAAGATGTGCCCTAAACCTAATCACTTCAGCTCCTTTAGAACAGCAGAGTCACAGGGACAAGCAGGAGCAAATGGGAGAGCCAAACATAGGAATTCCCCCTGGAGCTAACCCTGCGAGCCTTCCCTCAGTGCCAGTGCTCCTGAACTGTGAGGAAACACATTTCTGTTCTTTAAAGCCACCAACTGGTGGGGTTTCTTACTGTAGCACCAGGTAACTACGAAAGTGGCTTCTGAAACGTTTACTCCTTTACAAACCTTTCCCAGCCCAGAACTGAATCTGTCTTTCCTTGCTCATGTGCTTGCTTTTTTTAAGGGGAAGCCTGCTCAAATTCCTCTGTCTTCCTTTAGAACAGCTCTCCTCAGTGGCAGCAGGATACCTTAATTTGGGTAGTGTAAATGTGTGCCTTGGTCACAGCTGAGTCAGGAGAGGATAGGAAATGCTGGACCCCAGCTTTGCCCCTCATTTAGAAATCCTGCCAGGGCTCTGCCATGGGTTTTGGCTACAACGATATTTAAACCTTGGGTTTTGTGTGAGGGCAACATCTGTCATTATACAAAGTCCAAAAGTACTGCTACAAAATCACAGACACTTTTGTTAAACAAAAACTATCAAAATGTGAAGCTATTGTTTCTCAGCATAACCTCCATATAGTCCTGGTGCCATGGGATAAAGCACTAGATTGAAAGGTCAGTTTAAACCACAAAGTCAGCGGTTCAAATTTACCAACTGCTCCTTGGAAACCCTATACAGGCTCGCTATGTGTCAGAACTGATTGGACATCACTTAACAATAACAAAGGCAGTATTTCCATATCTTTAGACCTTTCCCAAAGAATTCTGCGCTCTTCCATTTACATCACATCAAAATGGCACTTTGAACATCTCCATAACCTTCTGAGCTGACCTCTCCGCCTTGAATTTAACTGACCCAGCAGATTTCTTCAGAATATACGGTTGTGATTGGACTTTCCTTTGTAAACACCCCAAGACGACTCAGACAAGTGTTAACACTGAGAGAACTTGTCTGTAGCCATCCCCTGATCACATACATGTGTTTAAACCTGTTTTGCTTGGAACCAGTCATTATATTATGGACTGACAACCTAGAAGCAATAGTTTTTGACTTACCCTCATGTACGGGGCAACAGAGGAAGCTGAGAGAGAAACAAATGGCTGCCTTGGTTCATGACAGTTTTCTAGTGTCTTGTTCTAGTCGCTCATGATAGCTGACTAAATGCCTTGATATTTGAGTGATGTTCTAGGACATCTTGAATCTTTATAAGCAATCCTTACCTTTAGTGTAAGATAACAGGAGTATTTTTCAGTTATTGAAGAAGCTAATTTTGCTCTAATCGTTTAATATAGCAGTAACTTTTTTCTATACTGAACTCAGAGGTACCCTGAAGACACTGTGATAAAGCTCCCAGCTGCTAACCTACCAGCTACTCCACGAGAGACAGATGTGGCAGTCTGCTTCTGTAAAAAAAAAACAAAAAACACACACACACACACACACACACAGCCTTGGGAATAGGAGAGTAATTCTACTCTGTACTATAGGGTCGCTATGAGTGGAAGTGGAATGGCAACAGGTTTGATTTAGTTTATACAACGGTCAGGAGTCCCTGGCTGGTGCAATGATTAACAAACTCAGCTGCTAGCCAAATGTTGCAAGTTCCAATCCATCCAGAAAGCGCGACAGAAGAAAGGCCTGGTGAATGTCTTTAGAAAAATCAGCCACGGGAAACCCAGTGGAACAGAGTTCTATTCTTACACATGTGAGGTCACCATGTGTCAGAGCTGACTCATGGAAAGGGTGATACTAAAATCAAAATGGACAAATATATCGTGTGGATGCTGCTGTCCCTCTCTGTTAATTTCCAAGCATTCTTGGTCTGGACTTCACAATGAATTGATCAAAGCACTCTCTGTCTGTGCTTCACTATTCATCTCACCACAGTGGTCCAGGTGACCCCTAAAAGAAACTGGTGGGCAGTGGCACAATTATTTGCCATTAATGTTCCAGACTGAGAACTACTTGCAGACAATGTCATTTCATTGTTTTTAGTACAACACCGTGCTTTGAGCCTGACACAAAATCCACATTGAGTTAAGCTGGCTTGGTAAACACCAGTGCCATCGAGTTGACTTTGACTTCTGGCAACCCCATGTGTGTCAAGAATAGAATGTACTCCATATGGCCTTCAATGGCTGTGACCTTTCAGAATTAGATTGCCAGGACTTTCTTCCAAGGCTCCCTTGAGTGGATTTAAGCTGCCAACCTTTCAGTTAATAGCTGAGTGCATTAACCATTTGCATCCTCCAAGGACAAAGTATGACTATTATCTTTTAACCGGATTTGATTGTTCATCTCTGTCTCTCTTTTCCAACCAGCTTAGTTCAATGGAAACCTAGAAAGAAATAATTGCTGCCCAATTTAGAAACAAGGTTAGTAATTAAATTAGCAATAAAAGAGTTGAAATAGAACAGCACATATCAGCTTTAGGCACACACTTACCCACCTCTGCCCTTGATAACTTATCCTTCTTTTTAAACCCTGGGGACATAATCACGCTTTAAATATGTGCATCGATAGGAATCAATTTGGGGCATTGCTTTCTAAAACCTTAACGGAATCAGAGCGCTCTGTTCTTTCTGTCTTCTGACTTGATTAGATGTCTTTATAAAGTGTGGCCTACTAACTTTATTTGTAGGTTAATCTGCCAACTTAGCCATAATTTACCATTAACTTACATGCCATCTAAAACGTATTATCTAGTTACAATATGATAACCGGTTATTTCAGAAACTGTCTTTATCACAGAAACGCCAAGGCTGTTACCCTCCCAAGGAGGATCCCTAGTGGTGCTGGGGGATAAACATTGGGAAGCTAATCGCATGGGCGGCAGTTCAAACCCACCAGCCTCTCCCTAGGAGAAAGTTGAGGCTGTCTGCTCCTGTAAAGATTTACAGTCTCAGAAAGGTGAAGGAGCAGTTCTACTCTGTCCTATAGGGTTTGCTGAGTTAGAATCAAGTGGGCAGTAGTGGGAAGTTACCCTTCCCTGTCTAAGATACACTGGACTCAAAGTAGTAAGCTCCTCCTTGCCAAGTGATACAAAGTTTTTTCCTTCCTATATTATTGGCTTATGATAAGTAAACAAACAAACAAAAAAGACCCAACATACCAATTCCATTAACTGTTTGAGCTGGCCTATCTCTTCTGGCAGAGACACAAGTTTGTTGTTACTTGCGATTAAGACTTTGAGAGGCAGACCACATAGGCAGGCTGGCAAGGTGGACAGCTGATTTCGACTGCAAAAGACAATACAACAACAAAAACACACATAAGACACACGTTATAAATACAGGCCACTTCAGCTTGCGTGCGAAAATGCTTTAAAAGGAAGGGAAAGCAATGTGAGCAAACATCGTACCAATACAAAAAAAATCCCCTCCAAAATTTTGTATGTGTAATAACTCATATGGAAAGTATACTAAAAAAAATGAGAACCAAGGAGATTCATTTGTGTTCCCATTTCAAAGAAAGGAGAGCCAAAAGAATGCAGGGTTTTTCTATCAATATTAACATCATTGTCATGAAGTGCCCTTGATTCAGTTCTGGCTCAGCAATTCCGTATAGGATTTTCAAGGCTTACTATCTTCAAGGGAGCAGAAAGCCTCATCATTCTTCCTTGTAGCGGCTGGCGGGCTCAAACTGTGGGCCTTGCGGTTCTCAATCGAGTGCTTATTGTAAAATTTTGCTGAAGATAATTTAAAAAGTTCCAACAGGACATCGACGGGGAACTTCCAAAAATTCAAGCCAGATTTAGAAAAGGACATTAGAAATACCACTGCTGACATCAGATGAATTTTGGCTGAAAGCAGAGAGTACCAGAAAGATGTTTACCTGTGTTTTATTGACGACACAAATGCATCTGAGAGAACAGACCATAACAAACTATGGATAATATTGGGAACAGTGGGAATTCCAGAACACTTAAGAGCGTTCGTGTGGAATCTATACATAGACCAAGAGGCAGTTGTTAAAACAGAACAAGGGGACACTGCATGGTTTAAAATAAGGAAAGGTGGGCATCAGGGCTGTATTCTTTTACCAAATTTATTCAATTTGTAGTCTGAGCAGAAACAATCGGAAAAGCTGCACTACGTAAATTAGAACATGACACCAGGATTGGTGGAAATCTCATGAACAATCTGCAATATGCAAACCCAGGCTTACAGAAGGTGAAAAGTACTTGAAGTATTTAAATGATGAAAATCGAGGACCATACCGCCTTTGGTATATGGATTACACCTTGACATAAAACAAAAATCCTCACAACTGGGCCAATTAGCAACAATATGGCAAACAGAGAAAAGACTGAAGTTGTCAAAGGTTTTGTTTTATTTGGACCCATAATCAACACCCAAGGAAGCAGCAGTCATGTAATCAAATAGGGTGCTGAATTGGGTCAATCTGTTACAAAACACCTCTTTAAAGTGCCAAAAACCAAAGGTATCACTCTGAGGGCTAAGGTAAGTCTGACCCAAGCCATGGTATTACCAACTGCCACATAAGCATAAGAAAACTGGACAATGAGTTGTTGTTGTTGTTATGAAGTGCTGTCGAGTCTGTTCTGACCCATAGCGACCTTGTATAGGGTTTCCAAGAAGCAGCTGGTGACCTTGAACCGCCGACCTTGCAGTTCAAATGGCTTTGCTGTCTGGTGCATTAACCCACAGAGCCACACCAGGACTCTGGACAATGAGTAAGAAACACTAAAGAAGAATTGGTCTGTCTGGATTAGTGATGTCAGAGTATTGAATAGACAGTGGACTATGAGAACAACAAATAAGTCTGTCTTAGAAGAGGTACAGTCAGAGAGCGAGGATGGTGAGAATTTGTCTCTTGTACTCTGAACTTGTTATCAGGAAGAACCAGTCCCTGGAGAAGAACACCACGCTTAGTGAAGTAGAGGGTCCGTGAAAAAGAGAAAGACCTTCAACAAGATGGGTGGACAGAGTGGAAATACTACCAGGCGCTAACACAGCGTTGATTGTGAGGATGAAGTCAGACTGGGCAATGTTTCATTCTGTTGTACACAGATTGGAGTCACTATGAGTTGAAGTCAACTCAACAACACCAAACAGTAACCAAAGGTGGCTTTCCGTTTCCCTGACATTCCTTCCCTGCTGTTCTGCTGGTGGAGCTCATAAGCAATGAAATACGTAGAACGCTCCACTCCTGTTACTGCAATGAATTAAAAAGTTGTTTGTGCATTCATGGACACGGACAAACAACATTTTGAAGCTGCAGAGGGGGCCTTTTTGTTGGGAGTGGTACAACAGTGGGTGTAATTCCTAGGTCTGCAAGCAGGCAAGCACTCAGCTGATGCTGCTGCGTTCAAATCCACCCAAAGTTGCCTCAGAAGAAAGGTGTGGTGATCTACTTTGGAAATTTCTGCTCCCATAAAGATTTACAGCTTTGGAAACCCTATCCAGGGTCATTATGAGTCAGCAGCAGCAAAAACCCTACGGAACTGATGGGAAGAGAGAGAAGATTTTAAATACCCGAGACGAGCCTTTAATAAGCCCAATGAAATTCTTTTTGGAAGTAGGCAAGATTGATGTTGTTGCCTACTACTGTTAACAGTATATAGAACTCATAGCAAACCTGCATAGGATTTCCAAAGGGCGGCTGGTGGATTTGAACCAGTGACCACTGCATTTAACTAGCCTTGTAGCCCAGTGCTTATCCTACAGGGCCACACCAAACCTCTGTTTAGCACAGTGTTTAATAAGCCCACTGAAATTCTTTTGGGAACTAAATAAGATTGTTGTTGTTTTTTGTTAAGTACCATCGAGTTGGTTTCAACTCATAGCGACCCTGTATAGGGTTTCCAAAGAGTGACAGGTGAGTTTGAACCACCGACCTTGTGTTTCAAACCAACCTTGTGGTCCAGTGCCTTATCCCACAGCACCACACCAGGATTCCAGGCAAGATTTGTATTTTTTTAAATAACAATAATGATAATACATGTTCATTTCATTTCATAAGGATAATTAACTGGGTTTAAACAGGCTTGTGTTTTGAGGCTTAGCCATATTTAGTCCACTTGCAAAGGCCAGGCCATTTGCTCTTCCTCCCTGCTGCAATGTTACCTGGCTGAGTTTGAGGTACCTTCTTCCCTTGCCAGATTAGTTTAATCAGAGTTACCACGCTTCATAGGCAGTGAATAACCCCCTCAATTGTAAAAGGAAAACTTTGTACTAGATGATTATTAAATGAATGAGTAGATAATCTCTAAGGTCCTTTCCAGCTCTCATATTCTATGATATTTTCTGCTCATGAGACAAAACATAAATGCATAAGAAATAAAGAAAGTGTTTTTGTTTACACCCCTCCCCCCAAACAAAAACAAACAAACAAACAAACAAAAAACAGAGGGAATGGAAGCAAATACTGTTGAATGATGATGGATGGAAGAGATTTTAATCATTGCAATTTAACAATGATATACAGCTGATGTTCTCCCATGTAAATGATCACAGTTCTACTCTGACACGCATGAGGGTCACTGGTTTTTGGTTTTTATACATCTGTGTATGTGAGAGGGAGAGTCAGACCGGAAACCCACCAGGGTAACACAGTGCAAGTACAGTGAGTTATTTTAATTTTCTTTATTATACATCATTTTGTATTTTCCAAATTCTTACAAGTGCCTAATGTTTTTATCATTACAAGAGACTTGCCATTATAAAAAGATACATTTGATTGCCATAAAGCTTGCAGGCGTACTTATGGTTGTAAAAATTCATTGTAACAATTCACTGAGATGTTTGCTTATAATCTGTGCACTTTTCCATATGTATGTTACATTTCAATTAAACATTTTGCTCCCTCTGCCAAAAAATTGGGAGTAGGGGAGGAAATCTGACTAAGCCAAGGGAGTCTCTCACTGATGGGCTCAGGAAAGGCAGGGATTGTGCTGTGCAAAGGACCTTGACATCTCTCCTGTTCAAGGCACC
>NW_006408540.1:21712901-21720185 GCF_000296735.1 Chrysochloris asiatica | reverse complement strand
TGGCTTTTTATAAGTTGATTGTGAGGATTTCTTTCCAAGGTGCTTCTGGGTGGATTCAAACTGCCAATCTTTCAATCCATAGCCAAGTGATTAACCATTTGTGCCACACAGGGATGGAAGAATCTACCTGCCCAGGTCCATACTGTTGATGTTAGGTGCCATTGAGTCTGTTCTGACTCACAGCAACACTCTGTACAACAGAATGAAACACTGCACAGTCCTGCGTTGTCCTTAAACTTGTTGCTAAAGCCCACTGGTGTAGCCACTGTGCCAATACATCTCATTGAGGGTCGTCATCTTTTGCACTGACATCACAGTTTTTCAAGCATGACGTCCTTCTCCAGGGACTGGTCCCTCCCTCCCCATCATTCTGGCTTCTAAGGAACACTTTGCACTTCTTCTAAGACAGGTTTGTTTGCTCTTCTGTCGGTCCATGGTATTTTCAATATTCTTCACTAACACCGTAATTCAAAGATATCGATTCTTCTTCAGTCTTCCTTAGTCATTGTTCAGAGCTCACACACGCACATGAGGTGATTGAAAATACAAAGTCCATAAGGGAATCTCTTTCCAGAACAGGACAGAAATTAAAGTGGTTTCTCTAAGATGATTTTGCAAAGAAAAGAAAGGGGTTTGAGTCCTTACTGAGTTCCTGCAACTCAAGGACCAGTTGGCTTTGAGCTTTATTGCTCTGCTTGGAAGATGGGAGAGAATATCACTGGTACTCTATCCTTTTCTCTGGTGGCAGACTAAGGGCGAACTAGGGCTATACTCCCATCTTAGCGTGTAACCTCTCACTAGTGTTCCTCCCCTATTGGGGTCTTCTTGGAGCCCCATTCGACAAGCTCTCTTCAAGCTCCAAAAATGGTTTCTTCTTAGACACCACTGTAGAAAAAAATAACTGTTTTGTAAAAGGTGGCAAGGTTTATTCTCAAAGTAAATAATTACGAATATAATTTACAGATGTATTTATTAGTATGATGTTTCAAAGGGTGAGGATTAGTAATCAAAACTGGAATCATATTTAAACTTCCTTTTGAGGAGAAGATAATGGGAACAAGGATTAATATTTCCAGAAATGTCCACACTTGTTTTCCACTGAATAAATAATTACAGGTAGACATCTTTCCTGTGTTTCTTTACTTGGAAACTCAGAGTTAAACTACTCATAGTGTCTTTACCCAGCAGCAGGGATCTAATCAGTTTGGCAGAGACAAAGCGAAGAGACGCATTTATCATAGACCAGTGTAAGAAATGCAATGGCTGTTTATAGAGACACACTGTGTATTTGAGATTAAATGGGATTATTCTTGCTGGAATTCTTACAAGAAAGGCATTAAAATCAACATTTAGGTTTGTGAAAGTACTCATGGTCGTCTTGATGGGGGTGGAGGTTTTTTTGGTTTGTTTTTTTTGCTAACAGCTGTTGATGGAATAGCCTATCTGGCATTAAAAATGCCCCTCACTTTGCTCATTCTATTTTACGCCACATTCATACTAAGAAGAATTGAGTCATAATGCAGCATGCTGTAAACCGAGGGCACATTTCTTTCACTATATTTAATGGTTCCCTCAGCTTCTATTTCATATATTTTATCACAGGGTGTTCCTGTATTACTTGTAATTTCCTCAATAGAAGGAAAGGAAATACACATGTACACAAGAACCCATTAACTTTTCCAGCAAATGTTTATAGAGGAAAGGAGAAACTGCATTCCCTGTAATCTCCTACACTATAAAGACCACATCAACAGTCTAGCATTTTGAAACCACTCCTTTGTCAGCCTTTTCCCCACCCCAAACACACGCAATTAAGTGTTTCCGGCTGCAAATGCACTGTCTGTGATATGGAGGAGGCCCTTGACAAAAGAATGTTTAAAAATAAGGCCATAAATATCTGTTAAGATAAAGCCAACGTTTCTCCTCAAATGTAGCCTGTGAGCCACATGTGAAAGTCAAATCAAAACAACAACAAAAATCATTAAAAGAAAAGAAAAAAACCCCAAATTTGTCAGGGGTGGGGGTGTGGATTCAGTCTTTTTTTCAGAGCAGGTCTATGTTTATCTAGGTGTACTGGAGGTGTTGCGGGGTAAACATTGGACTGCTAGCCCCCAATTCTGCAATTCAAACCCACTAGTGTGGCACTGTAGGATCAGCACAGGATTGTGAACCACACAGTAGGCAGTTCAAACCCACCAGCTGCTCCTCGGAAACCCTATCCAGGGTTGCTGAGTCAAAACCAACTCAAGGGCACATAACAACAACTAGCCGATGTGAAGAACACAGATGAGGCTGTCAGCTTCCATACAGATTTATGTACAGTCACCATAAGTGGGGACAAACATGATGGTAAATGTTTGTCACAGGATCCCTGGGTAGTAGTACAAACCATTAAGAAATACACGAGGTTGGTAACTTCTAGTGCAGCGGCCACTGAGCACCCTATGGAGTACAATTCTACGATGGCACAAGTAAGTTTGACATGGATGGGGTGGACTCCGTGGTAACTAGCTTTATGTTTACTGCACTAATGTTAAGTCTTCACCTTTATCTGTTTTAAGACTTCTTGCTAGGCTAATTGTCAAGATGAAATGAGGCAGCTCAGTATTATGTAAACATTTTTTGGTAGCGGAATGAGGTCCTGGTGTGGCTCTGTAGGATGTAAGCAAGGTTGATGGTTCAACCCACCAACCACTCCTCAGAAACCCATACAGGGTGGCTATGAGTCAGACCCGAACTGACGGCACGTAGCAACAACGACAAATCTGCAGGTTAAGTTTCTATTGGTTTCAAGTACCAGTATCTCTCACATACCCTAACTCCTAAACTAAAGGATTAACAAAGTATGGTTTTACTTTTAGAGTATCTTACTTTAATGCATTTTATTTTAACTATTATTGTTTTTAGAAGCCCTAGTAGCTTCTCCTCAGAAACCCTATACAGGGTTGCTATGGGTCGGAACCGACTCGACAGCACTTAACAACAAGAAGTAGGGTAGGAGCTCTGGTAGTGTAGTGGTTACAAATTGAGTTGCTTGCTAACCTCAAGGTCGGCAGTTCGAAACTACCAGCCATTCCGCGGGAGAAAGATGAGGCTTTCTGCTCCTATAAAGATTTACAGCCTCGGAAAACCTGTACAGGGTCATTATGAGTCAGAACCAACTCCATGGTACTGAACAACAACAACAGTAGGGTAGTGGATTATGAGCTGGACTGCTAAACACAAGGTCAGTAGTTCAAATCTTCCAGTTGCTACATGGGAGAAAGATGAGACTTATTACTCCCATAATTTATAGCCTTGGCAACACTATACAGGCTTCTCTCAGTGGCACACACAACTACCACCACTATTATTGTTGTTGTGTGTCATTGCGTCGGTTCCAACTGATAGCAACCCTATATTGGGTTTCCAAGAGTGGCTGGTGGGTTTGAACCACCGATCTTACGATTAGCAGTCCAGTGCTTATCCTATAGTGCCACACTATTAATGTCAGTATTTTGAGAGTTAATGGTCAGTGGTTCAAACCCACCAGCTGCTCCACGGGAGAAAAATGTGTTAGTCTGCCTCCTTAAAGATTTACAGCCTCAGAAACCCTATTGAGCAGTCCTGGAGTCCCGGTGTGGCGCTGTGGGTTAATGCACCAGACTGCAAAGCTGTTTGAACTGCAAGGTCGATGGTTCAAGCTCGCCAGCTGCTCCTCAAAAACCCTATACAGGGTTGCTATGGGTCGGAACCGACTTGACAGCATTTCACAACAACAACAACGACTCTGTCCTAGAGGCTCAACATGAGTTGGAATCGACTCAGTGGCGGTTGTTTCCAGTTGGGTTGAGTTGAAATCTTAGCTCTGCCACATAATTAAGGATAAGTCATTTAATGTCTCTGATTTGATTACCTATAAAACTGGTGTGGCACTGTGAGCTAATGCATCAGACTGCAAAGCTGGGTGAACTGCAAGGTCGGTGGTTCAAGCTCACCTGCTGCTCTTTTGAAACCCTATACAGGAGTCGCTATGGGTCAGGACCGACTCGACGGCACTAAACAACGAAACTTGGATAATGATATCTGCTCTGGGTGATGCAAATGGTAAAGTGCTTGGTGGTTCCACCACGCCCAGGGGCACCTGGGAAGACAGACTTGACAACCCTGTGGAGCAGTTCTATTCTGCACACATGGGGGTGCCATGAGTCAGAAACAACTCAGCAGCAACTAACAACCACAACAGAATACCTTGGAGAATTACAAGAGATTTGGGTGTGAAAGTGCATAGTCTAAAACTGAGTCCATAGATTGGGGAAGTGTGGTTCTGTGATCAAATTCTTATGGGGGAAACCTGGTTCGAGTCCCCATGGGCAACAACCACTGGTCTATCAGTGGAGGCTGGTATGCTGCTGTGATGTTAAACATCTTTCAGCCATACGCCCAGACTAAAAGACGGTAGGAAGAAAGGGCTGGCAACCTACTTCCAAAATTCAACCAAAGAAAATCCTCTAGATTACAATGGTCCAATCTACAACTAATCATGAGGATGGTGTAGGCCCCTTATGCATGAGTCAGGGGGCAGGACCCCAGACAGCTAAGGACAACCTCTAATGACTACTTGGTGCTGAAATGGCAGCAGAAACAACGTGAAAGCACCCATCACAGAACTATGGAGACATCCGCAAGCATGCATCTGAAGAGACACAGAAAAAGCAAGACAGGTCTCAGGTTAGAGCTACCCCAGGGACACCCTACACAGTCACGGGAGGGAAGGAAACTAACATATACTGTTTGTTCCTAGGACTTGAACTCTGGTAAGAAATTCATATTTTACTTGAGTCCAGTTAAGTTACCTTTTTCACAGGATGGCCCAGCTAGTTGTTTTTTTTGTTGTTGTTGTTGTTGTTGTTTTTTAAGATTCTTTCATGCAAACCCTGTTTATCTGGCTTTAAATGCAGAGCAGTTTTTTTCTGGTTTGCATATGACACTTGACTGTTAATTGTCTTCTTACATGTATTGCAGTTAACAATAGCCTTGGAGGACTATTTCCTTTTCCTGCCTGCTCCATTCTGAAAGATCTACCACGGAAAAATATGTCACCTTTGTTTCCTCTAATAACTGGACACTTCCCCCTCCTGCAACACCAGCAACATTCCCACCATCATCAAAAACAACAAAAATCTGGCTTGGGCTTGCCTGGGGCAACTCAAATTTGCAAATCCACTTGAACTTTACATTGTGAATGTCATCTACATTTTATGCTGTAAAGTTAAAATCAGATAAACATTAATTTTATGCTCCATTATACAATGACAACTTAATATTTCACAGAACTTTTAAGACAAAAATCAAACTGATATTTTGTACATGCAAGAGAACTGAGAGTCCAAGATGACCTCTAACTTTGAGAGCCATCATGCTACCTACAAGTTAAATACATAATCTGAAAATTTGAAATGTTTCAAAATTAGAAATACAGAACTATCATTTCAAACAAGTCTTGAATCTGTTCTTGAGCTCCCAGCCGATCAGTTTCTCACCCTACAGATGTAACAGCCACGTTTTGTGGTGAAACATTAACTTCTGAAAAAAGAAAATCAAGAAGCAAAGTCTTCTCAAGCAAGTGCTAGCAGAGGAGACAGCAGTGGCCGAGCATTCTCCTGTGCATACCTGCACCATATTTGGGCTCCTGCAACCGAGCTCATTTCCCACACTAACAGCCTATCAGTGTCCTCTGGAGTATAAATAAACCACTGCTTAAAATATCCTTTTCTTTTTACATCGCTAATGGTCGGCAACCACCACTACCAACGCCTGTAGTTGAGCTTCAGAATATAGTTATTAATAAATCGTCTCCTTCTGTTACTTCCTCCTGCTCCTTCCTTCTAAGGGCTCTGCAACTCTAAAGATTTATATTGTATTCTAAAGATTATTATTTTACAGTTTCTCTGCAATACTTACTCTGCTTTTCCCTTATTCTCAAATGGGGCAAAATAATCAGGTCAATGAAGTTCTGAGAAGCTGATTCAGACTTTTAGCAACCCCATATACGTGTCTGAATAGGGCTGTGCTTGATAGGGTTTCCAATGGTTGACTTTTTCAGAAGTAGAATGCCGGATCTTTCTTTTGACGAACCTCTGTGTGGGCTGGAATCTCCAGTGTTTCCATTAGTGGCAGAGCTCGTTAAATGTTTGTACAACTGGGAGACTCAGAAAATATCCATGATCTGCCAGGATATTAATTTGCCAAACACATTCAGAAGAAACAACATAGGTTTGAGGTTTTAAGTAAAAAATAATGTAAAGGCCTGAATGTTCTTGCCCTGAAAAATACTACGATGCAAACCATTATTGCCGGCACAAAGGAAAACCATGATTAAATGGCTAGAAGATGGACTGGCACTAGAGATAAGCCTGCTCTGTGGAGTCATGTCCTAAGTGGACCTACAACCAGGAAGGCATACCTACTTGACATAACTTTTCCTCCAAAGCCACAGTTTTCTATCGAAGCCCACTAGCTGCTCCTCGTACACCTTATACAGGGTCTCTATGACTCAAAATGGAATCAAAAGCACTTAACAACAATCACAACATTAACATACAAAGGAGCCCTAGTGGTTCTGTGGGAGAAGCACTGGACAGCTAACTGAATGGTCGGCAATTCAAACCCACTGGAGGAAGATGAGGTTCTCTGACCTCTGCTCAGATAAAGACCGACAGCTAGAAAGCCCTGTCTAGGGTCACTGTGAGTCAACCCTATTCCAGTGGGTTTGGTTTGGTCTGTTCATTTACAGCTCAAGACTCTTCCAAACACCACAGTTTTGGAAAGCAATGTTGTACTTACACCTGAATTGATTCAATAGTATCACTAAAGTTAGAAATAAATAATTTACTTTTTCTGTTGGCGTCTGGTAGGTAAGTTTACTCAAGAAGCATTTGTTTTCTACTCACGAACAGCTGACTTAACCACTGAGTCTAAAAGATCCATATTCTTATTTTCTTATTACTCTTTGCTGGGGTTTTCCAGTTGTCAAGCAGATTATCAGAAGGACACTCCATGTTTTCATGAGGTTAGAAAAGCTAAAATGAATTGATCACAGAGTTCTGCATGACCCAACTCTAAAAAGTTTCCCAAACATTTCTGGTTATTTGCACCTCACCATATATAGAAGTTCAGGTGTGGCGTTGTGGATTAATGTGCTAGATTGCAAAGTCATTTTGAACCGCAAAGTTGGTGGTTCAAGCTCACCAGCAGATCCTCAGAAACCCTATACAGGGCCACTCCAGGTGGGAACCAATTTGA
>NW_006408540.1:21710700-21711651 GCF_000296735.1 Chrysochloris asiatica | reverse complement strand
CCTTGGAAACCCTATACAGAGAAGCTATGAGTCGGAACCGACTCCATGACACATCACCACCACTACTACAAATACGTATATGTAACTGGAAAACCATAGCAGAGAGGAATAGGAAAATAAGACTATTAGACTCCGTGGTTAAATCATCTGTTTTATATGTTGTTTTTAAGTGTCACCAAGTTGGTTCCAACTCATGGTGACCCTGTATAGGGTTAACGGGGAGCAAGTAGTGAGTTTGAACTGCTGAAATTGTCGTTCAAATCAATCTTGTGGTCCAGTACTTATCCTATCTATAATACACACACACACACACATATATATATTATGTATAGACATAATGTGATGAGAAAAGATTGAAATTGTCAGGATTTCATTTTACTTGGATCCACAAGCAATGCTCACGGAAGCAGCAGTCAAAAAATCAAGAGATTGATTGATTGCATTGGGCAAATCTGCTACAAAAGACCTCTATAAAATGCTCAAAAGTAAATATGTCACTCTGAAGACAAAGATTCGCATGATCCAAGCCATGGTATTTTTAATCGTCTCATGTGCATGTGAAAGCTGAACAGTGAATAAATAAGGCCTGAGAAGAATGGATACATTTGAATTATAGACTACCAGATTACAAACAAATCTGTCTTGGAAAAGCTGCAGTCAGAATGCCCTTTAGGAGGGAAGATGGATAGACTTCTCACTTTGGATATGTTATCAGGAGGGGCCGGTCTCTGGAGAAAGACATCATATGCTAGGTAAAATGGAAGGTCAGCGAAAGTGAGGAAGACCCGCAATGAGATAGACTGGCTCAGTGGAAGTAGCAATTGGTTCAAAACTTAACCGCGAGTGAGGGTGGTGTGGGACCTGGCAGTGTTTTCTCCTGTTGTGGGTAAGGTCGCCGCTTTGAGTTGGAACCAATTCGAGGGCACCTAACAACAATACTATCAGGAGAAC
>NW_006408540.1:21708659-21710070 GCF_000296735.1 Chrysochloris asiatica | reverse complement strand
ACTATGAGTCGAAATCCACTCCACAGCACATACCCACCACCACATGAACACTATTGAGTTGGAACCGAACTGCAAGGTCGGCGGTTCAAGCTCACCAGTCATTCCTCGGAAACCCTGGATAGGGTCGCTATGGGTCGGATCCAACTTGACGGCACTTAACGACAACAACAACAAAAACAACAAATGAAAGGCTCAGTGGGTTGTATGGTATCTGTGAACTACAGGGTCAAAAGTTGTAGCCCACCAGATGATCTGTGGAAGATAAGGATTTCTGCTCCTTCAAAGATTTACAGCCTCAGAAACCTTATTACAGTATTACAGGGTTGCTAAGAGTCAATGGCACATAATAACAGCAGCAGCATACAGAGAGACTGCCTCATTCCATATTCTACATGTAAACCAGGGTCCAGAGTGTGTAAAAGAGCTTTATAAAGTGAGTTAAATTGAGTTGGTTTCGACTCATAGTGATCCCCCCAAGGAGTGGCTATTGGGTTTGAAATCTTAACCTTGTGGTTAGCAGTCCAGAGCTTATCCTAAAAGGCCACACCAGATTCTCATAAAGTGAGAGGAGATGAAAAATAAAATGCCTCACAGAACAAAGTGCTTTGGTCACAGTCAGACCTTCTGTCCCTTAAATAGTCAATCCCTGAATCTTACCAGATCAAGAACCACAAAGTAAGTATTTATTCCAGACTTAATTTATCCTCTCCAAGTCAGTTCTGATTCATAGCAACCTTATATAGGGTTTCTGAAGAGCAGTTGGAAGATTTGAACTACAGACCCTGAGGTCCAATACTTATCCTACAACATCACACCAGCACTCCTGACAATTATTAAGCATGCTGAACTTCTTGGCTGCTTTATTTTATAAAGACTTCTCACATTTTCTTTGGAAGTATGAGAATAGTTTTAAGATATTCTGCAATTTTCCAGATACTTTGTTGTTGTTGTTAGGTGATATCGAGTTGGTATCGACTCATAGCGTCCTTATGCACAGCAGAATGAAACACTGCCCGATCCTGGGCCAACCTCACTACTGTTGCTACGCTTGAGCCCATGGATGCTGCCACCTGGCCAATCCATCTCGTTGGGGGTCTTCCTTATTTTCTCTGACCCTCCACCTTACCAAACATGACATCCATCTCCAGCGACTGGTACCTCCTGACAATATGCCCCAAGTATGAGAGACGAAGTTTGGCCATCTTGGCCTCCAAGGAGCACTCTGGCTGCACTTCTTCCAGAAAGGATCTATTGGTTCTTTTGACAGCCCATGCACTTTCAATATTCTCCTCCAACACCATAGCTCAAAGGCATCAATTCTTCTACGGTCTTCCTTAATCACTGTCCAGCTTTTACATGCATATGAAGTTACTGAAAATACCATGGCTTAGGCCTAGCGCACCTTAGTCCT
>NW_006408540.1:21693027-21708278 GCF_000296735.1 Chrysochloris asiatica | reverse complement strand
GGTACTGAGCACAGAACCAAAGTGGAGCCATGGGTTGGCCACTGCTGCCCAAACCCATTTACCCATGGTCCGAATTCCATCTGGCTATTAATTTAAGTCAATGAGCCCTGGAGGCACAAGGGTTAAAGCATTTGGTGGTTAACTGAAAGGTCTGTATGTAGTTCAAATCCACCATTTGCTGCAGAAAAACGTATGGAATATGTTAACAAGACAGAAAAAGAATTTTATTTTCAACAAGTAGAAAATTCAAGGTTAAGAAGTCCAATTCTCATAAACGCCAACCAAGAGATCGGAAAGTAGCTGTCATCCAATTTTACAGTAAAATAAAAATAGAAATTCTGTATCAAGTGAAAGCTGACTTTAAAGCAACCCAAATGTCCACTGTTAAAAGAGCACGTGATTGCATAAGGTTTCACTAATAAAACTAGAAATAGTTTTAAAATATAATAAAAGCAGTTTTCAGGATACCATTCCATTCACTAAGTCTTTTCAATTTAAGATCCGATCACACTATAATTTTTCTTTTTTGTAACATTTTATTACGATGCTTTCACTTTCAGTATTTTTCAAGGATGTCACATGCTTGAAAGTGATCCCAAATACAAAACTATGGGAGCTATAGAGGTTAAGAAATGTGAGAGGTAAACTGAGAGCTTAACATATGACTAATGAATGCTGTTGTCAGGAGTCCTGGCGTGGTGCTGTGGGTTAATGAGTCAGAATGTAAAGCCGTTTGAACTGCAAGGTCGGCACTTCAAGCTCACCAGCTGCTCCTCGGAAACCCTATACAGGATCCCTATGGGTCAGAACGGACTCAACAGCACTTCACAAAAATAGCAATGCTGTTGTCAGGTGTCATTCAGTTGAGTCCCCTGCATAGTACAACAAAACAAAACACTGCCTGGTTCTGCGCCAACCTCACAACCGTAAGCTGATGCCACTGCGCCAGTCCATCTCATTGGGGTCTTCCTCTTTTTTGGTGACCCTCCACTTTACCATGCACAATGCCCTTGTCTCACCATCCTTGTTGCTAAGAAACATTCTGGCCGTACTTCTTCCAAGACAGATATGTTTGTTCATCTGGTAGGCCACGATAATTTCAATATTCTTCACCAACACCATAAATCAAATGCACCCATCCCTCTCCAGTTTTCCGTATTTATTATGTTCATTATCACTAATAGGTAGTCAGATAATTGTTGTTGTTGTTGTTAAGTGCCGTCGAGTCGGTTCCGACCCATAGCGACCCTGTACAGGGTTTCTGAGGGTGTAAATCTTTACGGGAGTAGAAAGCCTCATCTTTCTCCCGCGGAGCAGCTGGTAGTTTCGAACCGCTGACCTTACGGTTCGCAGCCCGATTCGTAACCACTACGCTACCAGAGCTCCTTAGTCAGATAATAGAGACAAATAATAAAGAGATGGAGAACGAGGCATATTCAAAAAGATAATGGCTAGATTTTTTCTTGAATTGATGAAAGAGCTGAATCGTCAGACTCAAGAGGCAAAATAAAATTTATAGCGAAATAAATGAAAATAATATCTACCTGTACATATCATAGCAAAATTTCCAAACGCTAAAGACAGAAGATAAGAGAGAAAAATCAGATGGAAAACATGGAGCATTTTCTACAAACCTAAAACTGTTAGACTAGCAAAGAATTTCTGCTGCAACTCAGGTGCCATTAACACTGGAATGATATATTTGAAATGCTATTAGGAAAGAACAATCACTCTAAAACTTTATATTCATCTGACATCCTTTTAAGAATGAGGGGGAAGGAAGATATTTTCAGAATAAAAGATGACATTCTTCACAAACACACACTCACTGAGGGACTTAAGGCAGCATGTTATAAAAGAACAAGAAGGAACCCTATGAAGAGTAAGCTGAAAAAAAAAGCAACAGTGAACAAAAAGTCTGGGTAAATTTGTAAATAAGTGCAAATAAGTAACAAAGGACTAAAACCAAAGCGTGACTAAAGCAACTAATAATATACACACTTGGAGAGGGCTGCTTACAAATTTTCCATGAACTCTATTACAGTGTCCTGAAGTAGGGCTGTAGGATTAGCACTGGTAGGCTAGCTACAAGGTCCGAGGTTCAGACCCACCAAATGCGCCTTGGAAACCCTATACATGGTTACTCTGAGTCAAAATTGACTTGACAGCATGGAACAACATTAACTCTATTATTTATAAATGAAGATTGGAGAGGGGTGCTTGCAATGAAACTTATTAACGCTAGTATTTGTGGATGAATGGTAGATGAATTTTCCCCCCACCCTTTCAAAAAAACTAGAGTTGTATAGAAAATTAAGAGTATATAAGCCAAATATTCATATCAATGATTTATAGGTAGTCATTAAACATAGAGAAACATCATGACCAACTTCCAAAACAGAGGAAGACAAAAAACTTGAATTAAAAACAAAACAAAACTAAAAACAGTCATTAGAACTTAGGAAACAGCAGAAGAAAAGAAAGCAAAAAACATCCAGATGAACAAAATACAAGGAAGGAAAAAAAATAAATGTACATGTATGAATAATCATCGATCAAAAGATACAGATAATCAGATTGCTTCAAAAACGAAAAGTCATTTATGTTGTGTTTTGAGATAGACCTAAAACTTAAGGTTGAAAATAAAGAAATGGAAAAAGATTTATTAGCCCGAAAGTCATGAAAAACAAGCTAAAATATAAAGTGTATTAATTTCATCCAATACAAAAAGCATCTTTAGAGCTAGGGAGAATCAATACACAATGGTAAAACATGAAATCTTCCAAAAGACATGCAATTCTGGATTTGGCCTAAGATACTTGATCTATATGTTTGCCTAATATAAATAAATAAATAAATATGTGTGTGTGTGTATATATATATTTGGAGTCCTGGTGTGGCTCTGTGGGTTATGTGTCAGACAGCAAAGTCGGTTTGAACTGCAAGGTTGGTGGTTCAAGCTCACCAGTCGTTCCTTGGAAACCCTCTACAGTGTCGCTATGGGTTGGAACCTACTCAACGGCACTTTACAGCAACAACATATATATTTTTATATTAGGCAAACATATAGTTTCAATAATTGTTACTATATATATATATATATATATATATATATATATATATATATATATACACACACACACACACACACACATCTATAAAAAAACTGATAAAACTGCTGCAGGGAAAAACCAATGAATTCATAATTATTCTTTTTTATTTAACCAAGTCCTCTAAGTGACATATATGAAATAGGGTAGTCCTATTGTGGTGCTGTAGGATAAGCACTTGACCATAGGGTTGATTTGAACTACAAGGTTGGAGGTTCAAACTCACCAGCCACTCCTTGGAAACCCTATACAGGGTCTCTGAGTTGGAACCCACATGACGGCAGTTAACAACAATACAGATACAGTGGAAGCTAAAATTCACACTAAAGTTTTCCTCTTACTTAAATGCTTAGTTTGGCACCCTGGAAATTTTCCCACCAATTGTGTTCAAGATTATGGAATTGTCCTACGGGCATGTAATGCAATGGAGCACAGAATTAAACAACATGGTGGTGGTGGTGGTGGTGGTGGTGGTGTGCCACCATAGAGTCGGTTCCGACTCATAGTGACCCTTTACAGGGTTTCCGAGGCTGTAAATCTTTACTGGAGCAGAAAACCTCCTATTTCTTAACCACTACGCTATCAGAGCTCCCGAGCTCCTTAATAAACAACACAGCAAATGTGAAAGTGCTTCGCTAACTACCCAAATTTGTAAGGGAAAAAAATCCTACTACTTTCTATTCTTATTCTAATTTATAGTCTGATCTAGAGATAAATTACTTTCATATTTCCCCAAAGTTCTACTACTGTCAAATGAGTCCAACTCCATGGAACCTTCAGGGACAGAATAGAGCTGCCCCATTGGGTGTGCAAGGCTGTAATCTTTATGAGTTAAAGAGCTGGACTGTACGGTCAGTTTGAACCACAAGATCAGCAGTTCAAGGTCACCAGTTGCTCCTCAGAAACTCTATGCAGGGTGCTGTAAGTTGGAATTGACTCGACTGCACTTAACAACAATTCTTACGGAAGAAGACTGCCTCATCTTTCTCTTGTCAAGGTTTGAGCTACCAACATTTCAGTTAGCAGTCAAAAGCTTAAACATGCTTCACCAACGATCCTGTTCCTAGATACAGTGATTGGTTGTTGGACACAAAAACGATCCATCTTACTTAGCTGTTAAGAAGTGATGATAATGAAAATAATGATGGTTATTTGAAAAACCCGCACCTTCTTTCACATGTTTATATTCTTTTGTTTCTATCTCTCTTCTAAGACTTGGCAAACTGCAATGTTCTTACAGGGACTATAATAAGTTGGTTATAGATGAACTGTCCATGTTTCAAAGAGCTTGTATCTTTACAGTTTACAAACAAATGTAATTTTCAGCTACTTTAGTTGAGTTTGCAGATAAGCTTTGAGAATTACTATAAACAAGTATCAGTAGAATGACTTCGTTGTTGTTTTTAAGTGCCCTCTCTTTGAGTTCTGACTCATAGAGACCCTGTAATAGGGTTTCTGAGCAGCAGCTGGTGGGTTTGGTTTGAGCCACAGACCTTGCAGTTGGGCAGTCCAGTGCTTATCTTAAAGTGCAACACCAGGACTGCAAATAGGATAAATTGTTGAATGCTGATCTGATTCACAGGGACCCTGTATAGGGTTTCTGAGGCTGTACATCTTTGCGGGAACAGAAAGCCTTCTTTTTCTCCCAGGCAGAAGGTGGTAGCTTCAAATGGTTTGCAGTCCAGCGCTGATTGTACAGGCCACCGTGTTCTTATAGGATGAATGTGTTATTGTTGTTAAGTGACTTCGAGTTGGGTCCGACCCATAGCGACCCTGTATAAGGTTTCCAAAGAGCAGCTGGTGAGCTTGAACTTCCAACTTTGCAGTTCAAACAGATCTGCAGTCTGGCGCACTAACCCAGAGCGTCATACTAGGACTCCTATAGGATGAATTAAGAGTAGGTATTTACCCCATTTTCAGAGAGCAAAACTGCATTACAAAAAAAATTTTTTTTTAAATCTCTACTAAGGCCTGGAGCAAATTAAAAAAAAAAAAAAAATCTGACAATGCTCTAATTATTAAAACCATGATGTCACATTTGTGTCCTCTGTTATTCCCCCCACCTCCAATACAAACAGTAATCTAAAACAACCTCTGTGCTCAGGTGACATGAATAATGGAAAAACCCTCTTTAGAAGTCTTGCCAAATTATGATCTATACTAAACAGAATGGAATCTGATAAGAAATACCAAATTATTAGCTCATTCACACTTAATAAACTTGCCAACTAACAATGCCAATAGACACAATTTTACAAACAAAATTGAGTTTAAAAATGCACTGTAACTTTTAAGGCCAGACTGTAAATTCCACCTTAAACACAAACGACCAGCAGCACGCAAGGAAAGGCAAGATTTAAACCACACACGGCAGGTTTAAATCTGTAAACAGAATGCATGAATCTACCGTCTTCTTTCAACTTTGGCGTTTTATGAAAAATAATCTCAAAACTTTAAGAAATGATTTTCCAATGCCAATATGCTCACTGTGTTTTTATATACCTTACTGATCTGTCATTTCATAAAGCACAAACAACCTGCAAAAGAGCAGTTCATTAAAAAGTACAGGCAGTTCCTGACCTAGGACAGAGCACCCCTTTAAGGACTCTGTCAAAGGTCAGTTTTCAACTACGTTGAATACCATTTTCTTTGTTTTTTTAAAAGTTTTCATTGTTTGCTATGCAGCAGTATTTTGAACAGTATATCATAACATTGAATATCTGTGCATAAACATCTGATAACAATAGTATCATTAAACTACACACTACAAAATTACATGAAGTACATGTTACTAACAAGATGTACCAAAAAAAAAGTCAGTTCTAAGTGCACTTTGTCAGAACTCAAATATCTTTTAAATCACAGATGACCTATGTGTGGATGTATGCATACATGTAATATTTTTTCAAATTTACTGGTTGGAAATACATATGTACATGTATGTATGTATGTGTGAGTATATATATATATATATATATATATATATACAGGTGCATGTATGTGTGTACCATATATGTGTGTGTGTGTGTATATATATTACACACACACGTATATGTGTGTCATCAAGTTCGTTCCTACTCATAGTGACCCTACATCGGGTTTCTGAAGACTGGATGATGGATTTGAACTGTTGACCTAGCAGTTAGCAGTCCAGAGCTTATCCTACAGCACTACACCAGGACTCTAGGATAAGCACTGGGCTGCTACCACAAGGTCAGCGGTTCAAACCCACTAGCCATTCCCTGTACAAGTAGCTATGTCTCAGAATTGACTCAAGGGCATCTATCAACAACAACAAATATATATATATACAGTTAAGGTTTTGTGTCAACTTGACAAGCAAGGTTTAAGCAGTCAAGATACAATAATTCCCAGTGATGAGATCAAGTATAATTAATCACCTCCATGATGATATCGACTATGAGCAACCAATCAATCAAAAAGAAGTTTCCTGGTGCTAGTATGTTGGATATTTGAGCAAAGTTTGATCCAATTGTGATGAGTTTGGATCCTGCTTATGGCTGTTCATCTGACCTCCAGTTCTTTGGCCTGCCGTACTGCCTACCGATCCTGGGAATCATCAGTAGTCTGCCATCGTATCTGACAACCCTGGATTCACTGTCTTGGGTTCATCAGTCCCTGCAGCTACATGAGTCAGAAGAAGCCTCCGGCCTGACATCTGTCCCACAGACTTGGAACTTGCTCATCTCTACAAACGTGTGAGCCATATCCTTGATACAGTGCTGTGGGTTAATAAACTGGACTGCAACATTGGTTTGAAGTGCAAGGTCAGCGGTTCAAGCTCACCAGCCGGTCCTCAGAAACCCTATATGGGGTAACTATGGGTCGTAACCAATTCAACATATAAAGACATATATAAGCTTCACTGATTTTGCATCTCTAGAGAACCCAGTCTAAGACAATGATCTATCTAGCTACCCAGTTGCCATCAAGTTGACGCTGAGATAAGAATAACCCTGTATTATGTATGTGTCAGAGTCGAATTGCACTCCCCAGTGTTTCCTATGGTTGTTTTAGACGTAGATTACCAGGCCTTTCTTTCTAGGAATCGCTGGGTGGACCATCAACTAGCCCATAACAGTTTGGACCAAATGTATGTATGTACGAGGTAAAGTGTTCTTACTAGGGTTCCAGTTCATACGCACATAGGTTTATTCTAAACAAAGCATGTCTAAACATGCCTCTGTGATCAGTGGATGCTGCAGAAAAGTTCTCTCATAATACACACTTGTCTTAGTCTTGTTAGGGTGCAAAAGAAATAAAACGACTCATTCAAACAGTGGTGTCCAAGGAGATCTGCTGGGCCAGTTAAATTCAAAGCAGAGGGGTCAGCTCAGACGGTTCTGGTGACAGTTTTTTGAGATTCTCAAGGGGTCACCTTGATAGACTTTCTCAAAGGACACAGGATGGTCACAGTAGCTTGTTATTCACAAGATTTAAGAAAATGGAAATCTGTATTGTTGAGAAAAAGGTCAGGAAAGTGGTGAAGAGGAATTTATTTCATCATGACAATGAGCTGCTCATTCTTCCAGGATAGCAAGTCTGTCCTGTGAGAATTGCATTGGAAAACCTTACCCCCACCCACATCCTAGCTTTGATATTTTTGTTTCAGACTTCTCTTTACTCCCCAAACACAAAGATTATCGAAAATAACACAATTTGATTTGCTTGAGGATGCTCAAACTGCTGTTTTAATGTGTTGTAAACTGAAGAGCATAGAATTCTTTGAGGCAGGGTTAGAGAGATGGAAAAACTGCCTTCAGAAATGGACAGGCCTTGATGGAGGATGTTATGAGAAACTATAGCTTCAGATTTCGATATTGTTTGATAAAGGTTTCTATGATATTGTAACAATACTTTTGATTTACTCTCGTATATATAAAAATACACACTCCTTTTGTCTTTGTATGAAACAAGATCTTCATAAAAACATACATGAGACACTAGTTTGTATTGCATTGATCAAAATGCCACTCATGTTCCAACTTAGAAGATACTACCAATTGTCTCAGTTTCTAGAGAGAAAAAACAAGAGCTTACACTAGAGAGAGGCATTCTTCAGAAATGGCAGTATTAAGGAGAGGGAGCATTTCTTAATGATGAAATTCCTAGGAACAATGAAAATTAATTTAACTCAGAAAAAAATGTAAAACCTGAGATTTCTAAAGCAATGTGAAAGTCCAGTATGCCTCCCCCAAGCCTTGGAATGGACAGCAATAGTCTGAGGATTAAAGATTATTTCTCAGAATGATCCCCAAAGGAATGTGGTGATACAGGTTAGACCACCATCAGGAAGTTGGCTCTCTCTGCACATTTGTTTAGCAGCCAAAAAGGATGCCAAGCTTCAGAGAAGGTAGCCAAAACACAGTCCTTTTATGGTATGATAACATTTTGTTCAAGAAACGTCTTTCTTTTTTTACAGGCAACGTCTCAGAATCTACTCCTAGCTGCCTGGAAAAGATGGGGGCTTCTAAGAGTAAGCCAGATCTTGGCCTGGTGTATTTCATGATAGCAAAATAAAACCACTCACCAGGAGTTCTAGAAGGGATACAATCAAATGCTGCAAAGAACTGTCATTTTGGCAGCCTTTCTTCCTGAACCTCTCTGAGATTGGGATTCTAAACTAAGGCCCCTGCCCTGAGATTCACAACACATCTACAACTGCCAAGAGTTGTGTGACCTGGGGTTATTTTGTTTTCCTAAAGTACATTTTCTTCATGAGCCTCAACAACAACAACCTCTTCAACACCTTAAAACAGATTTTAAACTTTGTGAGCCTTTCCCGTGTTACTCAAGTTCAAAATCTTCGTTTCTATATAGAGGCAAGTCTTCTTTAATCATTTTTTATTATTCTTGGACCTAATTCTCGGATTAAGGCACTGTATAACAGGAAGAGGCACAGTGGCACGTATACTGAAACTAACATAACCTTTGTGAACACCAAGCAGCAGAGATTAAAAGCCCAGCTCCTTTAGACATAGGCTACATAAACAGCAATAGATTAATATTGTTTTACAAATGTCATGTTTCTAACTTGTAAAAAATGTGGAAAGCATTTAAATGTTTTGTTGTTGTTTTTTTAAACTACTTTTCATATTGAAGATTTTCTCCCTATGTTAATTAAACCCAATTGTCAAACAACTGCATTCTTCTTGGATCAACAATCAACACCCATGGAAGCAGCAGTTAGAAGAGATCAAACCATAGATTGCACTGGGCAAGTCTGCTATGAAATCAGACTTGCTGAAAGTTTTCCAAAGCAAGGTGTTCTTACCCCAAGTCATAGTTTTTCAATTGGCTCATATGTATTAGAAAGGCTGGACTATGAAAAAGCAAGAAAGAAGAATGTATGCATTTTAATTGTGATGTTGATGAAGAATGCTGAATATAGGAAGGATTGTCAGAAGGAACAAATCCATTTTAGAAGAAATACAACTAAAAGGCTCCTTTGAAGGTAGTAGGATGGTGACACTTGAGCTCACTTGCTTTGGAAATGCCATCAGGTAAGATCAACTGTTATGATTAATAAAGTAGAGGGTCAGTGAAAGGGAGGGGACCCTTCAATGAGATGGACTGATACAAAACTGTCACAATGGACTCAGACACACTAAACATTATGAGGATGGCAAACAGCTGGGCTGCATTTTGTTCTATTTTGAACAACCATTTTTTTCCTGGGTAGGGCAATTACTCAGTACTTTAAGGAGTGCCTTATAGTACTGAGCTTCTTATAGTACCGAATCGAGCTGCGAACCTTAAGGTCAGCAGTTTGAAACTACCAGCTGCTCCACGGGACAAAGATGAAGCGTTCTGCTCCCATAAAGATTTACAGCCTCAGAAACCCTGTACAGGGTCGCTATGAGTCGGTTCCGACTCCACGGCACATAACCACCACCACCACCTCAAGGAACCTGGAGTGGCACTGTGGGTTAATGAGTCCGACTGCAAAGTCATTTGAACTGCACAGTCGGCGGTTCAAGCTCACCAGCTGCTCCTTGGAAACCCTATACAAGGTCACAACTCGATGGCACTTAACAACAACATGAGGAGCTTTGGTAATGTAGTTGTTACACATCAGGTTGCTAATCTCAAGGTCATCGGTTCAAAACTACCTGCTTTTCCATGGGAGAACCGTGAGGCTTTCTGCTCCCGTAAAGACTTACAGCCTCAGAAACCCTATACAGGGTAGCTATGAGTTGGAACCGACTCCACAGCACATAGCCACCATCATAAAAAAGGTGTAAGTGTTTTCAGGTACTTATCATAAAATATTTCGTATTTCAATTAAACTCAGCGATCAAACTGGAGTAAAGTTTCTGTTAACAGAAGAACACAAGATGGCCATCTTTTTCAGATCATTTTAAAGTTGTGCCGTGTTACTGTTTTATTTTAATACACTTATGAAGTAAATGTGGTAAGGGTACCAAAAATAATATCCAAATATATAGAGTATTTGCGTTTCAAATAGTTCTAGGGAGTCAGTTCAAAACTTTTCAAATGTCTTCGACCACTGGTAGTAAAGAGATACTTATTTCTTCATTTCCATTTAGTTTTCAAACTCATTCAAAAAATGCATGATTCAATACAAAGGAATAGTTCTTAAACCCAGTAATTTTAGAAGTAGGAGATGTGATTAAAGAAAAACAAAACAAATGGTAGAAAGGGAGAGAAAAGTAAGAAATGAAACTATTACAAAGTTTAAAGAGTTGAGTACTTAACAGTTCCCTTTATTTTATTCTTCTTTCCATTAATTAGGTTTTATCCCTAAAATGTATTTATCAGGAACCACTCTGTTTCTCTTTAGCCATCAATTTCAATGTGTTTTCTTTGTTCTTGCCCTTGAGAATCCTGAGAACCATATCTTTATACATCTATGAAGATAGCAACATTCTTCCATTCGCAACTAGTTTCGGCAGGAAACTCATCATACTAAAATCAACTTTATTAACGTTTTTAAAAACATACCATAAATTTTAGTATTGTAGTACTCAATGTTGGTAGAATTCATTGTCTCCACCATCCCAGAAGAAATAGGTCATGTATACACAAAAGTTTTTCATGTATGTAAAAGTGCAAATTTAAATGTATGTACTTATTGTATGAACGGCATCCTGGTGTCGTGCTGGTACATAAGTACTGGATGACTGCTAGCCACAAGGTCAGATCAAACCCACCAGCCAGTCTTCAAAACCCCATTCCAGGGTCTCTTATGAGTCAGAACTGACTCGACAGCACTTTACAACAACTTGTTACGTGCAGGACTACTAGAGGTGAAAATTTCAACCACAATGAGTTTGGTTTTGTTTTTGAAGTAAATCAAGGGGCAGTGTTGGCTCATTGGTAGACTTCTTGCCCTCCAGGAGGAAGACCCAGGTTGAATTCTCAGCCAAACACATCATGTGCAGCTACCAATCATCTGTCAGTTGGGGGCTGCGTGTGGCTATGATGCTGAAGAGGTTTCAGTAGCGCTTCTAAACTAAGACCAGGAATATAGGTCTGGCAACCTACTTCTGAAAATCAGCCAATGGATCACAACAGTTAATCAGTTGTGCATGGGGTCTCCTTGAGTCAGGAACTGACTTGAAATCAGTAAACAAGAAGAAAAGTAAACAGATTAACTACATATGCTCTTGGAACATCTTGTGGGTTGCGATGAGAAACGACAGATATCTCAGAGAGATACTGAGCCAAACGCTATAGACAGGACTATGCCGGCTCTACTAGGAAATCACAGGGTAGTTAACATTCTTGTGATAGAAATAGCTTGGACTGTTGTTAGGGATGAAAATAGTCAGATGAACTAGAAACCTATAGAAGTGAAGATTAGATAAACTTGTATGTTATAGATTATCCTAACAGTAACTTTCTCATCTTATTTACCAAAAAGATAGGACTACTAAAAAACAATCATGTGCTTTTTTTTAAATCCCAAGGAAGGAGGTATGCATTCCTAAAGAAACTCAAAATTCTCAGTGGCCAATTAAAACAAAACTAAAATGTAACAGACATTGTTATCGATCATAAAGTGGTGCTTTACCAGGTCCACTAGGAAGTCTGAACTTTCAATGTCTGCTAAATTTGATACACAGCACAAACCTTCTAAAAAGCCAGTAGACTTTATTACCATATTGCACACCAAGATGAAGAAACTGAGAAAAGTAAAGGTTACATTCTGTCTCAAACTCTGGAACCTAGTTTTTTACAATAGAAAACAGCTATTATCTCATCTGACATTCTAGATGTTGAATCAAGAATTTAGAAAATAAAGAAAGAGTCAAGAGTTTGGCCAGTGGCAGAGGGCAGTCAGATAGGAACAAAATCTAAAACACAGGCTTAAAATAACTGCTGTTCTTAACTCCAGGGCTACTTGCGGACATTGACTACGAGCTCCGACTTCACATAATTGGCTATAAAGATAACCAGACTTGATATCTGTCTGGAGTTATTCAGTGCTCTTCCTTAATTATCGGAGTTGGCTTAAAGTGAGCAGGTTTAGTTAGCAACCAAGTCCAATGGTCCCTATTAACTTCCAAATGCCAGCAAGGTTTCTCTTTACTTACCCCTGATTTGTCTCAATATCGAATGATTTTTCATTCTCTTTACTTCTCCCCCTCCGAATCCATATCAATAGCCGAAGACAATACCCCAACAACCTGATAAGCACCAAAGAGGCAGAAGAGTAGAAATGATGCAACATCAAGCATTTAAAACATGCCACACTGTCATTCAGGAGAATCTACTAGAAAGAACCGTATCAGCGGCACTATTAATGTGCTATAAAAATGATTTCTTAAAAGATCATTGTGGAGTTTGCTACAAATTGACAGAAATTAAACCATCATTATTTTGTATTTTAAGCAGAATTTGGTGACAACATTGACGGGTAACCTACCTTAAATTTAAGTAGGCCAGCATCTGGAGATTAATGATGGCCTCAGGAATGGCTCGGATACAATTGTGATATAGATTAAGAATTTCCAGTGATACAAAATGGCACAACTCCATCGGAACTTCAACCAGTCTGTTTTTAGATAAATCTATAAGAAAAGGAAAGATGGTTTTGTCAGTAAATCTCCAATGCAATCAACACAATCTTTTGAGTTCTATTTCCAAGTACATTAGCCAATTACAGTGATGCAAGAGTATGTTGTTGTTAAGTGCCATCGAGTTGATTCCGACCCATAACAACCCTATATGGAGTTTCCAAGGAGCAGCTGGTAAGCTTGAACCAATGACCTTGCAGTTCAAACGACTTTGCAGTTTGATGCATTAGCCCACAGTGCCACACCAGGACTCCACACCATAGAAAAGCATAAATACTTCCGCAAAAAAAACAAAATAAAACATTTTAGTTGATAGAACTAAATAAACTGATACAGTTTGTAAATCCTGCCTAGGATATAAGGGGAACTGAATTACTTTTTTACTCTATCTGAAAATGATTTCAAATCCATCCTGCCTAGGCAAGCATCTCTGGGTGTTTGTTGTTAAGTGCCACTGAGTCGGTTCCAACTCATAGCGATATTGTATAGGTTGCGGAGGAGCACCTGGTGGGTTTGAACTGCCGACCATGTGGCTTGCAGTCAAGTGCTAATCCTACAGAACCATAGATACCAAGAGTCCCTTCTTGTTGTTAAGTGCCATCAAAATCGGTTCCAACCTATAGCGACCCTGTATAGGGTTTCCAAGGAGCAGCTGGTGAGCTTGAACCCCCAACCTTGTGGTTCAAACTGACTTTGCAGTCCAGCACATTAACCCACAGCGCCACACCAAGACCCCAGGAGTTTTTTAATATCTCTGAATCATGTTTTTACTATAATGATTTAATTCAATTTTGTATCCATGACATATATTATCTGGTAGTGTAGTGGTTATGAATCAGGCTGTGAACCACAAGGTCAGTAGTTCGAAACTACCAGCCGTTCCGTGGGAGAAAGATGAGGCTTTCTGCTCTCGTAAAGGTTTACAGGCTTGAAAATCCTGTACAGGGTCACTATGAGTCGGAACCGACTCCATCGCACATAACCACCACCACACCATCCAGGATGTAATCCCCTGGAAATGAAAACACAGTAGTCACTAAACAGATATGTTAATCTCTAAAATTACTGAGTACCTACTAAAATATACAAGAGCTGACTAACTCAATTGTGTGGATTAAGGATGACACTGAGTCTGCCATATGACCAACTATAAAAACGGTCTCTATGGGTCAAGTGTAAAAAATGATAATTATGTTCCACAAAGCACTATAAACTTATAATAAAGTCTGTCATATCACCATTCCACAAATTAAAATATGGAATAATCCTGAATACCGAAATCTGGGTGATGTCCAGATACCATCAAACACTTTGTGGAAAAAGATACCACTCCTGAAAACGCCAAACAATACCACAGAGGAAATGTTGTTGTTAAGTGCTATCGAGTGAATTCTCACTCACAGAGACCCTGCATAGGGTTTCTGAGGCTGCAAATCTTTGTGTAAGTAGAAAGCCTCATCTTTCTCCTGCAGAGCAGCTGGTGGGCTTGAACCACTGACCATGCAGTTAGTAGTCCAGTGATTATCCTACAGTGCTACACCAGGGCCTATAGAGGAATCAGAAGCGGCCAAAGAACAATTCTTCCTGCCTGACCCTCAATTAAATGTGTTACACAGTAGAACTGCTCCATGGGGCTTTCGTGACTGTCATTTTTATAGAAGCAGGTCACCAGGCCTTTCTTGTGTGGTGCTACCAGGTGGATTCAAGCCACCAACTTTTAAGTTAGTTGTTGTTGTTGTCAGGTGCCATCGAGTTGGTACCGACTCATAGCAACCTTATGCACAGCAGAACGAAAACACAGCCCGATCCCGGGCCAACTTCACTATTGTTGCCACTCTTGAGCCCATGGATGCTGCCACTCTGCCAATCCATCTCATTAGGGGGTCTTCTTCTTTTTCTCTGACCCTCCACCTTACCAAACATGATATCCTTCTCCAGCGACTGGTCCCTCCTGACAATATGTCCGAAGTATAAGAGACGAAGTTTGGCCATCTTAGCCTCCAAGGAGCATTCTGGCTGCACTTCTTCCAACAGAGAGCCATCCACTGGTTCTTTTGGCAGCCCATGGCACTTTCAA
>NW_006408540.1:21655240-21691672 GCF_000296735.1 Chrysochloris asiatica | reverse complement strand
TTTCTGATTCCAGATCTTTTTTGCACATTTTATTGTAATATTTGGCTTTTATTTTCTTGAGCTGATCTTTGAAATTTTCTGTTCAGCTCTTGTACCTCATTTCTTCCATTTGCTTTAATTTAGCATCTCTACACTAGAGAGCAAGTTTCAGTGTCTCTTCTGACATGTATTTTGACCTTTTCCTTCTTTTTTGTCTTTTTAATGACATGGCTGTATTCCAAACAAAGCATGTTTGAACATGTCTCTAGAGGAGATCAGTGGAAGGCTGCCCACAAGTTCTTTAATAATATACTTGTCTCAGTCTCCTTAGGGGGGGGGTCTTCAAAAAAAAGGATGCCTTTTTGTGCCATGGAGTAAAACTATGATTAATACCAAATTTTCAACAAAACTCAGGTGGGCATCTTGACAAATCATTGACATTTTGCATCAAGTTTACAGGAATGCTTTGTCCAACAAAAAAAAACCCAACAAGTGTTCCGATGGATCAGCATTCTAAGAACGATTGAGAAAGACCTCAAAGATGAGCCAAGAGATGGTTAACCTAGGTGGATGAGGAAACTATGGCTTAAGTCCAGAAACTAGTATAAGAAACCACCTAATTACCAGAAGTAATTCATAGAATTTGAAATCTGAAGTATAAATCTCACAAGATTTGACATTTTTAATGGAATCAAACACCTTGGCCTTCAAGTTTTCAGCTCAGTGGGTACCAGAAACGCTGCATAAAGACCAGAGAGCTCAGAGATCTGATCTTTACACCAGTCTTTTAAACAAGAGTGAAGCTACTGGGATGATTTCAAAACAAAAAACACAAAACTAATTGTCAACAAGGATGAGTCTTGGATTTACCAATACAGTCCAGAGAGCAAGGTCCAATCCAAACAGTGGCTTTTGAGAGGCTCTCCTAGGTCACTTAAATTCAAAGCAGAGAAGCCAGCTCTGAAGGCTATGTCAAAATAGCCTTGTGACTCCTGAGGGGCAATCTGGACTCCTAGTGTGGCATTATAGGATCAGCACTGAACTGTGAACCACAAGGTCGGTGGTTCGAGCCCGGCAGCCTCTCCATGGGAGAAGAATGAGGCTTCCTGCTCCTGAAAAGATTTACAGCCTCAGAAACCCTATATAGGTCGTTATGCATCAGAATGGTTTGAGAGCACTAAAAATGCCAATAATGGTAAGAGGTAATCTCGATAGATTTTCTTTAAGAACATAGAATGATCATAGTCATGTTAGGAAGATATTTAAGAAAATTGAAAACAACACTGCTCTAGGGACTAGTCCCTCCTCATAACATGGCCAAAGTGGTGGTGTTGCTGCTAAGTGCCGTCAAGTCAATTCTGGGCCACAGCGACTTTGTACAGGGTACAGCTGGTGGGTCTGAACCGCTGACTTTGTGGTTCACAGTCCAGTGCTCATCCTACAGGGCCACACCAGGAATTCAAAGTAGTATGTGAGACAAAGGCTCACCTTTCTCACTTCTAAGAAGCATTCTAGCAGTACTTCTTCTAAGACAGATTTATTCGTTCTTCTGGCAGTCCATAGTCAATCCAGTATAAGATTACATGGTTCAGGTGTGAGTGATTGTTATTAGGGATAATTGTGACTGTAAAGAGTTGGAAATCGAACCAAGGGGCTTGGTCAGTTCTACCTTCCTGCTGAGTATACAATGAGCCATCTTGGTGATGAGGTGGGTGGTATATTCCTTTGCTTAACTAACCAGGCTTGCCTCCATCTGACCTCGGGATCCTGAGACTTGAGCTGGGCACCTAACCTGATTCACCAGCCTCCACAGCAGTGTGAGTCAACCGTCGATTCTGCGTGAGTAAGGAGAATCCTCCAGACTGGCCTCTGAACTGCGGATGTGGGACTTGCCAGCTCCCACAACTGTGTGAGCCATTTTCTTGAGTTCTGGGAGATGTTGGAATTTTGGGGAGAATAACCGAGGGGAGGAATAGTGGTTGATAACAGGGATTAGTCCTGGTGTGGCACTGTAGGATCAGCACTGGCCTGCTAACCACAAGGTTGACAGTTCAAACCCACTAGCCGCTCCATGGAAACCCTACATAGGGTCGCTATGAGGCAGAATTGACTCGATGGTACTTAACAACAAAACAACAGCACTTTAGAAAAGTCAGACATTTGGAATCTCTTTAGCCTCCACCTCACAGGAACCAGACTCTTGCTAAGTCTTCTAAAATAAATTATTATTGCAGCACCAAATGACAAGTGAGGAATGGGGGCTAGGGCAAGAACTCCTACGGTTTATAAACCCAGTAAGCTAATAGTTTATACATGTAAAAAACTTCTATAGCCAATTAAAAAAAAAAATCCACTACCCATAAAAAGGAAACACTATGAACAGATGGCTTACAGAAAAGGAATACAAATAGCTTTTAAGCAGCCGAAAGAATAATAAGTCACATTCAAATGAGAGCAATGCAAATTCCAGCAACAGAAGAATATCAAAAAGAAGAATATACAAAAACTCATTTTACAGCTATGTGAATGAGGGACATTCTGGCAATATATGACAAAATGACAAATGTATATACACTTTGACCTAGCAATCTTTCGTGTCTGCAGACATACTCATAAAGAAGCAAATAAGAAAAAATTTTAGCATTGTTTGAAATAGCAAAAGATATAAAGCAATCTAATTACCTATCAGTGGGAGGCTATTTAAATATTAATCTACTATTAATAAACATTATAAATCATACTAACACACTGAATCGATATTAATATAATGTTAATGTATTTCAAATAATGGAATATAAAATCAAACATTCTTTTCCACAATAGAATACTATTTATTTGAATTGCCGATCTTGTGGTTCAAACTGACCTTGCTTTCCAGCACTTATCCTACATCGCCACAATAGGTATTAAAATGAAGCTGCTCTATATGCACTGATACAATCTGTAGACAATGTTGTAAATTAAAAAAAAAAAAAGGTATATAACAAATCCATATATTATTTGCTTTTCAATTAATATTTTAATGTCTCCATATAAATAGATTATCTCTGAAAGCCTACACAAGAAACTGATAAAGTGGCTGTTTTTGAGTAGACAAATTTGGCTAGGAGGACTAGAGAGCGCGAGAGTCTTCCCAGTTGAGTTCCTTTGTACCTTGAGCCATCTTGGTGATGATGGCAGCATTGAGAAATGCTGACACATTACCTATTTGATTATATATATGCTTATACAGATGGACTCCTGGTGTGGTGCTGTGGGTAATGTACTGGACTGCAAGTTTGGTTTGAACTGCAGGTTGGAGGTTCAAGATCACCAGCCACTCCTTGGAAACCCAATACAGGGCTGCTATGGGTTTGAAGTACAGCCAGAGTGGTCCTTAGAGGCCAAGATGGCCAAACTTTGTCTCTTATACTTTGGGCATACTGTCAGGCGGGACCAGTCGCTGGAGAAGGATATCATCTTTGCTAAGGTGGAGGGTCAGAGAAAAAGAGGAAGACCCCCGACGAGATGGACTGTCCAAGTGGCAACATTGATGGATTCAAGCGTGGCAACAGTAGTGAGGTTGGCCCAGGATCCGGCAGTGTTTCGTTCTGCTGTGCATAAGGTCGCTATGAGTTAGTACCTACCAATAACAACATGGGTTGGAAGCAACTCAAAAGCACTTAACAACAATGCTTATATATGAGTCCTCATGAGGCACTGTAGGATACGCACTGGACTGCTAACTACAAGGTCAGCAGTTAAAACTCACCAGTCACTCCTTAGAAACCTGATACAGGGTATCTATGATTAGAAACCTACTCGAAGGCACTAACAACAACAACAACATGCTTATGTAACAATATATACATCCTTACAGCATTTATGTGTAGACAGATGTTTGTTTAAAAAAAGATCTCCCTCATCACTTCTGTTCTCCACATATAAAATTTCATTTCATGCGAAAAGAATTAAAAGGTCAGAGTAAATCCCGATCTCACATGTTAAATGAAGGAATACTGAAGCAAGTTTCCTTTCATGAGTGTTCTGAACCTTAATAGAAAAAAACACCCAGAATTTCACCAATGCAGGGGACATGGACCAGCAAGATAGGCATGGCCATGTAAAAGTTGGACAAACTAAGGAAGACCACAGAGGGATGATGCATTTCAGTTATGTTGTTGGAGAAGAATATTAAAAGCACCATGGACTGCCGGAAGAACAAACAAATCTGTGCTGGAAGAAGCACAGCCAGGATGCTGTTATTGTAGCGGGCTGGTGTAGTCAGTTCTTACGCTGTATAGGGTTTCCAAGACACAGCTGGTAAGTTTGAACTGGTGACGTTGTGGTTCCAGTGCTTTATCCCACAGCATAACACCAGGACTCTTAGAGAAAAGCACAATTAAAAGTAGCAATCCAGAGGAAGGGTCCGGTGTGCTGCAAGTGTTACCATGATGAGAAATGGCCCAGAGGACTTATATGAGGGATTTGCTTCTGGCTCAACTCACAGAGCATTCTGCTGGGGTTGTAAGTTATACTGGAGTTGACTTATGGTAACTGGTCTTTTACCCCCAGTCTACATTTAAAACTGTACCTTCCCCATCATCATTAGAACAGTAACATCAGTTGAATGCAAAAGATATAAAACACATGTAAGTTGTTGTTGTTGTTGCTAAGTGTTGTAGACTTGGTTCTGACTCACAGTGATCCCGCATAGAGTTTCAGAGGCTTTAAATCTTCTTGAGAGCAGAAAGCCTCATCTTTCTTACTCAGAGCAGCTGGTGGGTTGGAACCACTGACCTTGTGGTTTGCAGTTCAAAGCTTATCCTATGAAACCGCCATGCTCCCCATGGATAAGTAGAACGGTTCAATAATAGTTTAGTTCATTTATTTATAATTATTTTAATAGTTTCTGTAACTATTTTAAGTAATGATACTATTTTCATGAGTATACTGTCAATAATAATGTTTTCTAAGGAGCCCTGGTGGCATTAGTAATTATGCTTTGGGTTATTAAAAACAAGGTCAGCAGTTCCAATCTATCAGTCACTTGAGAGAGAAAGATGAGGCTTTCTGCATGCATAACGATTTACAGCCTCGGAAACCCTATACAGGTCGCTAATAGTAGAAACCGGTTCCCTGGCACATAACCACCACCATTGATTTGTAAAATGAAAATATAAGGTGTTTTTATTGCGAGTGGGTTTGTAGAAATACTGCCAAAGTATTATAAACCTTTTAAAAGATAAGGAGACATCTCTTGTGATACAATAGTGAATAATTGTTATCAGGACTGATTCTGAAGGCTCGAAATGTAAAGGTAGAGTTTTGTAGCAAAAGGAGAGGAGTGATTGACTTTGCAGTCTAGGAGTAGCGGTCCCTGGGACCATCAAGGGAGAAGAGTGGAGAGCGGGATCCTACCCAGAGAGGCAGTGATGCCTGAAATGGAGGCAGGGATGATGACATGGAGAGGTGGGGCGACTGGGGACTTTAGACCCAGAGAGGGAAAGGGGCTGTGTGCTGACAACCAGGGGGCAGGCTTGCAGGATATACCCTTTGGAGGGTTTTTTGAAGCATGGAGGGGATTGTAACCATGGCAATGAAATGATATATGATAGGATGAATGTAAAACTAATGTTCTCCCATGTAAACTATCACATAGTTCACAATAAGACATTAAAAAAAAAAAAAAGATAAGGAGATATCAAACAGGTAGAATTGGAATATATGCATCTAGAGGAAGAGTTCTTGCATTCTTTTCAGATCCTAGATATCTGTGAGTAAGTAACAAGTATTCAAAATTCAGTATCCTATGTAAAAAGTATTCAGAATCCAAATAATTATGTTTCATCAATTGTTGTTGGTAGGTGCCATCGAGTCAGTTCCGACTCATAGCGATCCTGCGCACAACAAAATGAAACACTGCCCAGAGCTGCTTCATATTCACAATCCTTGTTAAACTTGAGGCCTCTGCTGCCACTGTGCCAATCCATCCTGCCAGGCCACCTTCCTACAGTGTCACACCAGGACTTTGCTAAATATCATAACCATATAATAAGTACTGGCATATCCGTTAAAGAATTTGTCAGTTCATTGTAGAATATATAGTCTATTATTTAATGTGAATTTTAAAAGGGCTCTCTTTTCAAACTTGAGGAGAATGTAATGGTTGAAAAGAAAATTTATACAATAGCTTATAAAGTGTTGTTGCTAAATGCTGCCCAGTTGGTTCCGACTTTTAGTGACTGTACAGGGCTTCCGAGGGTGTAAATCTTTTCCTGAGCAGAACGCTTCATCTTTCTCCTGTGGAGTGGTAAGTGGGTTCAAACTGCCGACTTTGTGGTTCGCAATCCAGTTTATAAATCAGATTAATATTCCATTCTGGATTAAGCATATATTAATAGCATTGCTATTAACAATTTTCTTAAAACACACTCAAATAATGTTCTAATTCGTATACGAATGTGGTACTTTTGTTGCAATCTATAATTCACACTTCATTTGCTCCCCTTCCTGGCTATATTCTCCACCACAATCTCCAGATTTGAAAACTTTGGCAGTTTTCCTTCCCATCATTTCTTCTCTGACAGTTTGACTTTGTAGCTCAGAAGCAGGAGGCATGTTCTAAGGCTGGTCCGAGCTTCCAAAGAGATGGGATTAGCCCTGCCACCTGGCCAAGGATTCATTTTCTTCTCATTTTAAATGGCATCTGATCGCTCCTCTTTAATCCTTGTTTAAATTGTGCGACTCTGTATGTGCTTTTTCAGGAATCTCCTCTTCTGAAAGGAATCAGGCTAGCATTATAAATGAACAGGAACAGAGATTGTCTGCCGTGCGCACACTTAAACTGAGAGACCTGCATGTCCACAGCATTGGTGAGGATTTACCTATAACTCATGAGTTTGTGTTCTTCCTGTAAACAGGAGGAAACTACTACAAAAATCTACACATACCTTAGGCCCTTTTCAATGCGTAAACAAAGGTAGTTTCCTACATTAGCATCATTCAAATGAAACCTTAACTGAAAAACAATCGCTTTTCTTTTCTGTTTAGGTAAACTATCCATGTGCTGAGTATACTGAAATGAAAGATAGATAGCACTGTCAGCAAGATTATAATCTGAAGGGTAAAACGAAACAAACTCAGAATTAACTATAAAATCAAACCAAAGCCAACCCACTGCCATCAAGTCAAACCTGACTCATGGTGACCCTATATTAAGGTTTCCAAGACTACATCTTAATGGGAGCAGACCTTCTCATCTTCCTACTGTAGAGCAGCAGGTGGATTTGAACTTTTGCCCTTGCAGTTAATGGCCCAATGTTTTTCCCACAATCTCAGCAGATCTCCTTTGACTCAATAATTGCCATCGAGAGGATTCCAACTCATGTTGGAATCTGAATAGAACTGCGTTCCATAGGATTTTCAATGGCGGAGTTATTTTGGAAGTAGACTTGTCATGCCTATCTTCTGAGGTGCTCTGGGTAGACTCAAACCTAACTTGCAGTTAGCAGCTAGATGCATTAACTATTTTTACCACCCAAGGACTTTACAGTATAAGAAGGAGGTGAAAAATCTTTAAAAAATAAAGAATAGGGGAAAAGGAGGAATAAAGACAACAGCCAGTCAAGTAAATAATTAATGGCAGCGTTTACTCTGCATTCAGCATTTTCTGTGTGGCAGGCACTGAACCAAATACTCCCCCCATCTGGACCAGTATTTTGAGGAAATGAAGGCTACATACATTATATATACATTATATATACAGTATGATGAGGAAATGAAGGCTCAGAAAGCTTAATGTAACTTGCCCTCAGCCATGGATAAGATAAGTAAGTACTTAGAACTTAAACATAAGGATGTTTAAGCCTGGCTGAGAATTCTTTCTTCATGGCATAATGCCACGGTAGACCATTATGTGTCCTGTGGCTGTATTGTTAGCAGATTTCCAAACCATTTCTGTTATGACTAATGAAGCTGAACTGGAACAGAGTCAGTCTTCCTGTTCTTGTTTTTTTAATTTGGGTAAAGTGGGATGATAATGAGAATGGTAACATTTATAAGTCGAAGTCCTAGAACGGGAGACTTGGAAGAGTCCTTTTAGAAGCCTGATGCAGGAGACTGGATTCCCACCACAGCTGTGGAGACAGATGCCCAAAGTGCACACTTGTCTGCCATCTTTGATTAGGGCACTGCTGTTTCTGACTCTGCCAAGACCACAATGTAGGAAAGATCCACTGTTCATGTGGATCTTTGTGTAAAAGCAAGCACAAAACCATTCCATTCCTAGGGATGTACCCCAAAGACTTGAAAGCCGGAATACAATGTTCATTGCAGCACTATACATAATAGCCAAGAGGGACAAACAACCCGTGTCCATCAGCACATGTGAAGGGAAACAAAACGTGGAATATTACACAGCCAGGAAGAGAGATGAAGTCCTGATACATACTAAACCATGGATGAACCCTGAAAATATTAGACTGAGTGAACTACACGTCATTCACAAAGGGACAAATACTGAGCTATCCCATTTTATGAAATACCTAAGGTAGGTAAGTATCTAGAGACCAAAGTTTATTCGTGCTTACTAGGGGTGAGTGGAGTCCTGGTATAGTACTGTTGGATCAGCACTAGACTGCTAACCACAAGGTTGGAGGTTCAAACCTACCACCAGCTCCTTGGAAACCTTATACAGGGTCGCTATGAATCAGAATTAACTCAACGACATTTAACAACAACAACAACAACAACAACAGGGAAAAGTGGACAAAAGGGACTCACTGCATAGGAGGCACTGAACGTCTGTTAAAGGTGATGGAAATTTTGGAAGCATAATGTTGAATGTTGAACAACATGTTACACAGAACTAAAGTCACTGAATTGAACAAGTGAAGAATGTTGAAAAATAAACTATTTGATGCATATATATGTACCACGAACTACAACTCTATGTCAGGCAGGCCTTAAAAGGTCTTATAGCTCTATCCTAAAAATAAGTGACCTCTGACCAGGTCCCTAATATTGTCTCAAGTAAGAACAGCGTGGTTAGTGTCTTGCTACCTCTGCCCACCCCAACCTGGACCCACATGTGCAGTAGGACCTCATGGGGAGTTGGGTCAATACCTCCAGGCAGCAAACAGAGCCCCAGAACCAAGTCCATTTCTTAACTGAAGCATTCACATGAAAGCCACGCAACCAGAAATAAAACAATATATTTCACCACTGCCAAAACAAGCTTTATAAATTCCTAAAATAAAGTAGCCAAATGAGTAAAAATAAGCAGTGTAAGGGTAGAAAAACAGACCATGGAATCGTGTGTGCAGTCAGCATACTCTCCGGCATGATGCTGTTTTTGTATAAAAAAGGAAAGTGGTGGCTCAAGAGGAATTGGGGGAGGCTCCATTTCCACCAACAACATCCTGAGTTATCAGCAACCAACGGCCATGAAGTCGCAGGGCTGACAGACCAAGGGAGCTGGGCACCGCAGATCAGAAGAAAAGCCTGGCTTTGCTAGTCACAACAATGCTCAATCCAGCTAGACCAGATAATTTTGTCTTAGGCTGAAAGATAAACATGGAATCACGGATGTTTAATTTTAAAATTGTAGCCACTGAGCCTTGCTGTGGATTTGAATAATTTTGTCTTAGGCTGAAAGATAAACATGGAATCAAGCACATTTAATTTTTTTAAATTATAGCCAGTGATCCCTGCCGTGGGTTGGAATCTGACTCCTAACAACTACGTATGTGCAGAGTAGAACTGTGCTCCTGAGGGTTTTCTTGGCTGTGATCTTAAAGTTTGTCATCTTAAATCTTGAAGTTTATCATCAGACTTTTTCTACCTTGGTACCTCTGGGTGGGTTTGAACAGTCAACCTTTAGGATGTTATTGTTGTTGTTGTTAAGTGCCACCAAGTCGGTACCGACTCATAGTGACCTTATGCACAGCAGAACGAAACACTGCTGGATCCTGGGCCAACCTCACTATTGTTGCCACACTTGAGTCCATCGATGCTGCCACTTGGCCAATCCATCTCATTGGGGGTCTTCCTCTCTTTCTCTGTCCCTCCACCTTAACAAACAGCAAGTGGTCTCCAACAAGTGGTCCTTCCTGACAATATGTCTGAAGTATGAGAGGCGAAGTTTGGCCATCTTGGCCTCCAAGGAACACTCTGGCTGCACTTCTTCCAAAACGGATCTATTGGTTCTTTTGGCACTTTTAATATTCTCCTCCAACACCATAACTCAAATGCATCAATTCTTCTGCAGTCTTCTTTAGCCACTGTCCAGCTTTCGCATGCATATGAGGTTATTGAAAATACCATGGCTTGGGTTAAGTGCACCTTAGTCCTCAAGCTGACATCTTTGCTCTTCAACACTTTGAAAAGGTCTTGTGCAGATATGCCTAATGCAATATCGTCGTCTGATCTCTTGACTGCTGCTTTTGTGAATGTTGATAATTGATCCAAGAAGAATGAAGTCCTTGACAACTTCAGTCTTTTCTCTGTTGATAAGCATGTTGTTTATTGGTCCAGTGGTGAGGATTTTTGTTTTCTTAACATTGAGATGTAATCCATACTGAAGGATGTGCTCTCTGAACTTCATCCATAAATATTTTAAATCCTCTTCGTTTTCAGCAAGCAAGGTTGTATCATCTGCGTCTCGCAGGTTGTTAATGAGTCTTCCTCCAATCCTGGTTGCATGTTTTTCTTCATATAACCCAGCTTCTCAGATTATTTGCTCAGCATACAAATTGAATAAATATGGTGAAGAATACAACCTTGTTGCACACCCTTTTAAATTCTAAACCATTCAGTATTCTTCCCATGTTCTGTTTGAACAACCACTTCTCGGTCCAGGTACAGATTCCTCATGAGCACAATTGAGTAAAAACAGTTTGCACCATCTAGGAACCAGTTACGATGACTCAATAATTGGGTGATGTGTGTACTTGATACATAAAATTAACTTCTAATCCATTAACACGTATAGGACTTGTTATGAAATTCCTAATACTAAAGAGAGCCATTCTACACCTGATCTCTCTCTACCCTCTTGCTTGATTTCTCCTGGGACCACTGGCTGGGTTCAGAAACATCCTTCAGATGAAGGGATGGTCTGAGACCACGTACCCTGGGAGATACTCTGGCCAGATGCTTTCCAGTTGGTTAGCAGGGAATTCTAGTGCACTGAAACAGCTCCTGGTCACTCACCGCAGCCCAGCTTACTCCAGTTTGTCACCAACAAGGCCATCTCCTTTACTCAGGCATGGGACCCTAAAGGCTTAACAGTTTCTGGTATTGTGGGAAATTTTAAGTCCCAGGAGGTTATGTCATAGGGCCCTATTTCTAGGTGTCACACTAAATTAATCGTTTCTCCAAGCTTTTCCAGCCATTTATCAGCATACATATCCTTCACTCATCACACAGCGAACCAAATGTGTTTAATGCATTTGTACTACAGAAATGTTGGCAATGAGAAGTAAGATACTGTGTACAAAGCAACTAGCAGTACCTGGAACTCAACAAATGGCAACTGAAAAAGAAATATAAAAAGGATATGGCCCGTTTTAAGAATCTCAGGGTCTAGAGGGAAAGAGAGAGCCAAGAGTTAAGTTCTAGAGAGAGGGCCCCACCAGCCATTGTCAGTTTGAAATGCCATTGGCACTTCAAATACCATCAGGATCACCCATGGTGGACAAGTTTCAGCAGAGCTTCCAGATGAAGAAAGAGTAGGAAGAAAGGCCTACTGATTTTCCCAAAAATTAGCCAAAAAATACAATCACAACAGAATATTGTCAAATGTTGTCCTAGAAGATGAATCTCCTAGCATGCTGAGAATCATGAGGATGGTGAGACACTAAGCAGGTTTTCAATCGGTTATCCACCGTGTCATCATTGCATAGGAAGAAGTGCAGCCAGAGTGCTTTTTGGAGGCCAGGATGACCAAACTTCGTTTCTCATACTTCGGACATATTGCCAGTAGGGACCAGTCGCTGGAGAAGGATATCATGTTTGGTAAAATGGAGGGGCAGAGAAAAAGAGGTAAACCCCCCACGAGATGGATTGGCAAAGTGGCAGCATCAATGGGCTTAAGCGTGGCAACAATTGTGAGGCTGGCCCAGGACTGGGCAGTGTTTCATTTTGTGGTGCATAGGGTCGCTATGAGTCAGTATTAGCTCAATGGCAACTAACAACAACAAGGACAACAGAAAGAGATGTGGGGATAGGAACATGCTCAGATTACTGCAGGGGTAGGGATGCTTACGAGACAGAACAGCTCAAAAGGCAGCCTGCCTCTCAGGTATGGCAAGCTGATACGCTCATGCTAGAAGAAGACAGGAGACTTCAGGTGCAAGAGGAAGGATAGAAGTCTCTAGAACTTTCAATCTTGAAGTGATGGGCCTCAAAGAGCACTTCATTAAAGCACAGGGATTACAAGCATTTGCAGTGTAATAAATCTTGTTTTACTTGAGAAATGGTGAGGGCGGATGGCCATACCCACCAGTTGCTTACAGATACTGTTATTAGCTCCCATCAAGACAACTGTCTCTTGGCAATGTGCAGGATGCAACTCTCCTTCAGAAACAGATTTACCAGGTTTGTCCTGAGGCAACTCTCAGTGAGTTTGAACTGTCAATCTTTTAACTAGTTGTCAAGCGCTTAACTGATTGTGTCATCCAGGGATTGTGTACTTCATGTGCAGTGTCTGTCACATTGCAGCTAGAATATAATTTGGTCTTTGTGATTTCAGTCCAGGAAACTCTATGGTTCTAACTCTGACCTACAGGGTCGCCAAGAGTCGGAACCGACTAAGTGATTCCCCCAGGTGCTGCCAGAGGAGGAATTTGAAAAACCCAAAGGAAGTGACTCCTCAGCTTCTAATTCCCAAGGGTTCTAAACGAACCTTGGCCTCCTGCTTGCCCAAACTTATAGCAATGAATGGCATTGGGGTCAGAGGAAGAAGTGAACTTTCTCCAAAAGGAGAAGAAAAACCCATAACTGTAGGGCTTTCATCTTGTTTTTGCTAATATTTTATTATTATTCAAGGCTTCCTATCAAGAATGAAAACAATCCATCATCAGGGTGAGTTGATGATTCCATAAATAATGGAACTCTCAACCATAAACGTAAAGTTATGTGCTTGAAAGAAAGTCCTTCTAATAAAATTAAAATCACCCTGTTGTTTTCCCAAGATTTTTAGTTTTGTTGAAAGCATGTAAAATCAAATACACTGTAAAATAGTCTATTAAACATCCATTAACTGGATTGTAGTGTGATGTTGAGTTAGTTCCAACTCATAACAACTCTGTATTGGGTTTCCAAGAGCAGCTACTGGATTTGAACTGCCAATCCACCAGCTCCGTGCTTATCACACAGCACCACACCATGGTTCTGCGGCCCTGGAGGACAGTGTAGAATTGCCCCATAGAGGTTTCAAGGCACAAATATTTATGGAAGACGATCTCCAGTTTGATGTCAGTCAGAATGACTGGTGGGTTAGAACCACCGTTTAGCAGCTGAGTACTTTACTGAGCCACCAATTATTTTAGAAAGCAGCGAATAAAAACACAGAAGTTCATCCTGTCCCCACCACCACCACCAAAAGCAGTTAACGTTGCTGAGGATGGAACACTTTCACTATTGACTTGGCCTTTCTTTTCAGGAGGTCTGATAGTGTAGTGGTTACGAATCGGGCTGCTAAACTCAGGGTCAGCAGTTCAAAACTATCAGCTGTTCCGCAGAAGAAAGATGAGGCTTTCTGTTCCTATAAAGATTTATAGCCTCAGAAACCCTGTATAGGGTCACTATGAGTTGGAAGCGACTCCATGGCATACCACCATAAAAGCCTTTAGAGGCAAATCATATATATTGTTTTTTTTTCTTTAACAATATCGTAAATAGTATTAGGCATGAGAACACGTTAAGACCTTTGATTATTAAAGATTAAATTATTGACCCTCAACAGCTTTCTAAATTACATAAAAATGCATTCATATAGAGTTCCAAGACAAAAAAAAAAATTCAAATAGAACTGTAGTGACAGTTCTACTAACCAAATAAGCCATGTGTCTGGTTTTCTGAGTTCTTACATCAGTAGAGCGAGAGTAATGGCCGTCCTCCTTTTGAAGTGGACACCATGCTGAATTCAAAATGTACACCAGATGGTGTGAGTTACATCCGTAGTTAATTAATCTCAAATGAGGCCAGCTTTCAGCAGCCAACCACAAGATCTGTGCCAGGAGAACATACTGCTGAAGGAGCCAAAGGAGGGCTCATTACCACAAATTTTATCAAGAAAACCTCAATGATGTATTTACTAGTGATATTTCTAAGTAGATATGATTCAGGAAGTTTAAAACTACTATAATGTTTTCAATTTTATCTAACTACAAGAAAATAAATTTTACATGAGTCTATTTGAAAATTCACAGTAGTATTCTGTATTCTTGTTGTTGTTGTTGTTGTTGTTGTTAAGTACTTTCCAGTCAGTTTGACTCATAGCAACCCTGTATAGGGTTTCCGAGGAGCAGTGGTGGGTTTGAACCGCCACCTTATGATTCAACTTGACCTTGTGGTCCAGTGCTGATCCTACTGCGTCAAATACATAGTGGAAGTGCTACCTTTACTACTAATGACAGACTCCTGGTATGGCGCTGTAGGATCAGCATTGGACTGCGACCCACAAGTTTGGCAGTTCAAACTCCCAGCTGTTCCTCGGAAACCCTATACGGGGTCAGAAACAACTGGACGCCACTTAATAACAACAACAACAACTACTAATGACAATGTAAGTGTATAAAATTATTCAGAGAAGCCAAAATTATGATTGTGTTCATACATCCTTCTTTGAAAACAGGCTCATGGCTTTGGGAACTTCAATTGTTATCCTTTGGATAAAACAGTATCTTCAAATTTCAAATAAAGCCCACAGGTTTAAGAGAAGAAAATGGACAGTAATGATGTCTTTCTGTTGACAGAAATCTTCAACTCTGTACAATCAGTCTACAAAGATCTATTGAGAGCACCTACTACATGCCAGGAATAGTTCTGAGTAGACCCACAGCAGTGAACACTGCAAAAACCAGCCTTCAGAGCTTACATGTAGTGGTGGTGGTAGCTGTGTGCTGGTGAGTCAGTTCCGACTGATAGCGACCATGTGTATAGAATTTCTAAGGCTATCAATCTTTATGGGAGCAGAAGCCCTCCTCTTTTTCCCGTGGAACAGCTGGTAGATTCGAACTGCTGACCTTGCATTCAGAAGCCCAACTAGTTACCCACTACGCTACCAGGGTTCCTTTTACATGTTACTGTTGTTGGTGGTGGTGGTGGTTATGTGCCGTGGAGTCGGTTCCGACTCATAGCGACCCTGTACAGGATTTCCGAGGCTGTGAATCTTTATAGGAGCAGAAAGCCTCATCTTTCTCCCACAGAACAGCTGGTAGTTTCGAACTGCTGACCCTGAGGTTACCACCCTGATTCATAATCACTATGTGAGACAAACAAGAGAAATAGCCAAGGTTCACTGTAGTATGATTCATAACAGTCAAAAGGTGAAAACAACTCAAATGTCCATCAGTAGATGAATTATTGTTGTTGTTAGGTGTCATCGAGTTGGTACCAAGTCCTTGTGACCTTATGCACAACAGAAAGACACACTGCCCAATCCTGCTCTAGTCTCACAATCATTGCTATGCTTGAGCCCACTGCCGCTGCCCCTATGCGATACATCTTGTTGAAGTTCTTCCTCTTTTTCGCTGACCCTCTACTTCACCAAGCATAATGTCCTTCTCCAGGGACTGGTCCTTCCTAATAATATAGCCAAAGTATGAGAGATAAGGTCTAGCCATGTTGGCTTCTAAGAAGCATTCTGGTTACCCTGCTTCCACCACAGACATGTTTGTTCTCTTGGCAGTCCATGGTACTTTCAATATTCTCCTCCAACACCATAGCTCAGATGCATCAATTCTTCTAAGGTTTTCCTTATTCACTGTCCAACTCACATATCATCAAGCAGGTACTAGAGATTTTACCCTCAAAGAGGTATGATACAGTACAGTCCGACATCTGAAATACTAGAGGATGCAATTGAAAAGGCATTATTTGTGACTTGATTCTCCTTTTCCAGCAGAGGACCCAAATGATGGTGTGACTTGCTTGGATATGATTTTCTAACTTTAGTGGCACAGTTCTAAGTACTCACTGCTCTTCATGCCTATCAACTAAAAACTGTTAAAAACAAAACCAACCATAAACAAAACATTTCAAAATGAAAACAAAACAAAAGCCATTGGTTTCATACGAAGATGGTCAAGTGGAAACAAGCAGTACACTCAACCTAAGTATTATTTTTGCTAAATTTGCTGTTTGAATGGTGAAAGTTTCATGGAAGAGCCAAATATGAACAATGCTCTAGAAATAAATAGTCTTTCAAGCATACAATAGAAGCACTATCAATTCCTAAAATTACAAAAATAGTTTAGGCTGCACTATCAAGGCAACTGAAAAGGTTGACTCCTTCCAGAAATACTTCCTCAGGCAATTCTTTCCCCCCAGCCCAAAACTATGAAACAAAGAGTCCCTGTCTAAGAAGTGCCTGTTTTTCCAATTTTTAAAGTTCACATTTGGCTAAAGCAGTGCTGATAAGAAGAAAGACATTTTTGTGATGGTGACTGAACGTAGGGTATTGCATTCTGGGAACATGAATTTTAAGGCTAGAAATAGTTTTGTTTATTTCAGCTGATTTCTGCATCCTCTTTTACAGATCTGGTTAGAGACTTCCTAAAGAACTAAAAAGTAGTAAGCTTGTTATTAATGAAATATAAACTATTTGCATTATTAATTACTAGTAACAATAAGAGAGTTTATCTAAGTAATCAAAGAAAATATACTAAACTGGTATATTATTTTTAAAACATTGCTTCTAGAAGACTTAAACGTAGACAACACACTAATTGTCTTTAGACCATTCTTTCTTTCATTTTGATCATACCACTTACTATATAGAATTCAAGAATAACAAATTGCTAACATTTTTTTGAAGCAAGAGCTTTTATCAAAAGCACTACACAGGGTTAGTGTTTATGGAATGTATTCAGAAGCACACCCTCTTCAAGTCTCTTGTTTACACTTTACTCTTGAAGACTAACTAGGTTTTATTTTTCAGTATTAATTGAGTCATAGTTTGAAATCCAAATAGGTTATCAACTCTCTCACCCACCCCCATCTGAAGTTCAAAGTACAAATCAGTCCTACTGTTCACTTCAAAATCATACAATGTGTGCAATGAGAATTCTCTAAGTGGCTTCCCCAGTTCAGGGGGCGGTAACTGACACCAAGCATACACTCATCATCGATGTATTTACGAGGGGCGCCCCAGGCAGATGAGTGCCTTCTAGTACTCTAAGTGGTCCTGGCCGCTAACATTTATCCATATGCCCAGGACCCGTTTAGAAGTGCAGTGCAGGTATTATCCCCACTTGCAGATGAGGAAACTGAGACACAAAGAGGGAAATTAATTTGACCTATATCACACAGCTCATTAGTAGAAAAGCCAGGACTCTAATAGTCCCTGAGTAGTGCTAAAGGTTAATGTGCTCCACTGCAAGGTTAAAGGCTGGTGGTTCAAATCCATCCAGAAGTGCCTTGGAAGAAAGGCCTGGCAATCTACTTATGAAAAACAAGCCACTGAAAACCCCACAAAGCACAACTCTACTCTGGCACAGAAAAGACAAGGCCACGATGAGTCATTGGCACTCATTAGGAGCTTCTTAATCTGGCTCCAGATGTATGCAATGTCTTGATGACATTCCACAAATCACTATTTTGTGGATAAAACATAAAAGGCTATTTCACAGACCTTCTCATTATCATAGATTTAACTTTCAGAAACAACTCAATGATACTGCATGGCTTACTGGAAAACATGCAATATTCTGGGCATATCTGGCTGTTAAACATGTGAGGAACACACCCAAAGACAAGTTTGGAAACCACCTAAAAAGATTCAAATTTGCAAGAAGTTTGTTCATTGGAAAGAGGAGGTCATTGTCCATAAGAATTCTAAAGGACACTGCACACTAAGTGTACAGGAGAACCCAGTTTCAGAGTCTATAGTTTAGGGGAAATGTTGGCTATGGACAGGATGCAGAAAATAATCACACTTGTGCTTTAAGAAACCACATGCGCACAGCAGAGAACAAACAAAATTACAGTTTTCCAAAATACCTCAGAGTTGAAAGCTTGCAAAAAGCCTCAAGTCTTTACTGCAGATCTAAAATAGAGCCGAAAGAGAGGAAGAAGGGGCAGATACCAATCTTGAGGTCTCTCAGTGGCCTTTGGACAAAAAGACTTCCAGATCTGGGAAGCCCTTTCTCCTGGGAGGCAGACAAGAAGGAAGTTGGGGTGAGGACGCAGAGAACTAAGAGAGCCAGGTCCTCCCCAAAGCCTGAACTTCACTCCCACAAGAGTTCTAAGTTTATGAAAGCCTTGACCTATACTTACAGATGTAGTAGTGCAAATACCAACTGAGAGGGAAGGAGTCTTCACATCAATTATCAATCCTATCCCCTCTGTATCAGGGTAGACGTTGTTGTTGTTAAGTACTGTCAAGTCGCTTCTGACCCATAGTGACCCTGTATAGGGTTTCCAAGGCTGTAAATCTTTATGGGAGCAGAAAGCCTCATCTTTCTCCCGCGGAACAGCTGATAGTTTCAAACTGCTGACCTTGAGGTTAGCAGCCCGATTCGTAACCACTACGCTACCAGAGCCCCTTATCAGGATAGACAGGAATGGGCAATTTAGACATTGGCTACCTACAATGAGAGGGTGATAAAGGCACCAAGTGACTGACTTTCAAGTTTTCAAGAAGCAGTTTAGTTTAAGAGTGTAAGGTGGAAGATAGAGGCCCCACTGAATAGTTTTCATCTTGACAAGATGGGTCTGGTGAAAAGAAATGGGGATAAGATTCTTATGATTCAATAGTAATTGTTATCATGACTAATTGCAACTGTCACAACTGTAAAAGTAGAAGTTTTATAACAAAAACAGGGGAGTAGTTAATCTTACAGTCCAGAAAAAGAGGACCCTAGGACCATCAAGGGAGAAGAGCACAAGCAGAATGTAGGATCCTATCCAGAGAAGCAGCAACACCAGAGATGGAGGCAGAGATGGGGACATGGAGAGAGGGAGCAGCTGAGGACTCTAGACTCATGGAAAGAGGGGGATTGGGTGCTGGCGGCCAGAAGGCAGGTTTGCAGAATGTACCTTTTGATTGTTTAAATTATATATTCCTGAGTGTTTTTGTGTATATCTCCCCCCACGATGCACGTAGGAGATCGTAATCACTGCAAAGAAATGCTAGTGTAAAGCTGATATTCTCCCATGTAAACTATCGCTCAGTTCACAATAAAAGAAGAAAAAAAGCCTTGTACAAGGGGGCTTCAAAAAATTTGTGGAAACATGGAATTAAGAGATAACAGAATTTTTCCAAGAGTTTTTTGAAGTCCCCTCTTGTATGCCTGCCAATCCTGTTTATTTTACCATCTTTCATATATTAATTAGTACTTTCTCACCATTGTTCTGGATATCAGTTTAATTGCATTTTTAAAAGGAAGGAAAATCAAATGCACCTCTCCCAGGCATTCAAAACCTCAATGTGGAGGATACTTTCCATTTATCAAACAATGCAGTTCGTTCCCAATCTCAAATTCTATTTTCTAAATTGTGGTCAATATATGTAACAAAACATGTGTCATTTCAACACCTGTCTCATGCATAGCTTGTTGTTGTTTTTAAGTGCCGTCGATTCGGTTCTGACTCATAGCAACACTGTACAGGGTTTCTGAGCAACAGCTGGTGAGCTTGACCCTCCGACCTTGCAGTTCAAGCCAACTTTGCAGTCCAGCGCCTTAACCTGCATATGACACCAACACTCCCATGTATAGTTTGCTGTTTTTAAGTGCCATCGAGTCGGTTCTGACCCATAGCAGCAACCAATATAAGGTTTCCGAGGAGCAGCTGGTGAGCTTGAACCACTGATCTATGGTTTAAACCGACTTTGCAGTCCAGTGCAAGAGCATCAATTTAATTTGGTAACATTCATTTATGCTCACCATGTTGTTCAATTATAACTAGTCCCCATTTCTATCACCCTTAACAGAAGCCCACTGTGCCCTAAGCAGTTGAGTCCCCTTTACCCCTTCTCCGCCATTGCACCCTCTCCCCCACTGTAACCACTAATAAACGTTGGTCTCTATAGATTTGCCTGTTCTAGAAACTTCATGAGTCGAATCATACATGATTTGTTCCTTAGTGGCTGACTTACTCAATCAACATGATGTTTTTGCCAAGGGCTTACCAATGGTGCAACATGTCCAGCCCCCCGTTTCTCTGCAACAAAAGCATGGCAGAGAAAAAATGAAGCAGAAACAGGACCCACTGCTAGACAGCACTCCCAACACATCGTGGAACTTCAGAAATGAGGATTCTCACACCACCAACCACGCTAAAATAGAAATGCATGCTACTAGATGCAGACTGGGTTGCCGGCGGCGCAGTGGGTTACACATTGGTTGCTAACCACAAGGTCATCAGTTGAAATCTACCAGTTACTCCACGGGAGGAAGATGAGGCTTTCTGCTCCTGTAATGATTTACAGAAGCCCTATACAGGGTCGTTGTGAGTGGGAACTGACTCAGCCAAGATGACCCTGGTATAGGAAAGATTTGACTCTACCTGTGTTAAATTTTTAATTAAATAACCAATATAAATATTACTCATTGATTGGAGTCCTGGTGAGGCACTGTAGGATTAACCACAAGGTCAGCAGTTCAAACAAACCAGCTGCTCCTTGGAAATCCTATCCACTGTCATATGAGGCAGCCATGTTTTCCAAAGCTTACCAGGAGCACAGTATTGAAGCTTCTAGGGATTCAGCAAGATTTACCAGGCCACTCTCAAATTCACAATGAAAAAGACAACACAGATAAACCTTAAAAACATTGTTGTTGTTGTTAAGCGCTCTTAAGTTGGTTCTGATCCATAGCGACCCTGTAAAGGGTTTCAAGGAGCAGCTGGTGAGCTTGAACGGCCGACCTTACAGTTCAAACAGATTTGCAGTCTGGTGCATTAACCCACTGTGACACACCAGGACTCCTTGAAAACATTAGGCAGAGTGAAAAAGTCCGTCGCAAAAACATTAGTTACTGTGCAGTGAAATCTGAGAGAGCTGGAACTCACCAGGATGGCCCCGTTTTTCCGGGTCTCACAAGTTTGGCTTATCACTTTTCTATCACTCATTTTAGTGCAAAATATTTTCCTTCTCTGACAGATTTTGTCTTACACGGGTTCTGGATTTTGCAGGTTTTACTGTGAATGGTGGTGGTGGCTGTGTGCCATGGAGTCGGTTCCAACACATAGTGACCCTGTACCAGGTTTCCGAGGCTGTAAATCTTTACCGGAGAAGAACAGCCTCATCTGTCTCCCACGGAACAGCTGGTAGTTTTGAACTGCTGACCTTGAGGTTCGCAGCCCGATTCGTAACCACTACACTACCAAGATCTCCTTTTCACTGTGAATAGGCAAGTATACAGAGACCAAAGAGTATTACTGTTACTACAGGAAGGAGCTCTGTTAGCGTAGTGCTTATGAGTCAGGCTGCTAACCTCAAGGTCAGCAGCTTGAAAGAAAAAGCCATTCCTTGGGAGAAAGATGAGGCTTTCTGCTCCTGTAAGATTTACAGCCTCGGAAACCCTATGCAGGGTCGCTATAGGTCGGAACTGAACTGACTCCGAGGCACGCCACCACCAGAAGCAGGTAGGAGGAAAAGGGGACTCACTGCTTAGGGGACACTGAGCTTCTGTTAAGGGTGATGAAAATCTAACAACAGAAAAGATGGATGAACCACATTAGGAAATAAGTTTAATGTAACAAATGGTCCATGTGAAGATCGTTGAAACGGCAAACATTTTATTGCATATTTATCTATAATTTAAAAAAAAATTAATTAAAAAAAAGAAAGTTCTTGGAAAAAAAGACCTCTGTGCTATCTTTATTTACTTTCTGAAATTCGTTACATTCAGCAGGCTACTTTCACATTCAGAATGAATAATACCTTCAAAATAGTTTTTTTTTTTTTTAAGTGAACTGTGGGAATCCAATGAATATATTCAGTGATCTTTAGCAGCGGAGATGCCAAATATAATACAGAGCATATTTCTGCAACACGAATTAGGCCATGTGTGATTGGTAACTGAGATCTGATGCCAGCATAACACAGGGGTGACCACGCTGATTCCGACAAGCCTTTCCTCTCACTGCAGATGAACATAAGATGCACAGCGAGGCTCAACAGAGCCCACTCCATGAGCTCCTGAGTCCCCTGTGCTCATTCCCCTGCTAGTCTTCCTCCAAGTCACAGGTCTCAGAAGTAATGATTGAGCACTAATGTGTTGTGATGCTCACAGACGTTAATGTAGTCTGCTGAGATCGCTGAATACTCTCCCATCAGTTCCCAACGTTCCTTCCATGCGTGTCCTCAAGCCGCCCCACATTGTGCAAGAGGTGAAAGTCATATTAACCAGTGTTTCCCTACACAGTGGGAATCTAACATGTCTTCTGAATTGTCTTAAGTATTTTCACTTTGATTTTTCTAATTTTGTTAGTGCTCTGGTTGCCAAGTAGCTTCGGTTCCGAGAAGTTGGCCCAACTAGCTATTTCCCATAACCTATATGTATCTATATGGTGGTTATGTGCCGTGGAGGCATTCCGACTCATAGCAACCCTGTACAGGGTTTCCAAGGCTGTAAATCTTTACAGGAGCAGAAGGCCTCATCTTTCTCCCATGGAACAGCTGTGTAGTTTTGAACGGTTGTCCTTAAGGTTCGCAGCCCAATTCGTAACCACTATACTATATATATACACATACATATATATTTATTTATTTATTTACGTTTTAGACTTTTAGAATGTTAATCTGAAGATACCTTTTATTATTTTATTTTAAAGTTTTTATTGTGAATTGAGTGATAGTTTACATGGGGAAACATCAGTTTTACACTCATGCTACTGTATTCATTTCATTGCAATGGTTACAATCCCCTCTATGCTTCATCATTCAACAGTATTTGCTTCTATTCCCTGTTTTGGGTTTTTTTGGGGGTGTGTGTGTGCACCCTAACACTCAGGAGCATACAATCATTCAAACAGCCAAAGGGTACACCCTAACCCATATATTTTTAATGCAGGAATTTGGAGATTGTGAGTTCTTCAAGGATGTGCATATCAAGTTTTATAGCAGAGTCACCTAAAATGGGAATACAGGCTGTGAAACCTAGAAAAAGAGAAAGCAATGTAGGTAACTTAAAGGTATCACATCATAGGTTGAAGTAAATAAATGGGAAGGAAAATCTATAAAGAAAGAATTTTGTCTCTCTCTCTCTCCATATATATGTATGTATGTATATATATCTATATGTATGTATTGATCACTTATAAGAATAGCATATTTTGAAGGGGATATATATATATATATATACACACACATACAAATATATGGAGCGCTGGTAGCGTAATGGGTTACAAATCTGACTGTGACCCTCAGGATCAGCAGTTCAAAACTACCAGCTGTTCCGTGAGAGAAAGATGCAGCTTTCTGCTCCAGTAAAGACTTATAGCCTCGGAAACCCTGTTCAGGGTCGCTATGAGTCGGAACCAATTCCATGGCAAATAACAACTCTCTCTCTCTCTCTCTCTCTCTCTCTCTCTCTCTCTCTCTATATATATATATATATATATATATCCCCTTCAAAATATGCTATTCTTATAAGTGATCAACAACCAAGAACAGTGGCTACCAAGAACACCACAGGCAGGAAGGGCCCTGGTATGGCCTCCCTCTTGATCTTTCCATAGACGAGTAAGTGGGCATTTGTATGTACACGTGCATGAATGTGTACATAGGTGTGTGGATGTGTATACATGGATGAGCACGCATGAGTGTACAAGTTCATATGTTAACAGATTGCCACTCTTTCTTCCTAGTCTGTCTTAGTCTAAACACTCTACTAGAACCTGTCCACCAGAGAAGACCCTACTTCCAACATCATAGGAACACATACATAATACCACAGTACTAGACACTGACAGATGGGTGGTGGCTTTAGCTTTGTGAACCCCTGAAATACTCAGTAAATTCAAACTACCATTATGAGGGGAATTCTATGTTCTCTGATCAAGGAAAACCGAAAGAGGGAAGGGTACATTCTATTGAAAACAGAGATTTCTCATCAGCCAAAGTCCATGTTTTAATTATCAGGGATGGATTAGGAATGGGGATACTGAGGCACTCTTAAAGCCCTGTCAATGCTGAAACAGAGCTGAGCGGGTGCTGGTCACTTCTCAAAATACTTTCCTTACTATGACGAGAAGTATCCCCATTTCTCAAACTCCATGCCATTCAAATCACACACCAGAAAACAAAACGGAACCAAGGAAGCTCTAGCAAGGGTGTGTTCTCTTTTGTCCATAAACTTCATAATTGTTTATAAATTCAGTCCTGCAGAAAATTTATCACAAGTTAAAAACAGAAACATGATTACGTCAATTATTCTTGGAGTCCAGAAAACAGAGGGGGGGGGGTGGTGGTGGCAGTAGTGGTGGAAAGAAGGACTGAGTTGGCATATTCCCTAAAGGAAGATGATGGACTTAATGAAACACAGCCCTGGAGGAAATTTTGACGTGAGAGAATGGGGACGCTCCAAGACAGCTAAGAGATTGGACACACTTGGCTTCCTAGTATTGAAAAACTAATACCTTACACGTCTTTTATTTAAGATTAGTAAACTAATCATGCAAGGAACCCTGGTAGCGTAGTGGGTTATGAGTTGGGCTGCTAACTGCAAGGTCAACAGTTTGAAACTACCAACCAACTCCACAGCACACAACTACTATCACCAAATCAATAATGTACTTGTGGCTTTCCATATCCATTGTGCCTTCTCCCCACCATTACCACTGTTATCGAATATCTGTCCTCTCCTCACAACTGTCATTTGGATTCTAAAGCCCCTTGTTAGTCTGCACACTCTGACAGTAAGCACTGTGTAGTAGTAGTCTGAGGTCCAAGAAATTGATCCCAAGATGAAGCAGGATGGCATTACATATACCAGACAAGAGGCCCCCAGCTGAAACTGAATGTACACCCCTTCGTCAGATGCTCTCCCAGGAAGTATGAGGTAAAGCTCAGCCTGAAATCACTTGTCTAATTACTTGGATACACACAGCAACCTTTGTGTGTCTTTTAATGACACCGAAAACTTCAGCATGGCTTACTCTGGAGCACTGGCCAGTGAGCGTCAACAGTCAGCATACCACGGGTCTTCCTCCAAGTGTTGTCCAAAACACTCCAGTTCATTGAGTACTACACAGGTTGCCTTACTAAAATTATTCATTGCAAACTTTGTAGAGGGAAAAAAAACACAATCCGCAAAATGAACAAATGTAAAAATCCCAGCTTTACCAAATATTCTTTGCCCCCTGCATTTCTTCTTATAGCAAACATATTAGTACAGTAATTGCCATTTCAACTCTCTCCACATGTACAGCTGACTAACTTGAAATGTGTTCCTCATGCTATTCAACCATCATCATTAACTGTTCCCCAATTTTTCCATGATCCTTAAAGGAAACAGCTCAGTGTCCCCTGACATGTGTTCCTCCCCAACTCCTGCTCCCGTATCCCCACACCCACCCCCAGGCCTCCGGCTCTCAGGACCTCTAATAAACTTTGATCTCTACACACTAACCTAGTCTGGATATTTCGCATGGTTGGCTCCATACGAGATTTGTCCCTCTGTGACGGACCTCACTCAGCACATTTTCAAGGTTCATCCATATTCTAGAACGCATCCAGCTTGTTGTTGTTGTTAAGTGCCGTCCAGTCGATTCCGAGCCCTAGCAACCCTGTATAGGGTTTCCAAGGAGCAGCTGGTGAGCTTGAACCACCGACCTTGCAGTTCAAACGACTTTGCAGTCTCATGCATTAGCCCACAGCGCTACACCAGGACTCTGGCTAGCACAGTTTTTATTTGATTAGAACTTTGTATTGCAGATTGAGTGAAGGTTTACTGAGCAGGTTATCAGTTTTACACTCAACAAATCATATACTTCGTTTCATTTACTGAGCAGGTTATCACTTTTACATTCAACAAATCATATACTTTCGTTTCATTTACTGAGCAGGTTATCAGTTTTACACTCAACAAATCATATATTTCATTTCATTTACTGAGCAGGTTATCCGTTTTACACTCAACCAATCATATAGTTCGTTTCATTTCAATGACTGCAATCCCCTGAATGTAACATCAGTTATCCCACTTCCTCCCTGTGAGTCCTGTTTCCATTCTTCCTTCTTTCCCAACCCTTCTGAATTCTGTCCTTCGGTAAATGCGGCCATTTGATCTCAAATGGTTGATCATTCTATGGTTTGAGTAGCCCCCTAGATACCTGATCCTGGTGAGGCACTATAGGATAAGCACTGGACTGCAAGGTCAGTTTGAACTGCAAGGTTGGAGGTTCAAGCCCACCAGTCATTCCTCAAAAACCCTATACCAGGTTATTACGAGTCGAAACCAACTTGAGAACACTAAACAACAACATACCTCTTACCGCTTGGCTGAAAACTGAAGCACAAGAGTAAGTTTAGTTCCAGACCTGAAGGGTGACCAAGGGCCATAGTCTCGGGTTCTTCCAGTCTCTTTCTGACCAGTAAGCCTGGTCTTTTTTATAATGTTTGGGTTTTGTGCCACATTTTCTCCTACTCTATCCAGAACCTTGTAATGTAATCCTTTCAGAGTAGTTGGCGGGTACCTACTAGTTCTTCTGGTCACTTGTTTGGTAACTAGAGTATGTTGTTGTTGTTAAATACCATGGAGTCGGTTCCGATTCACAGTGACCCTGCATAGGGTTTCCGAGGCTGTAAATCTTTACGGGAGCAGAATGCCTCATCTTTCTCCTGTGGAACCGCTGGTAGTTTCAAACTGCTGACCTTGAGGCTGGCAGCCCGACTTGTAATCACTATGCTATCAGAGCTCCTTAACTAGAGTATATCACTAAGGAAATAAAACACAACCTTCTGTTGAACAGTCTAGGGTATTAAATACATTTTAAATATGGTGGAGAGCCATTTTCACTGTTTCATCAGTACACCAGACTCATGTCATACTATTCTTGAATATTGCTGACAACTTCTACAGACTGTTGAGTTGTTCAAATCAGAAAACTATTGTTTTTCTTAGCGTAATTCTTCACATACATTAATTTCAATACATAAATTTGAAGATGCTTTACTGATACTGGAAATACAATCCACTTTGCAGGCAAGTCAATTCCTGCTGCTTGAGGTACTGTCAGGATTCACGCTGATTTTTAACGAGTTTTTTTGTTTTTGTTTTTGTTTTTCCAGCTAAAACACTTGCAGATGCTTGTCTGTAAGAAAGACAAAAATCACGCTCACCTAAGCAGAAATGAATTAAAATCAAAATTTAATAGCCCAGCCTGCTCAACAGTAGTTTTATTTTCTTTGTAAAGTTCTGACAAGACTGACCAACATAACTAATGGTAGGCTGGAGTCCTGGAGTGGCGCTGTGGGTTAATGCTCCAGACTGCAAAGTCATTTGAAATGCAAGGTCGGTAGTTCAAGCTCACCAGCTGCTCCTTGGAAATCCTATACAGAGTCGCTATGGGTCAGACTTAACAACAACTAGTCACCAAACAGGTGAAATTCAACCAACACAGAAAATGGGAGATGCCCTTCCTGCCTTGGAAGAAACCATGGAAATAACAGTGTGTTTATTTGCTTTCAGTTTTTAAAAAGTTATTACGTCAATGTTTCATTCCAGAGCTTCCTTAAAAAGCGACTTCTATTCTATTTCCACTTCATTTACTCAGGACTGATTTACATACCACCTTGTGTGAACATTTCTATTACATAAAGCAAGATAGTGTAGTCATTGTTATACATGTGTGCCCAATGACTGGAATGTAGATGCAATACTCCTGTATCTGATCCATCTTTTAAATTCCTCTAGTATCAAGGCCGGAGGTCCAAACCCACCAACCATTCCTTGGAAGCGCTATGACTAACTTAACAGTACTCAACAACAGTATCTAAGAGTACGGAGAAAGAACTAGATAACTGTCTCAGAATCAAGAGATGAGAGCAAACTTCACAAAGTATCTATCACACACCTGATGAGTTTTCTGTTCTGCTATTAACAATATTGTTAATTAGTATCATTAGGTGCTGTCAAGTTGATTTCTACTCACAACAATGCCATGTGACAGAGCAGAACTGCCCTGTAATGTTTTCTAGCAGATCCCCAGGTCTTTCTCCCAGAAGATTGTTGGGTGGGTTTGAACGACCAACCTTTCAGTCAGCAGTGGAGCACTTAAGCATTGCACCACCAAGACTCCTATTATATAATGCACAAAAATACTGATTCTTAACAATCACCCTTAATGATTACAAGGTGGTTACTAAAGTCAACTGTCTATGTGTCTTTAGTATACTATGCTTTAGAAAACTTATAATATCAAGGGTGTTACAATGTCTGTAAAGGAGCTCTCGTGGCGTAGTGGTTACATGTCAGGGTGTTAACCTCAAGGTCGGCAGTTCGAAACTACCAGCTGTTCCGCAGGAGAAAGATGAGGCTTTCTGCTTCCATAAAAAATCTGCAGCCTCGGAAACCCTGTGCAGCATCGCTATGAGTCAGAACCGACTCCACGGTACTTAACAACAACAATGTCTGTAAACGTCAGTTTGAGCAATGGGAACTAAGCCATCTATACTTTGTCAAAAGCTGAATAACTAATCCTTTACCTAATCCTCTTCCTCCTTCTAAATGCTGTAAAAAATTAACTTGTTCAGAAGTCGATAGAAACCTGTCACTCCCCTGCTCCGACTGTCCCCAGACCGAAGTCTACAATTGTTTCTATGGCATTCAGACACCCAACACTCAAAACTGGGCTCTGGCAAGTCAACTCCTTCTCCATTCTGTCACCAGCCACACATGGCCCCGCTACTCTGCACAGGATTCCAGAGACGAGGTACAGCCCTTAGCCTCAAGCCACTTACAGCTGAGCAGGAGACATGTGTTTACCGAAAGACCCAGAAAACACACTGTGGTACCTGCATTGCTGTCGTGCTTTATGGAGAATTTGGTCTTCAGAGTTGGCTCTGGGCAAACATCATTATGTAGTATCTCTGGGGGCTAGGGAGTAGATAAAAAGACTGATCACCAGTTCCTGTCAAGTGGAATCCAATTCACGGTGGTCTCATGTGTGCAAGACTAGAGCTGTGCTCCACAGGGTTTTCAAAAAACAACCTAGTTTTTCACAAGTAGAACCTCGGAGGCCCCTCTGGGTTGACTCAAACTTCCAATTTCTCAAGTGTGTTAACTGTTTACACGACCAAAGACTAAAGAAAGGCTACAAGGTGCAAGAAAAGGTGCGCTGGTGTTACAGTGGTTAAGCACTCTACTGCTAACCTTAAAGGTCGGCACTACGAAATCCACCAGCCACTCAGTGGAGGAAAGCTTCCGCAGTCTGCGTCCATCAAGATTACAGCCTTGCTTGGAAACCTTATGGGGCAGATCTACCCTGTGCTACAGGGTCACTATGAGCCTGAGTGGGCTCAACAGCAATGTGTAGGGACAAGCAAACCTTCTCGTTCATATCGTAGGTGCTTCCACACAACATATGAGAAGCAGTGCCTACAGGAACCCTGAGCATGTGGGACTCAACATAGTCTCTGCTGTCAAATCCCACAGCGTCTAAAACAACACTGTCAACACAGTAGGACCCCAAGGAATCAGTCCTTTTAGGAAAGAAAAATACTAACAAGTTCCCTTTACCCTCTCCTGCATGTGATATAGTTAATTATCGGATTGATTAATTAATGTCTGTAAATGAAAAAGAGAAAGGCTAATTTAGTATGGAGTCCTGGCATGGCGCTATAGGATAAGACTGGATTGCTAACCACAAGGTAGACAGTTCAAACTAGCTACTGTGGAGATACAGGATCACTGTGAGTGAGAACCCACTCACAGGCACGTAACTATAACAACAATTTAGAACAGTAGCAGCCAAAATTCAAATTAAGTGTGAAGCATGGGAATTTCCAACTCCAAAAGCAAAATTCTCCATCAAACACGAAGTGAACACCAAGTTCCTGTATATTTCTGCTACCAGACTCATTAGTCACTGCTTTAGAAAAATACGGTAGGTCACTTCACCAGCACATGGTTCCACTTTGATTATGACTCAAACACACAAACCTTAGAGCACCATACTGCTTCTCATGGAGAAGACTATACGGACTTTTGATTCTACTCTACGCTCTTCATTGTGTTCCTCATGATATAAATGAGTAAAAGGGTACAGACCACAGAACAGTAGACAAACATGTTATCACTGAAGTAAACACAGCGAGAAAATGAAACTCCTTTTTATTTCTTTCCATGTATAGAAAGTCATGTGAGAAATTGGTAATGCTGGGTGTGCGGGGCAGGTGAACTGAGTAACAGGAGAATAAATGGGGAGGCGCTCACACTCTGTACCTGCCAAAATTTGAAACATGAATCAAAATATTTTAATAACCAAATATAGACATGAGAATGATTCAAACATCCTCCATTCATAATTTAAATATCAGTGAACCAAAAGGGAATTTAAGTGAAGTCTTCCTCTTAATCACACATTTAATCAACTAATAAAAGGAAGAAAATAAAAAAATGTAGCTCTGGCACTTTTGAAAATAAGTTACTGGAAATGGAACAAAGATTGAATATGTGGGTGTAAATGTTAGGAAATGTTTCAACATACGGATCTATTTTAGCTACATTTCTGAACCTAGGGAACCCACGAGTCCCACACTTTACTCTTTCAAAAGATAAAATTTTATTTAAAATCATGACCAAATCAACAGCCAAGTCTCTTCATCCAAATTTTCACTTCCCTTTCTTCTGACTTCAAACACCATGCTTTGTGTACATGATAGCTTGCTAAGAACAGAATTACCCTAAGGATGCGCTTTCTGATCAAAAGCTTCTTCTTTTTAGAAAATGGCTAACATCCCCTCCATTCCCAGGACAGAGTTCTGATAACTCTTCAAATGAATGATTCACTCCTAAACACAATTCCTGAAAACACTTGGTCACTGCTTCAAACCTAATACTGTTTTAATATGGTGTGGCGCTTTAGGATAACCACTGGACTGCTAACCACAAGACTGGCGGTTCAAACCAACCAGCTGCTCCTTGGAACCGACACGATAGTACTTAACAACATTTCATTGTCAAAAAAAATTATTTTATTGTTGTCGTTGAAAATGTACACAGCAAAAAGTTCAATATTTTCTACATGAACACTTCAGTAACACTGATAACATTCAAGTTGTACAACCATTCCCATTTCTTCTCAGAGTCACCCTCCCACACACCCTAACATAGACTGACTTCCCCCTAAACTTCCCACCTACACTTTTGAGTTACTATTGTTGATTTGATCCCACACAGTTCTGTGAAAGAGCACAATGCTCAAGGAAGAAGAGATTCTTTACTAAGTGAGTTAAAATACTATTTATAAACCCATCTTCTCAAACTAAAAGAATCCAGAAAAACAATTTTTAATGGGAACTTAAGATATGAAGGTAATCTAAAAATCAGGCAAGGTTTCCTGAAAATACTTGTAAACAGGCAATATATATCCATATAATAGTTATTATTTCACCTCGGATTCCTGCCCCCACCCCCAAAGAGGAACTTATGCAAGAATAATTCGGAGAAGAAATAGAGAGGCATTTGTTATTTAGTGCTGTCGAGTCGACTCCGACCCAAAGCAACCTTGTATAGGGTTTCCGAGGAGCAACTGGTGAGCTTGAACCTCTGACCTTGCAGTTCAAACGGCTTTGCAGTCTGGTGCATTAACCCACAGTGCCACACCAGAATTCATTTAGGTCCTATGAGTCTTGGTTGGGGCAGGGGCAGTTATACCATTTAATAGGGTTCCTATGAGTTGGACTTGACTTTATAACACACAACAAGGTCCTATGTGGGTACTAACTAGGGTACAGAATTCAGCTAGGAGACTCCAAAACCAAAAAAGAAAACATCATGGCCAGTAATGAAGTTTATATTTAAAAAGAAAAAGTATGTAAGTTCCTCAGGGTATACTAAGTTTTGCTGTTGCTGTTTAATTTCATGTTAAACATGGGCCTGAAAAGCAAAATTCACTGAGAGTCTTTAACATATAGTGGACACCTTCAACATCACCTTCACAGAAAAACCAGAAGATAGTTCTGCATTTACTCCCCGCCCCAGCAACATTGTTTATAAATGGAGGGGAAAATACCAAAGCAAAATTCAGTGCAGACAACATAGAAAGACTACTTAAAACTGAACTTCCAATATTCTCATATGTAAGAACACATATATACATAGGAGTCCTGGTGTGGCACTGCAGGATAAGCATTGGGCTGCTAACCACAAGGTTGGTGGTTCAAACCCACCAGCCACTTCTTGGAAATCCTACACAGGGTCACTGTGAGTCACAACTGACTCAACATCACAACATATGCATGGCTTATAGAACACACGGAAAGCATCACTACCAGGCTATACAGCTTCTTTAAGGTAAGGGCTGTGTCTTACTATATCTTTGTGGCTGAGTGCCTAGCAAAAAGTGGTGCTTAATAGACCTTGAGTCAAGCAAATGGAGGAACTAAGAAACACAAACATGAAAATGCAACACCTGATGATGAGGAAGAGTTCTGGGCCCTATCTTAAATGAGAGCTTTTACAGTCCTTAAGAACATTCTGAAGAGCTATCATTTTCTAAGGAGAATCTGAGTAAATAAGTATAGGGTAGACCACTTCACTGTCACAGAGAGTCTTATAAAAAGAAGAGTTAGGCAAAAGTCAAAGGCATCCAAATTCCCTACCCACAACAAAGAAACTCCTGAGGCCTTGAGAAGACTTCCAGCTGAGTCCTCAGTTCCATGGCAACTTCCCTCGGCCTCCCAGTTAGCAAATAGGAATGCGCAGCGCAGATGATCCTTTCTGAGCCCTACTGCACATGTTCAAACTCCAACTCACAAAAACACAATGTTGGACGGAACCACACATATTAGCTGACATCTTCTTTCGAAAAAGAGAGTCCCTGACAAATGCAGTGACTTACCCACACAGCTAGCGAATGATGGGTCTGGGATGGGAACCAAGTTCTCTGGGTCCCTGGTCCAAAGTTGTGTCTACTCATTACCCTCCTCAGACTGAAATGAAAAGCTCACTTCCTGGCTGTCCCTATCCAAAGCATCCAAGTATAAACAACAAAAAGTAGAACTTCAAACAGTCAGAAGACCACCCAGAGAGTTACCCACCTGGCACAGACTGCCTGAGAGTTTGAGCACTGCTTTCTTTTAAGAAAAAATTAAAATTAAATTGTGGAAATATAGTACGCAACAAAACATTTGCCATCTGAGTCATTTTCAAGAGTACAATTCTGTAACATAGATTATATTCACCATGCTGTATAAGCCAAAGGTTTTTCATCACTCCAAATTGAAACTCAGCATCCCTTAAGCGATAAATGTCCCAATTTTCACTTCTACCAAACCCTTGTGGTAGTTGTTAAGTGCAATCAAGTAGGTTCTGACTCACAGCGACCCTCTAAAGGGTTTCCGAGACTGTACATCTCTACAGAAAGTTCGTCTTTCTCCAGTGGAGCAGCTAATGATTCAAACCACCAGCTCTGTGGTTCACAGTACAGTGCTTATCCTATGGAGCCACCACACTCCCCACTGGACTCCCTGGTAGCCACTAAGAAACTTTGGTCTCTACCTACTTGCTTATTCTAGATATTTCATATAAGTGGGATCTTATTCTATTTCTGCTTTTGTGTCTGACTTATTTCACTCAGAATAATGCCTTCAAGATTCACCCATGGCATAATAGTCATCAGTACTTGACTTCTCTTTATGGTAGAGGAATATTCCATAGTATGTATGAAGGAGCTCTGGTAGCGTAGTGGTTACGAATCGGGCTGCAAACCTTAAGGTCAGCGGTTCGAAACTACCAGCCGCTCCGCGGGAGAAAGATGAGGCTTTCTACTCCCGTAAAGATTTACACCCTCGGAAACCCTGTACAGGGTCGCTATGGGTCGGACCCGACTCGATGGCACTTAACAACAACAACAACATGTATGAGAGTACCACATTGTTTATCTGTTCACCTATTGATGTTGACGGATACTTGAGCTGTTTCTAACATTTGGCTACTGTGAATAACTCTATAATAACTGATGTACAGACAGGAATGTGTTCATACCGTTCTTCAAACACATGTAGTAAAAAATCTCAGATCAATTACCTTCCAAAAAAATAAGTTTCACTCTGGAGGATAATTTACAAATGACGGTTCTGTCTTGCTTTTCAGTGCAATACAACTTGGGAGTCTGGTGTGACACTGTACGATAAGCACTGGACTGTTAACCCACAAGGTCGCCAGTTCAAACCCACCTCCTTGGAAACCCTATACAGTGTTGCTATGAGTTAGAACCGACTCAACACCACTTAGCAACAACTCAACTTAAAGTTCTCCAGGAAGACTCTGGAAGCAAATGACTCAAGAAGTTATACACTTCTACTTTACCTTTTTTAGAACCACAAAATAGATCAATTCCACCCTATATTCCAACTTGTTATCTGCCTTAAAACTCATTTCTGACTCAGAGCAACCGCCGTAACAGAACAGAATTGCACCATAGGATCTTTAAGGATGTACTCTTTCCAGGAAGGAGCCCTGGTGGTGCAGTGGTTAAGCTCTCCATCACCAACAGGAAGGTCAGCAGTTGGAACCCACCAATTGTTCTGTGGGAGAAAGATGATAGCCTTGGAAACAAGAGGGGGGCAGTTCTATTCTGTCCTATAGGGGCACTGTGAGGTAAATGAGTTCCATCAGCACAGGTTTAGATCTCTACCGAAGCAGGTCTGACCAGGGACCCACTGACTTACAGTCAGCAGTTGAGTACTAAGGCAGTCCGTAACACAGCTTCTCTTCCACCATCTGTTATACACCGGGGACCCCTACAATGCAAAGATAGAGTGGGGAGACTGGCATTGTAAGCACAGAGGGGCAGTCGTTTCTCCCACAGGGGTTCTGTTTTCTTGTAAAGGCAGATCAATTATTTTTATGGGACCACAGCATAAAAGCCTAGTTTACAGAGTTCTGGTTCTGCCTTTTTTGTGAGTGTGTGTCATTTACTTTCATGTTTTATTTTAGAAGTTGGTCCTGTGCCCAAGTAGACTCATTTGGGAAGAAAAAGTACTTACATCAGAGCACACGGCCTTGCATTGTTCCAATTCACTAAATAAAGCTATTTCTTTATCTACAAAACTGAAACTAACTCCCGGATATTTTTCTTTTCTCAATACACAAATCTTCGGCCAACACATTACCACACCTCAATTCTCCCCCTCCAGCCCCCCCTTTTTTTTTTCTCTTAACGTTTCGCTGTGATTTGTGTGAAAGTTTACAGAGCATACATATTTGGTTTCCCGTTCAATAATTCATATATATTTTGTTTTCTGACACTGATTGCAATTCCCACTCTCTGTGTTAATGGGTTCCATTCATCCTTATTTCTATCCTTTCCATCCTGCTGATCTTTGTTGTTGTTGTTGTTAAGTGCTGTCAAGCTGCTTCCGACTCATAGCCATCCTGTATAAAGTTTCCGAAGAGCAGCTGGTGAGTTTGAACCTCTGACCTTGCAATTCAAACCTTTATCCCTGGACAAATTACTGCCCTTTTGATCTCTTTGATTGTTCTAAGGCAGGGGTGGGGAAGCTTTTTTCTGCCAAAATTGATGACATCATTCATGGGCCATACAAAATTCTCAACTTAAAAGTTAGCCTGCTACATTTGGTCAAGGCACTAACAACAACAAATGTGATGGTTGGAACAGCAGTTGCCTTGGCAGGGACAGACCAAATGATTTCAGGGGCCTTATATGGCCCATGTTGCTGACAGAGCTCTTTCTATGAAGAAAAATGTGACATCAGGATTGGAGGAAGACTCATTAACAACCTGCGATATGCAGATGATACAACCTTGATCGCTTAAAGTGAAGAGAACTTGAAACATTTACTGATGACGATCAAAGAACACAGCCTTTGGTATGGGTTGCATCTCAATGTCAGAAAAACAAAAATCCTCACCACTGGACCAATAAATAACATTCTTATCAATGGAGAAAAGATTGAAGTTGTCAAGGGCTTCATTCTTCTTGGATCAACTGTCAACACTCGTGGAAGCAGCGGTCAAGAGATCAGACGACGTATTGCATTGGGCAAATCTGGTGCACAGGAACTTTTTAAAGTATTGAAGAGCAGAGATGTCAGCTTAAGGACTAAGGTGC
>NW_006408540.1:21654265-21654940 GCF_000296735.1 Chrysochloris asiatica | reverse complement strand
GATGGTGTCAAGTGTGACAGCGGTAGTGAGGTTGGCCCAGGATCGGACATTGTTTCATTCTGCTGTGCATGGGGTCGCTATGAGTCGGTTCCGACTTGATGGCACCTGACAACAACAACAACATATGGCCCATGGGCTGGACATTCCCCAAGTTCTAAGGAACACATATTCCCTGATGTTACTGTTCACCTCATAGGACTTTCATTTGGCACAAAGTTGAGCCACAAGGGTGAGTTCAGCTCCAGGCCTGAAGGGTGTCTAAACCCCATAATACCAGAGGTTACACAAGTCTCTATCAAACCAGTGATCCTGGCCTTTTTTATCATTTATGGGTTTCATTACACAATTTTCTCCCACTCTATCCAGACCCCTCAATTCTGATTCCTTTCAGAGAAGTCAGCAGTGGTAGCTCGGCACCATCTAGTTCTTCTGGTCTTAGGATCTCTGGAGGCTGAGCTTCATTCACAAGGTACATTCGTCCTTGGAGCTAACTGGTCCCTAGTATCTTGGATTTTCAAGGAGCTCTGGTAGCGTAGTGGTTACGCGTTGGGCTGTGAGGGCTGTGAACCACAAGGTCAGCAGTTCGAAACTACCAGCGGTTCCGTGGGAGAAAGATGAGGCTTTCTGCTCCCGTAAAGATTTACAGCCTCGGAAACCTTATACAGGGTCACTATG
>NW_006408540.1:21649097-21653635 GCF_000296735.1 Chrysochloris asiatica | reverse complement strand
TATACAGGGTCACTATGGGTTGGAATCGACTCAATGACACTTAACAACAGCAACAATGGCTAGGATAAGCCCTGGACTGCTAACTGCAAATTCAATGGTTCAACTCCACCATCAGTTTCTCAGAAACCCTATACAGATTAGAACCACTCCACAGAGTTTCCAAGGTTGAAATCTTTACAAATGCAGACTACCACAATTCTTCCAAAGAGTGGCTGGTGAGTTGAAACCACTAACCACCTAGTTAGCAGCCAAGCACTTTGACCATTGAGCCACTGATGTTTGAGGTTAGGAGAGAAAGAAAAGCAAAGAAAAGAAGAGCAAGCAACACACTCCCTCCTCTGCTGGCTTGTCCTGCACACTCAATGCCTAAAGCTTTCTGGGAAATTTTTCCATCAGACCATTAGTAAGGACAACAAATTTCTAAGCTCATCAAACTGAATACCATAGTTGGGCATGTCTGCATGCATCAGAAATACTTGGGGAATATATAATAGGGAAATATTCAATCCTGGTGACAAAAACATTCCTGAAACTCTTGTGCTTAAAGTCCTTTTAGTCTTCGGAAACAAATTAAACAAACCCAGTCCTGGTGTGGTGCTGTGGGTTAATGCTCCAGACTGCACAGCCATTTTTGAACTGCAAGGTTGGCAGTTCAAGCTCCCCAGCTGCTCCTTGGAAACCCTATGCAGGGTTACTATGGGTCGGAACCTAGTCGACGGCACTTAACAACGACAAGTTCCTAATACATACTATAGATAGGGACTTGATGAGGAACTAAAAGGAAGATGAAAGCTGAGTTAAAAAAAACAAACAAACTGCTACACTGGTTCTCTCACATCATTAAGCAGTAGAAGAAATGTTTTTGAAAGTAAGAATGAAATTTTCAGTAGCAATAACTAGATTCATTGCTTTGCAATAAACTCATCAGTATTACAACAAACACAGCACCTCGCAATTAAAGTTTTATGGAGGCGTGGCCATGGGATGAAGTCATTGTCCCAGATGTCTAAATGACATTCGTTAATTCTCAATTGGTTTCCTACATTATAATACAAGCCCAACAGGATTTTCTGAGTCACTGCTATCTCTTCCTGGGACAGAATGTTTTGACACTGCCTTTGGATATACAGTGGAGTTAGTCTGTACTTGATCATTAATCTTGAATGTCATAATACATATGATCTGAGTTTGGCTGCCCCCAGCAGAGGGAGTCAACACAATAGTACATAAGGGGCTGGAGCTTGGGGAAACCACTGATTATTCATTTTCAAAGGAAAACCAACAAAAATGTAAGCAGAAAACATGATTCAGGGTCAAATTCTGGATGTACATCTACCACTAGATATCAGATTTCATTAATACTTGGTTCTTAAATGTTTCCTTAATTGTGCATGCAGTTTGGTTACTGAATCTTTTATGAATTTCCTGGTTTTCTTTGAAATGTTTTACTTGTGTGGGTTTGTTTCCCAGATGCTTATTACGTAAGTTTTATGACTGTTTTCATGTACCATCTTTAGCTCTTTAAGCTCTTTTCATATTTGTTCTTCTAGTCTCTCTCTAACACTGCCATCTCTGGAACAAGACAAAAGGCCCCATGAATTCAGCGGTCACCAACCATTACAAACACTGTCTCAAGAGGCAGAACTGATGCAGATTCAAGAAATTAAAACACATACAACCTGGCTCACTTAAGAAAGTATACAAAGTGTTGATGAAGCAAAACAAACTGCTCATGTTTTTAATGCTGGAAAAGAATGTGTTTTGGCCAGACCACTTCAAAAGTCTGAGAGTGGGAGGTGGGAATTTAGAAGACATTAGGGAAAATCTTGCTGTGGTTACCCTACTTACGCTGTATCTATAAAACACTGGCTGCTGTAGGTTACAGAGGGGATCCATTTAAAATGACATAAGCCAGGCCCCTCACCAGACCAATTAAATGAGGAGAGACCAGCCGTCTTTATTGTCTTTAGTCTAAAGCTCCTAGCATGAACTTAAGGCACAAATAGTGTGGTTGTTGTCATTGTTAAGTGATGACTCATAGACATACTGTATAGACTTCCCAAGGAGCGGCTGGTGAGCTTGAACTGCCGACCTTGCAGCTCAGCGCATTAACCCACAGCGCCACACCACCGATGTTGTTGTTGTTGTTAAGTGCTGTCGAGTGTACTCCGACCCATAGCGACTCTGTACAGGGTTTCCGAGGCTGTAAATCTTTACAGGAGCCGACCATCTCATCTTTCTCCCGCGGAACCGCTTGTAGTTTTGAACTGCCGACCGACCTTGAGGTTCGCAGCCCAATTCGTAACCACTACACTAACAGAGCTCCTTGGAAAAATAATAATTTTAACCAGTCATGTTTCAGTCTTCAGATGTCTTAGATCACTTCCCCTAAAGTTCATGAAAAGTAAAAACCTGAACAAAGCTGGGGTTATTATCAAGGAAAAAGATGGACGGGCAGTGATTGGGAATGGTAAGTAAAAATGTGGAGGTTCACAGCTTCTTTGATAAAGGAAACGGAAAACCTAGTAAAATTATTACAATGCTCTTAAATAATAATGTACAAATTGCAAGTTTATGCATTTTTCATCGGTTTTCAACAAACTACATTTTCACACTTTTAACTAGGACACGTTTAATTAATCATTCTATTCTAATTTCAAAGGTTAAAAAGTCTTTTCCTTAATTTTAATTTCTTTAGTAATTGACCAAAGGCATAAATAGCAAAATAAGTCTCAAAGATGAGTAGAAAATATCTTCATCTTCAAAATGAATAGTACAATTTTGTTGTCATTTTAAGATCATGTGCTTAGGGAGCCAGATATGCACAAGGATTGTAGAATTTTCCTTTTTCTGTGATTTTTGTGAAAACACAAAAACAAACACATCCACTAATCTTAATGATCGCACTAATATCACTAAATTATATACCAGAAAAAGGGCAAAATGGCAAATACTGTATGAGAGAGCTTCAACACAGTTCATGGAAAAATTCCATTATCTTGCAATTCCATTATTTCCACAAACTTTTTGAAGCCACCTCATATATAATATTACAAGAGCTAATGAGGGGGGTGGAAAAGAGGCTGACATTGCTGATAGGATTTACGCATATCCAAACATCCCCATGGGGTTAGTTCTATTGATCTGAAGGTCCAGGGTCATAGTTTTGTGGGCTGCGCAGTCAAATGGCCTTCATACTGTTTTCACAGCTACTGTCTACTTCCTAAGGACTCTGGTGACACAGGGGGCTAGATGTCGGGGTACTAGCCTCAAAGTCAACAGTTCAAACCCACCAACCACTCCATGGGAGAAAGATGAAGTTGTCTCTTCCCATAAAAATTTACAGCCTCGCGGTCTTTTGAATCTTGGTTTCCCTGGCAAACCACTATAAAACAGACATTGGCGGGGAAGCGAAAGGAATAGCCAGAAATACCACCATAGAAAGCTTGTAAGTCCGTCTTCTGCCTATAACTGACTGGAAAACCTAAAATGGGGATACAACGTGCCCAGTGAAAGAGGCTTCCTGCGGAGCCTCTGCATTACATAAGACCATAGGTGGAATCCTGAACAACATCCAGAATCTTCTGAGGGGAAATTTCCACTTCAAAGGACAAGCAGACCAGCCTGGTGCAGTCAGAAGAACAGAAGAGACTTCTTGAAAGAAAGACCGACAGGGAAATACAAAACAATTTAGGCAGATCAACTGATTACTACAAGAACAAACAAGTGGCTCACCCAGGAGACATCAAGGCAAGTGGTCGGGTCCCCTCAGGGTAAACCTCCTTCTAAGACTAAGACTCAATGGGAATACACGCTCTGATTGGTGACCACGGTGGTCACTGATAAGGGGAAGTGCGGGAAAAACAGCAATGAAGCTGCGAGCTAAGCCCTACAACGTTCAATAGACTCCTGTGAACCCAGGTGGAGACCTGGTTGGTCAGCAGTGTGGCAAGTCCAGGGGACTCTTAGACCTAGAGTCAGTGACAAAGCCACAGAGGACTATAGTGAATGTGAAGCGTCCAGCTGATGAGAAGTGAGGGCACATGCATAAATACACCCACACTTGCAGATAATACCCACTAGACCTGGCTTCAATGACTAGATGATCAGAGCTCAACTAGAAGAAGAGAGAAGGGGAAAAAAATAGTAATCTGATACAATTTGATGAACTTGACCTACACCTATGGATGTAGTAGTAGCTCAAAAGAGGGAACAAATCTTTACAGCAAGGATCATTCCCACCCCACTCCACACATGGTGAGGACAGGGATGGGCAACTTGGACATTGGCTACCCAAAATGGGGCGGGGGGGCGCTACAGAGGCAAGAAGTGACTGGCTTACACGTTTTCAAGAGGGAACCTAGATCCAGAGGATGTGGAGCAAGGTAGAATCTCCTCTGAGTAATATCCAATCTGTCTAGGTGGGGCTGATGAAAGGAGATGAGGATAGGACCCTTGTGGTACAGTAGTGAATAATTGCTATCAGGACTGACTGTGAGGGTCAGAAATGTAAAGGTAGATGTTTTGCAACAAAAGGA
>NW_006408540.1:21645888-21648912 GCF_000296735.1 Chrysochloris asiatica | reverse complement strand
GGGCAGGATTGTGGGGTATATACCCTTTGGTTGGTAGATGATGCATGGAGGGAATTGTAACCATGGCAAGGAAACGATATACAATGGGATCAATGTGAAGTTAATGTTCTCCCATGTAAACTATCGCACAATTCACAATAAAGCATTAAAAAAAATTACAGCCTTGGAAACCCTAAGAAACAGTTCATTCAATTCTGTCCTATAGCGTCACTATGAGTTACAATCAACTCGAGAGAAGTGGTTTTTTTGGCTTGAGTTCTACTGCCTAGCCTGGTGAGTATTGCTTAGGGTCTTAAAACCTTACTGAGTGGTCATCCAAGATACAAAGATTGATTTCAGTCTACCTGGAGCCTGGTGGCTCTGTAGGAAGGGAATTGACTGGACCATGAGCCATAAGGTCAGCAGTTCAAACCCACCAGTTGCACCTCAACAAAAGATGAGACTTTCTGCTCCTACAAAGATTTTGCAACCTCAGAAACCCTATACAGGATCTCTATGAATCAGAACCAACTCAAAGGCACTTCACAACAGCAGCAGCAGTCTGCCTGGAGAGCAGGAAAAGGAACTAGACTTCAAATAGAATTGCCTCCATGAACTACTAGAGCTGGCTGGTGCCTGGTTACCATTATTCAACATTTTGATTAAGGAGTCAACAGATGAATCCTTATCAAAAGGGAGAAAATGTGGTGCAGAATTTCAAATTCTTAAGAGAATCTACAAATTCTGTCAATCCAAGTTTAGGAAATTCACATTATATAGTAACTCTTTTAACTGGCAAATGCCAATATCGGTTAATGGTACCATTTGCAACTCAATTTCACCCTGTTTTAACTATATTAAGAAAAAAGAATTGTGGGAAGTAGGGGTAGGTATAAGTTACAAAGAAGATTCTCCCAGTCTGTAACCTCAGGAAGATAACTTGGTTTACCTTTCCAAAAAGTATGAATAATAAAAGCATGTTCATCAAATACTTATGAAAAGGCTACACAGCACTGTACTAAGCATTTACTGCCTTTTTCCAGAAACTACTCCAATTCGATCTTATGGTCTTTTCCTCACACTGAGTGGAAATAAAAGTCAAATTTACCCCAAATGACACAGGGCATTGTCAGTGGAAAATATGAACCACAATAGAAACAGCGTGCTTAAGTCTCTTTAATTCCAAAGCAAATCGGCTTTACTGATGGAAGTACTGCCTTCCATCCCTGTTTGCCCAACATCTGGAAGAGTCACAGAAACATGCCTGTGCTTCTCCTATGCCCACGACTAGTGTTCACTCAAGGTATTCAGAAACAAAAGTGGACTTGGACTAAGAGAAACTTTTCATGTAAATTGGGCTCCAAATTCTGACATCTTTGGAAAGCATCCATGGCATATGGTCCCTAGCTAACCCCTGGTTGCCTTGCTCATACCATGGGGTCACAGAGCATCCACCAATGAGCAACTCCCAGCTTCCTGCTATGACCAGAGAGTCACCTTACACTTTACAGCTGGCATCTCTTTAGGAGAGAGGTGAGGATGCCCTCCTATACGCTTTCTCTGCCCTCAGGTCTGCTTCAGAACGAATCCATAATTATTAACTGTATTAGAGCTATGATGCAGATCCACTCAGGGTTCTGAAGCCTTCTTGCAGCGCTGAGGTTCTCATTACAAAAGCTAGTCTCTATCCTTCCCTGCCCTCTGCTTCACTTGCATGGAAGTGCCTCATCTAGTTCGTAAATAATACATGACATTCATTTTCCTAAGACATTTCAAAACTGGAGATGTTATATTAAGCTTTGAATGATACCAATAGAAGTGTTTCACATGCAAAACAAATTTAACGAGTCTGAGAAAAACAAATTATTCAAAGGGGAGTGTTAGTTATTTCTCACAACAAATGTCTGACACTGATAACGTAAATGAACGTTTTTGTCCCAACTCCAAGAAGTCATTGGCTGTGTCTTTCTTCCATGTGAACGTCTTTTCCAAGCCTGGGACACTTACAGACATTCAAATAGGCTCCGATGCTAAAACTGCCTGAAATACACATCTTTCTCTCAACTGTTTCCACACAAGCACAGAGGTGCCTGTGTGTTGGGGAGGAGTGTGTGGTGGGTTTGTGTTATATCTGAGGAGTTTTCTTTCAGTCACTTGAGGACACACAGAAATCAAAATCTCTTTAGCCTGGACCCATGTGAAAGACCCTTCTCTTCATTCAACTTCAGGCCTCTTGCATACTCATAACCCAACAAGAATCAAGTAAACTACAGATTTCTGATGTCAGATCCGCCACCTTTTCATTGTATGGCCATGATTATCCCAAATCACCTTTCTTTGCCTCTATTATTGTTGGTTTTGGTAGTTGCTGTAAAAAAAAACCACAGTCCTCTACTCATGGTGACCCCCATATACAACCATTGTGATTCATACAGTTTTCATTCGCTACTTTTCAGAAGCAGATTGCCAGACCTTTCTTCCTAGTCTTCCTTAATCTGGACACTGCACTGAAACCTGTTCAGCATTCACACCAGTACAGAAGCTTTCACTGACGGATGAGCAGCGGCTGCACTTGAGATGCATTGGCAGTGGCAGGAACAGAACCCTGGTCTCCCACATGGAAAGAAGGATGATTCTACCACAAAACCACCACTGCCTCAGTTACTCCACCCTAAAAGCTCCATTCTGCCCTTAGTCTCAGAAGTGTTGGGCAGGGTCTGTCTAACACAATGCTTTACAACACCTTAACTATTTAGAGGCATTAGCATGTATTCCTTAAGGCAGCTGCTCGTGTGCACTGGAATTACTCAACAGACAACTATGGAGAGAAATCTGGAGTTCAGAAGGTAAGCAGCAACGGCCAATGAAAAGGTAGCATAAATATCACTCAGCAAATATTTATCTGTGGGCACTGAGGGGACGACATAAGAGCTCTGGTAGCGTAGTGGTTACAAATCGGTCTGTGAACCTTAAGGTCAGCAGTTCTAAACTATCAGCTGTTCCGCAGGAGAAAGATGAGGCTCTCTGCTCCTGTCAAGATTTACA
>NW_006408540.1:21629794-21645113 GCF_000296735.1 Chrysochloris asiatica | reverse complement strand
AACAAAGCAAGTCCACTCTCACTCATCGGGGCTCCTCTAGGGCAGAGTAGAACCCTCCCCCCTCCCGCCATAGGGCTTCCAAACTGTAACCTTTACAGAAGCAGACTGCTATGTCTTTCTCTCCCGTGGGGTTAATGGGTCCGAACTGCTGATCTTTTGGTGAGTGGCTGAGCATTTAGCCACCGTGTCTTCGAGGGTGCCTTTATTTCTAATTGCAGACTGTTTAAAGATTAAAAGATAGTTTAAAGTATAATCTTGCTATACAGACCCTTCCAGTTAAAGCAAAGAGAATGAATGCTGGTCCCAGGGCAAGGAGGTTTTTGTTCAGAACCTGTTTACTTTTCATTCTGGCACATTGCCTTCTCAAAAAAAAAAGAAAGAAAAGAAAAAGAAAAAAGCTTGTTTCTAATTATAAAAGCATCTAGTCTTTGTTTTTTAAAAATCCAATATTGTAGAAAAGCACAGAAATGCCTCCCAGATTCATTCACTCACAAGAAAGGTACCCATTCTACCAGATAACTTTTTATGAAATCTATGCACAATATATACATTTCCCACAGTTTTAGGTATGTGGTTTCTCAGCTCACCACAAAACTAAATGCAGCCAAAATGAAACTGGGAAGGGGTAGAATGAGATCATAAAAATCACCACCGAAGGTAGCAGAAAGTGGTAACCAACAGACTCATAATAGAGTCTTAATAACTAAGAGTTGTTGTTGTTATTAAGTGCTGTGGAGTCGGCTCCGACTCATAGCAACCCTGTATAGGGCTTCCAAGGAGCGACTGGTGAGTTTGAACTGCCAACCTTGTAGTTCAAACCAACTTTGAGGTCCACTGCTTATCAATAGCACTCCACCAGGGCTCCAATAACTAAGGGTAATGACTTCTGATGTCTTGTAACTGCACAGTAAACAAGCAGTCCATGCAGACAGTGCTGATAATAATACGAAACTGAGACAGGCAGGAAAGGAAAGAGAAAGTTATATTCTACTTAGTCAAGGAAGACCTTCGGAAGGGAAAGTATTTTAGAATGACTTCCACCAAAAACAGCTAAAATTATAGTTTGGACACTTAAAGGACTATTTCAAAGGTGTGAAATGTTCAAATACCCTAACCATTCAGGGAAAGCTTTGTTCTAGAGCCATGAAACCAGTTCCTACTCCCAGCTCTACCACTAACTTGTTGCATGAGGTCACTTGACATCTCTGCATCTTCAACTTCTCTAGTAAGGGGTAGTGTTGAACTATAACTAGATGGTATCTTAGCATTCTTCCAGTTCTGACATCTTGTATTTTATAAATGACTTGTCACTATTCAACCTAAAATGTGATTTCCAATCAGGAATTCCAGCCATTATTGCAAGTTATAACTTTGCTTGTGCCTCCTAACCAAACACATAACGTTTTGAGAGGAAGGCAACTGAAGGAATTTTAGAGAAAGAACACATTTTTAGAGCAAGGAAACTTAAAGTGAAAAAAAAAAAAAAGCCCACAAGACTAAATCTTTTCAAATCTCTCCTTGAGGAATTTATCTCATGAAGAATACCAAACTTCCCTCTCTATCAGGATGTTTAGGAATCCCAGTCAAGAATGCCCAACAAAAATATCTGCAGGCAGATGACAAGAAGACACATGCTTATGATTGCTGTTTTGCAAAAGAAGATATGTGCTGGTCCTCAGCACATATGCTCTGAGGAGCCATTAAAAAGGAAATACTCCACAATTTTTGTACCTCTGCTCCCAACACAAGTATGCTTTCAAAGTGGCTATGTCTGGGTAAACCTCACCAGGCTGCGTTTAAATAAATACTCTACATAGTAAAGTATCATGGAAAGAACACATGTCTCTGGAGGCCAGCCCAGCAAAACACTCCGTAACCAAAGGTGTGTTCATCAAAGTCCAGTATCTTTGTTTACAAAGGACTCAGAGAGATAATTCTAGACACGTGTGATTTAACATCAACCCAACTTTCCTCAGAGAAAAACCTAGTAACGCAGAATAGTTATGACTGCAAAGGGCAGACAAACATGACGGTTTTCAATATACTCCTCAGGGCTGCTCTGTGATAAGAAAGCACCTGCCACCAACAGGATTGCTTCTCTAAACTGAGGAGTTTATGGGCCAATTTCCTGAGGAAATAGCACCAGGGTATAATTGCCAGTCAGCCCAACATTTTCTCACCCATCTACGTTTCTCCTCACACCTCGGTTGATATGGAATATGGATGGCTTAGAACATTATCTTCTGCTCCTTTTCGTCTTACCAAAGTCAACTTCACTGTCCTTAGGATTGTTACTAAGTGCCATCGAGTCAGTTCTGACTCATAGCGACCCTGTGTAGAGTTTCCAAGAAGCCGCTGGTGAGTTTGAACCACAGATCTAGTGTTTATCTTACAGTGCCACACAAGGACTCTTTAGGAGAAGAGTTGACAATTATGGATTGTGTTATGATAGAAGTCCCTGGGGACTGTTAACCAAAAGGTTGGAAGTTCAAGTCCACCCAGGGCCCCTCAAAAGAAAGTCTTGGTGATCTGCTTCTGAAAAATCAGTTACTGAAAACCCTATGGGGCACAGCTGTACTCTGACACACAGGGATCAAGAGTTGGAATCAATTTGATGGCGAAAAGTATTGTGATAATTTGTTGTTAAGTGCTGTCGAGTCGGTTCTGACTCATAGAAGCCTGGTATTGGGTTTCCAAGGAGCGGCTAGTGAGTTTGAAGTGACAACCTTGCGGTTCAAACTTGACCTTGCAGTCCAGTGCATTAACCCGCAGCACCACACCAGGACTCCAATTAAGATAAATACCACAAAATCATTTATGTGATAAAATAAACGACACAAAATCATTTATGCCCGACAGTCATCTAACTTCAAAGCACTTTCTAATTCCCTTTTAAATTTTCCGATAAATCTCATTCTTCTGGTAATGAAAAAGAAACCAAAAGATAAACCAGATCAGAGGTTGATGGCAGAATAAAACCATCAAGATCCCAACTCTGCTTGCTCAGTGACAACTAGTTTCATGCTTCTTTAATATCAAGAGAGCACTAATGTAACACTTCCATTAAACACATTCCCCAAGACATGGGTGCACAGAGTCCCTTCAGAACCAAGTGCAGCCTATTGCCTGGAGTCATCCTCACTGTCCCTTGTCCCTTGCTAAAGGACTGCAGGGAAAAGGCAAGAGGCTGCCTACCTGGGGAGGGTGGTCACCGCATGGTAGCAATCCTGGCAGCCACAGCAGCACCCACCTGAGTCTGAGACCCCTTCTCTGGCCTCATCCCAGGCCCTTTGCATTGCTCTTCAGCCAGTTATGGTTGCCAGGTAAAATAGAGAGTACCCAGTGAAAACTCTATTTCTGATAGACAACAGATATACATGTATATTTCAGTACTGCGTATGTCCCAAATATTGTGTGAACATTACATAAAATATTATCCATTGTTTATCTGAAATTCAAGGAGCCCTGGTGGCACAGTGGGTGAGCACTCTGCTGCTCACTGGATGGTTTGTGGTTCAAGCCCTTCAAACCTCCTCTTTCTCCTGCATTGTGGCTGGTAGAGTTTAAGTGCTGACCTTGTGGTTAGCAGCTCAGTTCATAATCCACTACTTAGGATAGCCTTGTTGTTGTTGTTAAGTGCCATCAAGTCAGCTGCGACCCATAGCAACCCTGTATAGGGTTTCTGAGGAGCAATTGGTGAGCTTGAACCGCTGACCTTGCGTTTCAAACCAACTTTGCAGTCCAGCGCATTAACCCACAGCGCCACACCAGGACTCCTATGACAGCGCTGGCTGCCCTCAAGAGTGAGCAGTAAAGTGCCTGAGTCCTGCTTCCCTGACCTTTTTCTCACCAATGCACTTTCCATTTTCTTAAATCTTCATAATAAACCACCTCGCTGATCATCCTTCAAGAAAATCAACCAAGACGACCTCTTTGTAATTCCAAGTAGCAGTCGTCACAACAACAAAAAAACCTCAGTAATTCTTTAAAATCTTTCTAATACAACTGACTCAGCAGTCTATGACAGACATCATTTTCCAATTTACTTACGGCATTTGATGCTGGCACCCACAAGATGCATGAGTCCTCCCCAGAGTTCTCTTCTGTGATACACAGAACACCTTTGGGGACACTGGCTTAACCCCTTTGGGTTATGTAAGGAGGGTAGCTGATGGAAGGGGAACTGGGCTGACAGCAGACTGTAGGGAAGACTGAGTCAGGGTCAGGAGAAGGAAGCTGGAACACTTCCCAGTATCTCCCTCTCCACAGTGTGGCTTTGTGGCTCCAGGACATCTGATCTGACACACCCAAGCTCAAAATCAGAGCCAAGAGGAAAGAAAGGAATGTGGAGATTGCCTGTCCCTATTTGATGCATACAATGAAGTGACAGCCAGTCTCCAGCCCAGATCACAGAAACAGCAGAAGGTACTCAAACTCTTACCCAAAGGAGCACAATTGCTTAAAGGAATGAGCCACAGAAAGCAGACAAGATGTTTTGCTATAAAAAGTACAGCCCTTTTTTAGCAGGTAACAAATAATCAAGAAGAAAAAGGCTGACCAATGGATATCAATAAACAACTCTCTCAGCACGCAGAATTTCAGCCCAGTCACACATAAGCCAGAGAAGAATCAAACGCAGTGTCCATTGATTAAGAAATAGTATTACTACTGAGTGCTTACAGGGTGTCTGCCAGCCATTGTGCTAAGAGCTTTGCATAAATTTATCTCATTCAATCTTCACCACACCCCTATACATTTAGGAAAAAAATCATAAGGAAAATTCCCCTTAAGAAGCTAAGTCATTTGCTTAAAGCTACAGACCTGGTAGTTATAGACCTGGGAAACTACAAAGGAGGAATTCAGATCCACTGCCGACTAATCTACAGTCTTAATCAGGAGTGGGTACTAGATTAAATCTAGTGGGTACTAGATTAAGTTCTAGAATAAATGACACATGCTCTGGACAGTAATCATGACCCATCATTGGCACTGTAAGAGGAGGTACAAGCTACTCCAGGGAACATATTCAAATCTCCCTGTTGTGGTTGTTAAGTGCTGTCTAGTCGATTCCAACTCATAGACCCTGTATAGGGTTTCCAAGGAACAGCTGGTGCGTTAGAACCACCAATCTTGAAGTTCAAACTGGCCTTGAGGTCAAATCTTATTCTATGGCACCATACCAGGTCTCCTAAATTAATCTCCCTTATTGTTGTTAAGTGCCATTGAGTCAGTCCCGACACACAGCAACCCTGTATAGGGTTTCCGAGGAGCAGCTGGTGAGCTTGAACCACTGACCTTATCGTCCAGTGTATTAACATACAGAGCCATACCAGGACTCCATAGCCCCCTAGTCCTCAGTTATTCAATGAAAGTAGGTCATCTCCAAAAATCTTCCATGTTCAAACCCAATGGAAACAAAAATTATCTGAGAATCAGCCTCACAGAGCTTCCTTTACTCTTCCTGATACCCTTGAGGACTGGAGAAGTTAAGTGCCTTCCCTCAGGAACACACAGCTAGCACAGAAAGAGGTGAAATGAAAACTCTAATCTTTGGAAGCCACATTTGGGCCAGTCACCATTAAACCACTGCTGAGTACACAATCTCTGGTTAATGAAACTGGGTTTATAAGCTGTCACTCATCTATCAGTTTACTGTACTGTCGTGGCTTGCTATGACGCTTTAATGCTAGAAGTTATACCACCGAAATCTCAAAAAAACAGCAGGATCACCCGTGGTGTACAGGTTTCAGCAGAACTTCCAGACTGAAGCAAGGTAGGAATAAAGGCCAGAGGTCTACTTCAGAACATTAGCCAATGAGAATCTTAAAAATCACAACAAAACACTGTCCAACTTGCTTGATTTGGACATATCCTCAGGAGCGCTCAACCGCTGAGGAGCACATCATGTGTGGTGAAGTAAGGAGCCAATGAGGATGAGTGACAAGAACTGGTACAACAACCACAGTGAGGAACCAGAGCCTGCTGAGGACTGTGAGGGTGAAGCAGGGCTGCGCGATGCTTTGGACTGTGGCACATGAATTGGAATGCCACTTACCTATCTATCTAGACATGTAAACATAAAGATATGCAAGTTACAAACTCAACTTCACAACGTTGTTATTGCTATCAAGTGCCGTCAAATTGTCCTGACTCATAGCAAGCAACACTGTATACGGTGGTTTTCTGAGGAGTGGCTGTAAACTTGAACCATCGACTTTGTGGTTAGCAGTCCAGTGCTTATCCTACACCACACATGTCAGGTTTGTCAAATGAGTTCTTTTTTATCAATAAAAAACACAGCTAGTTGAAAACTCGGACCCTGTAGTTCGTTTTCTAAAGAGAGACAACAGTGCTGACACCAAAAGGTAAGTCCCCAACATCCCAGGCACCAGTGACCATGGGAAAACCTGCCACTCCACTGCCCACCCACAAAAAGCACCCTGATCCTGTAAGATCCTCACAGGGAAAAAAGAAAGTAAGCAAATCTCAGTATGGCCCCAGAAATACTGCTGAGGAAATCCAATCAACCTAGTTAACATTTGCACATTAACAATGCTCGTCAGGTAGTAATGAATGCTGAGGTGGGAGGGAGGAACATGCTGGCTGTTCAGGTTATTTGTCAACCTGGCTAGGCTTTGACTCTCTGAGGTTTAGCAGTTACGTAATGATGTAATTTGGCAGTTAATGTAAGGATGTAGTCATCTTCCATCTTGTTACCTGACATAGTCATCCTCCATTTTTACATAACAATGATTTTCTTATAAAAACCTAGTCTTTAGAAGTACACATGTACACAGGTGAGAAATGGGTATGCAATCAATGAGATAATTACTAATCATTTGCCTCTATCCATTAAGGCAATTTAAAAAAATATGTCCTCTTACTTTTCTTTCATTGAGAGAGGAGTTTCCTGAACCATTAGGTTTTACATACAGACAAGCAGCCTCCATTCTCAAGCAATTTACCTGTCACGTAATTTCAGACAGTCAGAACGGAACTCTCATTCCATAGTTTTGCATTTCTCTAAGGAGAAAGAGAAGACAGTAGAGGAGAGGACAAGAGGAAGAAAGAACAGAATCAGAGTGAAGGTTGATATCTAGTCTCCAAACAGGGCCCTGTTCTAATTGTTGTGAGGAATCAAAAGATAAACAAGATAAAAGCATCCTCAAAGCAGTTTGAAGTGACCGTGGGGTCCATGGAGTCCTGGTGTGGTGCTGTGGGGTGGGGTAAAGCACTGGACTGTAAGGTTGGGTGAACTGCAAGGTCGATGGCTCAAACTCACCAGCTGCTCTACAGAAAGCCTATACAGGGTCGTTATGAGTCAGAACTGACTCAAAGGCACTTAATAACAATAACACGGAGTCCCTAATGTGGCGCTGTGTAGGATAAGCTCTGGCCTGCTAATCGCAAGGTCAGCAGTTCAAACCCACCAGTCAGTCCTCAGGAACCCTATACAGGGCTCCATGAGTCGGAACGGACTTGAAGGCACTTAACAACAACAACAATATGGGTGGTGTAATGGTCAACGTACTAGACTGTGGAATGGAAGGTCAAGAACAAGTTCAAACATGCCTCAAAATATAATGGCCTGGTGACTTACTTTTGGAATATCAGTCCCTGGAAACTCTTTGGAGCACAGTTCTACTCTGACATATATAGTGTTGATATGAGTCAGAGGTGATTCATTGACAACTGTTTTTTTGTTTTTTTTTCAGGTTAAATGACCATGGAGCACTATAGGATGAATCTTTGTTTGTAAGATAAAGGGTGGGTTGCATGTGTGGTTTACATAATGCTGAGGCTTCTTTTGTGAACAACCTGGTCTCTTCCCCAAATACAAGATGTTTCATGGAGTATGTGCTGCCAAGCCCCATTTCCCAAGGAGCTGCTGTCTGTACAGGGAACACTAATGCAACCCGATCATTTTAAAACCCTGACAAAACCACATGGCAATAGGAAATCAATTAATCAGTAGTGAAGCCGACTGTTGCTACAGACTAGGAACAGCCAAGTTTCATGATGGCAGTGGTCAGTGATTTACAAACTGCCTGAGGATGTGTGGTATGGATAAGGAAATCCATTCGGTGGCTAGCATATCAGTTTCATATTATAGAAAATGGAAACACACATCCTTAGTGAGAAATGACTATTTCCACATTACAACAGATCCCTCGGGTTCAGGTGTGTATGTATGGGCATGAAAAACTGGCCAGGATGTACCTGTATTTCTTACTGAGAGTCATGGCTTAGAAAACTTAGAAAATACTGTCTTAGGAATAGTAGTGAATTCAATTTTGGATAATGGTGACAAAAAGGAACAACAATCAGGACCATGAACCAAGAAAGATAACAAGAATGAATAAAAGCCAATGCTCTTTGAAGGACTGGTTATACAATTCACAATCTCAATCCCAACCCTCGGTTATTCTCAGCTTGAAGTAATCCAACTCTTTTGCGCAAACCACTGCAAAAAACCTGAAAGATTCCACATGCCCATGTCTGGAAGGCACATGCTGAAAAAAAATCAAATAGCATCAAACTATGAAAACATTGCTAGGGTAAAAGTGTGTTACCAAGCTCAAAAGCCTGGCCAAGCAGAGAGTGCAAAGCAAGAAAGTGGCCCCTGGGACAGAAGAGGCAATGTCTTAGTGTGGAAAAACAGCATAAATCATTTTCTTAAAGGCTTACCAAATATACTCAAGTTATCTTTTTAATCTACTATATGTTTGCTGCTGTGTTGTCTATTGCGATCTACATGTGGATATTGAATTTGAAAATGTTTTGTATAGTTAAAGAGTCAACAAAAACCAACTGCTGGCAAGTTGATCCCATGCGTTTGAAAGTAGAACCGTGCTCCACTCAATGGCTGATTTTTCAGAAGTAGGACACCAGGACTTTCTTCTAAGATACATCTGGGTAGAGAGTGAATCGCCAACCTTTTGTGAACTGTTGATTCTACCCAAGCCCAAGGACTGCAAAGCTTCAACAAAGGGCTGTTAATACATTCATCATAATTTTTTATCTAATTTCATTATGTGCCTCCATAACAAATATCAGTTTTCTTTTTACTGATTCATTCATTTGACAAAAATTAGTTGTGTCACTATACTTCAACAGCATCCATTCTAAGGTGATACAAAATAAATTAGTTTTATGTGATTTTCTTTGTAACTCATATCATCAAGAACCTAGAAACATGAAACAAACAAATATTTCTAAAAGTAAATTATCAAAGATGGCCAAATTGTCCTAACTGGGTAGCATAACAGTTGTACAATGTTTAGTCAAAAATATCAGATGGAGGTTAGCTCAGGGCTTTTACGGACCAATGAGTGTTTGTTACCCGTGGTTCTGGAACAAGAACAATTTTGCAAGTGCCCTGTGGAAGCTAAAGGCCAGTATTTGCAAGGGAAGCCTGTATTTCCCTTACAGAAAACCATCCCGGAAGTTCTGACCCCTTAATACATTGTCTAACTAAATAGTCTCACAAAACCATTTCCTTAAAACACCAGAGTGTTTTGTTCTTGTCTGTTATTTTGTTGTTTTTGTCTTAATGGTGAAACTACAGAAGAAGAAAATTTTAAGAACATATAGAAAGATAGACACATTTTTCCCTTGGATTTTTTTAACTCGAGTTACTTCTCGCCATACAATTTCACCCTGAAATTGTGTTTTTTCTTCTTCCTGTAGAATATCGGATGCAAAGCTTCTACAAACCGGCAGCACTTTCTTTACCCCAGACAGGCAAGTTCCTGCCTAGCCTATTTTTATACTGACTGTCCACAGAACTGCGACACCCCAGCTGTAAAGGAGCCAGAGAAAAACCACCCCAGCGCTGCTCAAAAGAGATTGTTTTCTTACACTTAAAGAAAGCATGCTGTTTTAGAAGTTGTAGAGGAAAGAACACACTAAACACTACCTGACTTAGAGTGTTCAAACACTGTGGAGTTCAAACTGTACTGTCATTTTACTAGATTTATGGTTCTGAAACAACACATTTGTATTGACAACTACAAAACCAGATCAATAACAGTTTCTTCAGAACTGTGGGTAACATGGTTCACAATCCAACAATGCTCTAGAACTCTGGGGAGAAAGGAGATGAAAAGAGAGAGGTTTCTTTATCTTAGTAAGCTTGAGAACTTTCTTGTGGTGGTGGTGTTCTGACTCATAGTGACCCTATATAATGTTTCCAAGCCTGTAAATTGTTATGAGAGCAGAGAGCCTCAACTGTCTCCCTCAGAGCAGCCAGCGGATTCAAACTACTGATCTTGAAGCTAGCAGCTCAACTCGTAACCCATTACACATTGCCAGCACCCTATGAGAACTTTCTTAGCCCTACTAATAAAAATAGCAATAAATATAAGATCTATTCAAATGGCACTGTAGGGTAAGCACTGGACTGACAACCTCAAGGTAGGCGGTTCAAACCCACCAGCCTCTCCTTGGAAATCCTATACAGCGTCACAATGAGTCAGAACTGATTTGATGGCACTTAACGCTATGGGTCGGAACCGATTCAACGTCACTTAACAACAACAACAACAGCAACAGCAGCTCAAGTCTAAGGTCCCTGAATGTCTGTGTTCAGCTGCTAATAAAAAGTTGTGGTTCAAACACACCCAAGTGGGACTGCGGAAGAAAAGGCTGGCAATCTGGTCCCTTCAAGATTAAAGCCAAGCGAAGCTTATAACAAGGTTCTCCTCTGTCACAGGAGATTGTGCCACGAGTCAACAGTAGCTAACAATGGTACAAGCCAACAACAATATTCAAGACGGCTAACGGTGACCCTTTTACAAATCCACTTTAGAGTTCAAGTGTCCTGAGATACAGGGACTGTGCACACGTCACTACTGGAAATACTCCCCTCCTCCCCAAACCCACCCAGCTGTGGGTCCTGTAGCCTCAATTACCACCACAACTTCTGCTCCAGTCCCAAGCTATCGGCCTCCCCAGGATGGGCTTTTCCTGAGTCTGCAGCGGGCACCCCCTTCAAAATTATTCTTCAGTCTATTCATGTCATGTAGTTCTGAATATCACTTCAGGTTAGAATCCACTGGCATTCTTTCACTCTCAGACAAAGATATCTCTGTTCCAAGATCTGTATTTCATTTCCATATATTTGCTTAAGATAAAATTCAAGATGAAAAACAGGCCCAATTCTTTCCTATTTGCTCTTTACGCCAAGTGAGTGATGAGTAAGTACATTGTAAAAATTAAAGCATATGACAGGTACGTTGTTGTTAAGTGCCACCGAGTTGCTTCCAACTCACAGTGACCCTATGCAGGGATTCCGAGGCTGTAAATCTTTTACGGGAGTAGAAAGACAGCTTTCTCTAGCAGAGTGGCTGGTGGGCTCAAACTGCCGACCTTGTGGTTCACAGTTCGGTGCTTATCCTACAGAGCCACCGTACGCCCATGACAGATATAATGCAAGGATATTCAATAGGATTCCAGTATTCCAAACTTGTGGGGAAAGTTCAGAATCCAGCTTGACGTTCTCATGGCGGCATAATTTCTTCCAACGTGCTATCATGGCAACACTCAAGCCACCACAGTGGGATGCTCTTATGGAATGATGAGATACAACTCCAGATGATCTTCCAGGGACGAAAGCATCTTTAAGTATGTCTCAACAGTCATCCATTACACCGCTCTTGAGCAATTCTACTTTTGTTAGAAATCTGAAAACTGATTACTTTGTCCAAAAAAAGTCACTGTGGGATAAAGCACTAGACCACAAAGTCGGTTTGAACTGCAAGGTTGGCGGTTCAAGTTCACCAGCCATTACTTGGAAACCTTGTACAAGGTCATTGTGTATTGGAACCAACTCAACAGCACTTAACAACAAATTTCAAAGATCCTCATATGCTTGCCATCCTTAGTTTTGTCACCTTTAACACTCCTTTCCTATATATCATGTTTTTTGTTTTTTAATTGACCAGCCAAGCTGTGTATTTCAGATGGCTGGTTTTACTCTCTGCCAGTCTCCAGTGAAACTGTTTGTTCTGGGCCAACTAGAATGTGCCTCAGGCCTTCCTGCTCTTTTTGTTTCATGGAGTCAATTCCTGTCAGGTGAGAAGCTCCAAAAATGTAGAATTATGACAGAGGAACTCACACTGAATCATGGAACCCATCTTCTCTTCTGAGTTCACATTGAAAAACAAAGTAAATCTAAAATTACATTTAAAAAAAAAAAGGTAAATGAGAGTTTATGGGTGCAGATATTGCCTCAACACCAGCTGGAGCTGCTTAAGGCGAACAGATGTCAGTAATAAACCTAGGGAAGCTGCAAAGGTTTGTTAATTTCCATCACAAATGCTCAGTGAAAATGCTGATGTGGATATAAAACTGCTCCACAGGTGCTTTCCTATGCATTCTGACTCTGCAAGATGGAAAGACACAACCTGGCAAAGAGTCCCACAATGTCACCAAGGTGCAGAGCAGGCGTGCCACACTGTCTGTGAGGAAGCCCATGTCTTCTGGGGTTAGAGTCCCACATAAAGTATCATCTGTCAAACCACGGTTTCTTCTAACACATGGGCCTAACCTAGTCTATTCTCTGAGTTCCCCAGTAGGAGAAGAAAAAAAGAGGCGTGTTGTGTTCCCTGTTATATTCATGCAACTGATCTGTAAAAGAAATACAGTTCTTGATGGGATCAGATTGATGGGATGGGATGAGAGAACGACATTATAAAAAAACAAGAATGGGATCAAATTAACCCTACGGTGACCAGGGGAACCACAAAGCTTGGATGTTATGGACTGAACTGTACCCCCAAAAAGACACGTGCAAGTCCTAACATCGGGTGCCTGTTAATGGCGGCCTTGCTTGGAAATAGTCTTTGAAGGAGTCATCAGTTAATGTGAGGTCACATTGGAGGCCTTAATTCCAATCTAAGTGGTGTCCTATAAAAAAAGCCAACACCCCTGTCACTTTGTCCTACTGTGGTGGCTTGTTTGCTGTGATGTTGTTGGAAACCATGCCACCAACCTTTGAAATACCTGCAGAGTGTCACCCGTGATACATGTTCTGTGGAGCTTCCAGACTCACACAGACTAGAAAAAATGGTCTGGTGGTATACTTCCAAAGCATCATCAAGGAAAACCACATGGATCACAAAAGAACATTCTCTGCTGTAGCACTGGAAGAAGAGCTCCCAAGGATGGGCAGCACTCCACAATGACCACCAACCACAATGGACTCAAACAATGCTGAAGACGATGCCGGACCAGGCAATGCTTCCTTGTGTTAAACCTGAGGTAGCAGGAGTTGGTCAGCAGCTGACAACACATAAAAGAGACAGACAAAGAAAAGCAGTCATAGCTAGAAGGCAGAATGCTGCTTCTACAAGGACCAGCTAGGGCTACCAGAAGCTGGGGGAGTCTTGCAAGAAAACATGGTTCAGCTAACACCCTGAATTCAGACGCCTCGTTTCTAGAATGATGAGAGAACAAAGTTCTGTTCTTATAAAGTCACTTGGTTTGTGGTATTTTGTTGCAACAACCCTAGGAAGCGAGCACACTAGAAATGATCATTATGAAGGTGGTAATTCAATAAAGACCATAAACTCAGAATAAAATAGGAGAAATAAAATCGAGAGCCTGAAAACTTAGAGTAGCAATACTGGTAACAGTGTGAATGGGACTTACTTAAAGTCTACTCATGAAGTTTTCTACATACACCATATTGTTGTTGTTGTTAAGTGCCATCGAGTCGATTCCAACCCATAGCCACCCCGTAAAGGGTTTCTAAGGAGTGTCCGGTGAGTCCGAAGAGTCGATCTTGTGGTTCAAACCAACTTTGCAGCGCGCCACACCAGGACTATACACCTTGTAGTTACATAAACTAAAATCAGTGAGTTTTTCTAAATAACGCATTTATTATTAATCTCATAATTTTCACAAATCAAAATTAGATATGTTTTTGTTTCTTTTTCTTAGAAGGCATTAACTATACATTTTACAATTAGGCAATTTGGTAAAGATTTGACTTGTCAGAGCTAAATGAAACAGTCTCACATGCAGCCATATGGTTTGGCAGTCAACTCGAGAAAATTTTAGATATTAGATTCTGTGAAATCTCCTTTCACTCAACTCATAGCCTTAAACATTCTTCTTCAAAGTGTGGGGGGTGGGGGTGGGAGGGGCCGAGCATGATTTGGAACAAACACAGACTATATAGTAATAGTGACTATAAACAAAACCATTTTCACTTCTTTGAAATGGAAAAAACGAAATAAAACTACTGTCACTGAGTCGGTTCAAACTCACAGTGACCCTATCTAGGACTGTAAACCTTTATAGAAGCAAACAGCCTCGTCTTTCTCCTTTGGAGCAGCTGGTAGGTTCAAACTGCTAACCTTGGGTTAATAGTCCAAACTGTAATGCACTACGATTTCTCTGTTGTTAAACTGCTCTTGAGTTGGCTCTGAGGCATAGCAGCCCTGTATAGATGTCCAAGGAGCGCTGGTGGGTTAAACCACCAACCTTGTGATTAGCAGGCTACTGTTTATCCTACAGTGCCACACCGGGACTCCACGATTTCTTTAGGGAGATATTTAAAAAATGAAGAGAAAAGAAAACATTTTCTATTTGTTAGCTTCACACTTCTTTGGAGAGGTATATGAAAGAAAGAAAAATCATTGCTATTATGCAAGAATTCCTTTAGGGAATTTTCCTTTGGGTTAATAGCACTCATCAGAAAACAAGGTCCCCACAATTCTCTTAAAAACTTCATTCACAAATATATTTTTTGAGAATTCACTATTGGAAAAGTGTTAACTTAGAGTCTATGTTATTTTTAATTGCCAAATATTCACTTTCCTTTTTCTTTTTTTTTTAATACGTAAGAAATGAGCATATGATTTTGCATGCCTTGTTTTGTTTTCTGGAGTCACACTGGCTGGGTTTAAATTCCAGTTCTGCTAGTTACTGGCTGTGTGATCTCGGGGACAAAGTAATTCCACATCTCTGTGTAAGTTTCTGAGTAAGACGCCCTGGCCTGGGAGTGTGGTGGGCTATACTTTGGGCTGCAAAGTCCACCAGCCGCTCCACCGGAGGATAAAGGAGGTTATCTGCTCCCATAAAGATTTACACCACCTTGGAAAACACTACACAGGGTCGCTATGAGTCGCAAACTAGATTTTAGTGGGCTTGGTGCTTCTGGGAACCCTGGTGGTGCCTTGAGACAAGCCTTGGGCTAGTAACTGCAAGGTCAGTGGTTAAAACCCACCAGTCCCTCCACAGGAGAAAGACAAGGCTGTCTGCTCCTATAAAGATTTACAATCTCAGAAATCCTATATAAGGTCAACTAAGG
>NW_006408540.1:21626837-21629349 GCF_000296735.1 Chrysochloris asiatica | reverse complement strand
ATTGGTAAACAAATGTAAAATGTTTAAAACTGATTCTGCTATGTAGTTAATGCTAATAACGTTATGGTATTGTGGGTTAATGCGCTGGACTGCAAAGTCAGTTAGAACCACAAGGGTCCTCGGAAACCCTATACAGGGTCGCCATGGGTCAGAACCGACTTGACATAACTTAACAACAACAATAATTACTACTATAGGATAGATAAGCACTGGACTGCTAACCACAAGGTCGGTGGTGCAAACCCACCAGCCGGTTCTTGTTGTTGTCAGGTGCCATTGAGTCAGAACCGACTCATAGTGACCCCATGCACAGCAGAACAAAACAATGTCAGATCCTGGGCCAACCTCACTACCACTGCCACTCTTGACGCCATCAATAATGCCACCTGGCTGATCCGTGGAAACCCTCTAAAAGGTCACTGTGAATCGGAAATAAACTTAACAGCACTTAACAAAAAAATTATTGTTAAAGGGAGCCGAGGTGGCATGTGGTTAAGTACTTGGCTGCTAACTAGAAGGCAGTAGCTGGAATCCAGCATCCACTCCACAGGAGAAAGGTATAGAAGGCCGGTTATAGCCTTGCAGATCATGTGAGACAGTTCTTCTCCATCCTTTTTAGTCAGAATTGACTCCAAGTCAGAGGATTTGGATTTAGTTTAATACTATTGTTACAAGCCTACGGAACTGGAATTATAAGAGTACGGGTAGTTCTACTCTGTTTTATAGGCTTGCTATATGAGTCAGAATGGACTTGATTGCACACCACAACAACCATCTTTATTGGAGCACATAACCCTTCCACAGAACCACTGGGTAAATTCCAACAGCCACCTTTTCAATTAGCAGCCAGGCACTTGATTGATCGCTGCACCCCAGTGCATACAGCTTAAAAATCTACCCAACTATGCACACCAGTGAAGAGATTTACGGGTCCTCAGCAATATCATAGTGGTTACGAATCAGGCACTGTTCCATGAGAGAAAGATGAGGCTTTCCGCTCCCATATAGATTTACAGCCTCGGAAACCTTGTACAGGGTCGCTATGAGTCAGAACCAACTCCACGGCACATAACAACAGCAGCAGTACCTGGAAACATTCAAAGTCAGGGTTCACTCACAGCCTGGCTGGGAAGTTTTGCCTATTTTAAGGGTATTAAAGCAAGATTCTAATTCTAATTAAAAAACCACAGGATAGTAGGGGAGCCTGGACTTAAAACATTCCCCTTCAAAGGTGAGGAGGACTCCGTGACAAATAATGAGATTGCAGTAGAAGACTTAGTCCCTCTCTCAGTTCTGATTATAAATACCATTTTCTGTGATCTTAAACCAATGAAGTGGATTGGGGGGAAATGATTATAAAGAAGGAAGAGTACAATAAAAGAAGAAAACCCTGGCTCCAATCTCTTTTCTTCTTCATTTATTCAAAACATCCGAATGAAGAGCCAGCTTTGAAAGATTCTCACTTACCAAAAAAGGTAATATTGTATTTACCTTTAAGGGAAAGGGATTTGATCTGATGGCTTTGGTGGCCTCTTCTTGGCCTAAGAACTCTAATTTAATTATGTTTGCTACGCTGAGACCTCTTCAAAATCATGACTCTTGTCTTGTCTTCAGGTAGTGAGCTGGGAGCTCCAGCCAACTAAACAATGCTTGATGGTGAATGCTGAGAACAGGCTTCATAATTTAACAACTGAACAATCGGAGCAAATTTCATAGACCTCGAAGGTGATGGTCAAGTAAGACTCTTCTGAAGGGAGTCTCTAAGAAGTCATAATAATCCTACTGGAAGCGTTTTCCACATCAACATAGTCGATATCAATGAAGGTTTATTCTTACTATTGGTGAAGAAAGGAATATATTCACTGTGAAAACGAGTTACACAGATACATACTTATCAACAGCTCCTAAAATAAATATTCCCCTACAAAAACTGTGTTTTTAGATCCTAAAATGATTTCCAGATGGGGCATGGAAACAAAGCAACTCAGTAAGTTGCCAGGTTGCCATTTATAGCTCCACATTTTCAGCCCATGGTGCCAATCAGAATGACAGAGCAGGAAAGAACCTTTTTTTGTCCATCGGATTCGCTGGATGCAGTGAAAATGGAAAAGAGAGTCCACATGTCACTATGGGTGTGCAGCAGGCAGAGCATTTACAGAAAAGGGGGGCATCCAAAAGACAAGAGGGCACCCACAGACACGTGCAGACCTCCCTTCTCATTTATCATCTGGGAGCATGTGCACGGACTCACAGAGGCCCTAGACTAGACAGGGGTTCCGAGGAGCAGCTGGTGGGTTTGAACTCCTGACCTTGCTAAAGTAGCTAGACTAAGAAAAAGAGACAAACCTCCCCAAAGAGAGAATTAAGTCACAGATCAAGAAAACGCACGTTCCTACCAAAATTAAGAAGAAAGTAATAAATGGAAAGAAATTAGCCTGCAATAAAAATAAAAAAAAAAATCTAATTGTGTTAGGCTTAAAAAGTTAACAGAAAAAGCAACATCTTGTCCCTG
>NW_006408540.1:21617348-21626729 GCF_000296735.1 Chrysochloris asiatica | reverse complement strand
CTCCAACTCTAAGCAGCCCCGTGCACAATGGAACAAAACACAGCCCAGTCCTCTGTCATCCCCAGGATCAGTTGCAAATCGGGTCATTATGACCCATAAGGTATTCATTGGCTACTTTTCACACACAGATCACCAGGCCTTTCTTCCTCATCTTTAGTTTGGATGCTCCGCTGCCCACCATGAGTGAACCTGTTGGTATTTGAAATATCAATGACATTAACAGCCAGCATCATCACAATTCAAAAGCTACCACAAGATAACAAACTAACAGATGGGAGATGGACCTTTTAGTTTAGATCTTTTAAAATAGGGAAGAGATTCTAGCCAGAAGTGTGCCAATATTATTCCATCTCCACTTTACTCAATGCCGCAGAAAGACCTGGGCTTCTAAGGAAAACCACTCTGAAAGACAACACTGACTTATAAAATTTCCTTCCATCCCGTCCTCCAAGTAAAAGATTTTCCAAACTTTGGACTCAACTTCTAGTTTATAGAAAATAAGGGGGAGAGAGAGAAGTCTAAATGGCCCCACAGGAAACGATCAAACAAATCATCAACAGAGGACATTCTACAAGACAAGCGATCTGGTCTCTTTGAAAAGGCCATGTTATAGGGGGAAAATGTGAAAGAACTATTCTAGACCCTTGACTCTAGAATATAGATAAACAAGACTTTAAGAGCAGAATATGAATTGAAATACATAAACATTGTTGTTGTTAAGTGTTGTCTAGTCGGTTCCAACTCATAGCGACCCTGTGTGGGGTTTCCAAGGAGCGGTTGATGAACTTGAACCGCCAACCTTGAGGTTCAAAGTGACTTTGTAGTCCAGCACATTAACCATAGCACCACACCAGGACTCCATAAACTTTAATTCGATCTCAGTTTAAGGGGGGATATAGCCATAAAAGATCATTTGTGGAGACAATTTGAATATGGACTAGAAGTCAGATGTTGCTGTTAGGTGCCAACAAGTTGGTTCTGACTCACAGCAATCCTGTATAGGGTTCCTGAGGAGGGGCTGGTGAGTTTGAACCACTGACCTTGCAGTGAGCAGACTGGTGTCTATCCTACAGCACCACACCAGGACTCCAGATTTCAGATACCATTAGAAAACTAGAGTTTTTCTTACCTTGAAATGGTATTTGGCCATGAAAGAGAATGTCCGTATTTTTAGGAGATGCTGTTTCTGTTGTTAAGTGCCATCAAGTCGGTTCCAACCCACAGCAACCCTGTGTAGGGTTTCCAAGGAATGGCTGGTGAGCTTGAACCGCCGACCTTGCTGTTCAAACCGGCTTTGCTGTCCAGCACATTAACCACAGCACCATGCCAGGACTCCATTTTTAGGAGACGACTATTTCAAAATGTATAAGAGTAAGCATCATGATGTCTGCTTACCCCAATTTAAATTGTTCCACAAAAATACATATACACATTGTTGTTGTTAAGTGCTGGTGAGTTAATTCTGACTCATAGCCATGCACAGGGCTTCCCAGGAACAGGTTGTGAGCCTGAACCACCGACCTTGTGGTTAGCAGTCCAGTGCTTATCCTACAGCACCACACCAAGACTCTACACATACATGTATATGTAAATACACACAGATAAAGAAAATACATGATAATGTCAACAATGAATGTATTTTGGTAGTACAGCAGAGATATCTGAGGACTAAAGTACACCTGACCCAAGCCATGGTATTTTCAATTGCTTCACAAGCATGCGAAAGTTGGACAATGACTAAAACAAGACCAGAGAAGAACTGATACTTAGGAGTTATGCTGTTGTTGAAGAATCTTAAAAGTATCAGGGACAACCAAAAGAACACAGATCTGTCCTGGAAGAAGTACAGCCAGAAGCTGTACTTCCTCAGAAGCCAAGGGGGCGAGACTTCATCTCTCATACCTTGAACACGTTCTCAGGAGGGAGTAGTCCATGGAGAAGGGTATCATGCTTGGGAAAGTAGAGGATCAGCGAAAAGGAAGAAGACCCTCAAGGAGACAAATGGACACAGTGGTAGGCAGCAATGGGCTCAAACCTAACAATTGTGAGGATGGCACCGGACTAGGCAGTGTCTTTCTGTTCAGCATAGGGTCCGATGAGTCAGAACCAATTCAATAGCACCTAACAACAGGCAAACTAATTCACTCAACTATGTTTCAATTTCTCTCTGCTGGAATACTTTTTCATAATAAAAACCTGAGGAAGCTGGGCGGGGAAGTGCTGCTAAGACCTCAAATATGTGAAAATAAGTTAGGCACATCAATAAGGAAATCTAAAAGAGTTAGTAGGGAAAGTTATGTATTGTATAACATGTGCCAAGCAAAGCTATCTAATCAGACTTATAGGTTACTTATTTATCTCTGGAAGTTGCTACAAGTTTCAGATTCTCAAATTTGTAGGTGTATCCTACTGTAATCTAACCGAGATTCATGATGTAAATAAAAAATATTCATGACTTCAGATGGTAGTGAAACTGCACCCTTTTGGTTTTATGCTTTAGTGCACACAGTATGCTGTAAATATAAATTACTCCAAGTTAGTCAGTCTGGAAGGATCAAACCACCCAGCGTTTACAATTCTATAAAAAAAATATGACTGGATTTATCCACCCATGAGGGAGGAAAAGAAACTACAGTTTACACAATTGTCTCATGTTAAATTATATTTAAACATTCTATAATGCTAACTATGTAAGTCCTGGGGTGCTGCTGTAGGATAAGCACTGGACTGCTAACCACAAGGTCGGCAGTTCAAACCCACCAGCTGCTCCTCAGAAAGCCTATACAGGGTTGCCATGAGTCAGAACTGGCTCGACAGCATTTGACAACAACACAATGCTAACAGAGAAACAGCATCACCAACCCCTGAGCTCTCTGTGGTACCACAGTGAAATGGGAGTCTCCTAAGAGAAATTTCAAGGTCCTTATTGTTACTGGGTGCCATCAAGTCGGTTCTGACTTATAGTGATCCTACACACAACAGAACAAAACACTGCCCTGTCTACTGTGTCATCCTCACTCTGTTGCTATGTTTGAGCCCACTGTTACAACCATTCATTAGGGCTCTTCCTCTTTTTCACTGACCCTCTACTTTACTAAGCATGATGTTCTTTTCCAGGACCTGGTTCCTCCTGATATCATGTGTATAGTGCACAAAATGAATTCTTGCTATCCCTGATTCTAAGGAGCGTTCAGCATTCTGGCTGTACTTCCAAGTCAGAATTTTTTTTTTTTTTCATTCTCTGACAGTCCGTGGTACTTGCAATATTCTTCTCCAACACCATAGTTTAGATATATCAGTTCTCCTCCGGACTTTCTTATTCATCAGCCAGTTCTCGCATGCATATGACACAATTGAAATTACCATGGCTTGCGTCAGGCGCACCTTAGTCCTCAAACTGCTGTGAAGGTCCCTGCTGTTGTTAATTGCCCTTGAGTCAACTCCAACTCATAGTGATCATATGTACGGTTTCTGAGGAGTGGCTGATGGGTTAGAACTGCCTACGTTAGCAGTACAGTGATTATCCTACAGCACCGCACTAGGACTCCATGCCACAACTGTGTTCAGCTGGTGGTGCAGGCTTTAGGCACTTAGCTGCTAACCCAAAGGCTGGTGGTTCAAACCTACCCAAAGGCTCTAAGGCAGGGGTGGGGAATGTTCGGCCCATGAAAACACTTGGTCTGGCCCTCCCAAGGCAACTGTAGTTCCATCCATCACATTGTTGCTGTGAGTGCCTTCGAGTCGATTCCGACCCATACCAACCCTGTATAGGGTTTCCAAGCAGTGGCTGGTGAGCCTGATCCACCACCTTGTGGTTCAAATAGACTTTGCAATTCAGCGCATCAATCCACAGCACCACAACCAGGACTCCAGCCATCACACTGTTGTTGTTGTTGTTGTTGTTAGGTGCCGCCATTGAGTCGGTACCGATTCATAGAGAAACGAAACACTGTCCGATCCTGGGCCAACCTCACAACTGTTGCCACGCTTGAGTCCACGGATGCCGCCATTTTGCCAATTGATCTATCTCGCTGGTGGTCTTCCTCTTTTTCTCTGACCCTCCACCTTACCGAGCATGATATCCTTCTCCAGTAACTGGTCCCTCCTGACAATATGTCTGAAGTATGAGAGATGAAATTTGGCCATCTTGGCCTCCAAGGAGCACTCTGGCTGCACTTCTTCCAATACAGATCTATTGGTTCTTTTGGCAGCCCATGTCACTTTCAATATTCTCTTCCAACACCGTAATTCAAATGCATCAATTCTTCTATGGTCTTCCTTATTCACTGTCCAGCTTTCGCATGCATATGAGGTTATTGAAAATACCATGGCTTGGGTCAGGCGCACCTTAGTCTTCAAGCTAACATCTTTGCGCTTCAACATTTTAAAAAGGTCTTGTGCAGCAGATTTGCTTAATGTAATACATTGTTTGATTTCTTGACTGCTGCCTCCATGAGTGCTGATAGTTGATCCAAGAAGAATGAAGTCCTTGACAACTTCAATCTTTTCTCCCTTGATAACAATGTTGTTTATCCAGTGGTGAGGATTTTTGTTTTCTTTACATTGAGATGTAATCCATACCAAAGGCTGTGCTCTTTGATCTTCATCAGTAAATGTTTTAAGTCCTCTTCGCTTTCAGCAAGCAAGGTTGTATCATCTGCATATTGCAGGTTGTTAATGAGTCTTCCTCCAATCCTGATGCCACGTTTTTCTTCATAGAACCCAGCTTCTCGGATGACTTGTTCAGCATACAGGTTAAGTAAGTTTGGTGAAAGAATACAACCCTGTCGCACACCTTTCTTAATTTTAAACCATTCACATTAGGGGTAAGGTAATTAAAAGTTTGACGGAATATAGCAGGCTAATTTTCAAGTTGATAATTTGGTATGAGAACGATGTTATGAATATTTGCAGAAATGGGATTTACCACCCCTGCTGTAAGGAAGAAAGCACAGGTGATCTTCCGCTATTAGGACTACAGCCAAAACAATCTACTGGGCACTTCTTGTCTGTCACATGGGTTTGCTATGAGTTGGAATCAATTCTGTAAAGACTACAGACAAGAAACTCCTCGAGACAATCCTACTCTGTAACACATCGGGTTGTCGCCACGAGTCAGAATCAACTCCACACAACAGATCTGTTTGTTTGCCTGTTTCTTTTCTTGGTTAAGAATAACTTCAACAGTTCAGAGAGGAAAGAGAGAGACTATACATTTCACACATCATGCCATGTTTGTAAGCTACATACATATTTTCACTGTCTTTCACAGCTCTTTTAACCCAAGCTAAGACTAGAATTTCAAGTCACCACCCAACCAAAAATAACTCAACCTAATGCTATGGAGTCCATTCCAGCTCATAGCAGCCACAGGTGTTCAGAGTAGAAATGCATTCTATAGAGTGCTCAAAGCTGTGACCTTTCAGAAGTAGATCACCAGGTCTAAGGTGCCTAACGTGGACTTGAACCACCAACCTTCTGTTAATAGTCGGGCACTTAACCAACTGTAGCACCAGTTGTTAACAATAGGGCAGGTTTGTTTCAACTCTCATAACCAGTAATGAATAGTATTTAATAAAAATCTGCCTCCAAAAGATTGTTATGAAAGGAGAGCAATAACAATAAACGACTCTAAAATCGGTCTCTAATTTGTAATTACTTGTAAGTGTCAAGAGAACATTTACTAACAGGTCCATTCAAAGAAGAGGAGAGCCTTGTTTGTCCTGAGTCAAACACAATACATTTTAACACTTCCTAATTTTTTTCTGATTCTTCATCTGTCTGAAACATCTTCCATACATTTCAAGGTTATCAGAAATTCCCTGAGAGGCTGTCTAACCTGCCTTAACTAGTAAATGTCAGAATCGGTTCTTCTCAAGCCTCAGCATTTCTTCACAAAATCAGTATTGCTGTCTGCAGTCTATTTGCAATGCCAACACCACAGCATGCATGCCCCATGGCCCTACTCTGACTCTATAGAAAGAACTTCATCTAAGAACGGAAGGCAACAGAGACTGGCCGAATGTAAAAACAAATGGATAAGAAGAGAAAAGGCATTTGTAAGGAGTCCTGGTGTGGCGCTGTGGGTTAATGCATCAGACTGCAAAGTCATTTGAACTAGATGGGCAAGAGGCATGTTATCCTGAGCTGGGGCCTGAGAGGGGAATATGTGAGGCTTTTAAGGCTTTAAAACACAAAATGAAAAGTTAATCATTTTTTTTTCCAATATGACCAGATTCATAACTGAAAGCTGAGCCATCACAAAGCAGAAATAACTATAAAAACAGACACCTGCAAGGCACAACCAGATTTCAATGCATGGTTTGGATTTTAAAAGGAGAAGAAAAAAAAACATTTGCAAACACTTTAACCACAGTCTTTGTGGTTTGTCCCTTCAGCTGGGATGGATTTCTTAATACTGCAATTACAGTTTCCTTACCCATGTCCTGAAAAAATAGAGAGACAGCATTCATTTTATCCTCAGCAAATCTAGTTATAACCAAAAAGACAGAAAGATGTAACTTGCAGAATGCCAATTACTTGGGTGAGCAATATACATTTGGTAAAGCATATTCCATAAAATGGACTTTGGGTTACACTTATTCATCCTCCAAAATTATTGCAAGTTATAACAATTCTGAATGCATTCTTATTAGTAACAGATATACAAATGCCAAAGTGCTTTTAAAACATCTTGCTTAAACAAGTAGATTCAAAATGTTTTGAAATATATGTCTGAGATTCAACCAAGTTGTTCCTTCCCACTCATTTCCAGAACATCTTGAATGATGGAAATGTTTCCAGTTAACAGCAAAATGTAGTTCTCTTAAAGATCTAGTCCTCCTCAATATCAGTGTTAATCAGCCTCCGCTCATGACAACTCCATGCAGTGAAATCAAACCACTGTGATCAATAGGGTTTTTAATTGGTGGATTTCTGGAAACAGGTTGACATGTCTTTCTTCTCCCTCTTCCTAGTCTAAGGAGTCATGGTGTTTGTTGCAGGGGGTAAAGCATGGGGCTGCTACATAAAAAGGTCAGTGGCTCCAATCCACCAGCTGCTCTGTAAGAGAAAGATGAGATAGTCTGCTACCATAAAGATTTACACTCTCAGAAACCTTATGGGGCTGTTCTCCTGTGTTCTATGGGGGTTGCTCTGGTAGCGTAGTGGTTACGAATCAGGCTGTGAACCGCAAGGTCAGCAGTTCGAAACTACCAGCAGTTCCGCAGGAGAAAGATGAGGCGTTCTGCTCCCGTAAAGATTTACAGCCTCGGAAACCCTGTGCAGGGTCACTATGAGTCGGAACCAACTCCACGGTACTTAACAACAACAACAACATGAGTCGGAGGCAACTTGATGTCAGAGGGTTTGGTGTGGTTTTTTGAGTTTGTTGGAGGTTCCAGCAGGAAAATGCATTTACTCACACACCTTTGAACGGAGGACAATCCTTCTCTAATGGGGAAGGTCGTCCTCTTTAACCAAGTGCACAGCCTCAGAAGGGGTCTGCGGCATCGGGAGGGATGCAAGTGAAGCAACGAGGAAGGACACGCCTGCCTAACCTGCCAGATAAGCCACATCAACCCTGGCGATCGATGGGGTGACAGATGTCATATCCAGATCACTCTTAAATCCTTGAAGTTGTTTTTTTGGTTCGTCCTAATCTGTCTTTGGAGTCCTGGTATGGTGCTGTAGGATAAACACAGGACCGCAAGGTCGGTTTGACCCACAAGGTCAGCAGTTCAAACTTGCCAACCGTCCTTGGAAACCCTATACAGGGTCGCTATGAATCAGAACCGACTTGACATCTTATGGCATGGCTGAACCTTGAAAGCATGATGCTGAGCAAAAAAGGGCAAACATTTGATCTCACTTATCTGAAATATACAAACAAGCCAATACAGAGAGACAGGAAGTTATCACTGCTTCTAAATTGAGTTTCTGTTGGGGAGGGGGGAAATGAAACAACACTGAAAAATGGATAGTAGTGATAGTAGATGTAATTAATGTCACAGAATTGTACATTAAAAAAAAACAACAACACTACGAATAGATTTCACGTGGGTTTTGACTATAAAATAGTCATCACATTACAATGCAGGTTTTTTGTCAACTTGACTGAGCCAGGATTCTAAGTGACTAGCAGTTAAGTAGCAATTCCCCCATGACAAGATCTAATACAATGTAATTACTACTGTGATGAGATCTGCTTTAAGCAGACAATCAGTTAAAAGGACGTTTCCTTGGGGGGTGGGGGGGGAGGATGTGGCCTACTTCCAATATATTAGATACTTGGTCAAAGCTTGGTCACTTTTTGCTGGGTCTGGATGATCCTGCATCTGGGTCATCACAGAACCTCCGGGTCTTTGGACTTGAACGTGTGGCTTGCTCTGCTGCCTGCAGATTCTGAGAGATGTCAGCAATCGGTCATCTTACCTCCCTGACCTGCTTAACTGCCATCTGGCCTGCCAATCTTGGGATGTGCCACCTCTACAACTGTGTGAGCCATTTCTTTGACATAAACTTCTTTTTATGTCTACATACATGAGCTTCACCGAGCCTAAGACAGCACATAAAAAAGCTTAGAAGTCATCAAAGGAATAAAATGGTAAGGGACAAAAGAGCTCAGTAAGCCACACAGGAGTGCAGGAACCATCGCAGAAGGCGGTCCTGCAGCATCCTGGGAAACAAAGATGCCAGCATCAGCAACACAGTGCAGCCCAGACTCCAGGCTGGAAACTCGACTTGCCTGTGACAAAGGTTCTTAGTTAAAGTTGTTAACTTACAAATGTTGAACAATACTTTCCAAACTTGAATGTATGTGCAAATCACCTGGGAACTTGTTAAAACACAGATGTTGATCCAGTAGGTCTAGGGCAGAGCCTGGAGTTCTGCTTTTGTAATCAGCTCCCAGAAGATGGCAGTACCGCTATGTCCCCTGGACCACACCTGGTAATAAGTTCTTAGATCATAGGTAAAAGAATGGGATTAACATAGCAGGCTAGAGAAAGTGCATCTGTGGGGTAAAGTGTTTTAGTGGTGGTGGTTATGTGCCATGTAGTCGGTTCTTTTCTGACTCAGCGAACCTGTACGTGGTTTCCAAGGCTGTAAATCTTTACAGCAACAGAAAGTCTCAACTTTCTCCCACGGAACCACTGGTAGTTTCAAACTGCTGTCCTTGAGGTTAGCAGCCCGACTCATAACCACTACCAGAGATCCTCTGTATTATAGACACATATAATGTAGATTGTTGTTGTTAAGTGCTGTCGAGTTGGTTCTGAAAGTGACCCTGTATATGGCTTCAGAGGGGCAGCTGGTGAGTTAGAACTATCTGCCTTGCTGTTCAAAACAACATTGCTTGAGAGAACAAACAAGATGGTGGAT
>NW_006408540.1:21554995-21613833 GCF_000296735.1 Chrysochloris asiatica | reverse complement strand
AGTCGGGCTGCTAACCTCAAGGTCAGCAGGTCGAAACTACTAGCCATTCCACAGAAGAAATGAGGCTTTATGCTCCTATAAAGATTTACAGCTAAGAAGCCTTGGTCTAAGAAATCAAAGAAAATGTTCAAGCCAAAATGCTAGAGTCTCCTTTGCAATTCCCAATTGCCCAACAGACTGAACTCCTCCATGTGCCCACTTTCCAAATTGCCTTTGGGAGAGACAGGCTCCACAAAGTTGACAAATGCTACAAAAACTGAGGTTCTTAAAATCTGATTTGACATTTTAAATTGCCAGGTGATCAACAATTTCAACAGATGTTTCTGAAACCAGATTTCACATTAAGTATGCCATGTTCACATTGATTAAGTATGTCATGTAAAAAGTTGTCATCTGTCCTCAAATACGTTTTCAGGAAAAATTGTGAAATGTAGGAACAAAGTAGTGAAAAAGTAATTAAGGAGAGAAACTGAAGACTGGTATTTGCTCTGGTTGTGATCACTGAAGCAGGCAATTACATCATGGTGTAGATGGTGAAAAGAAGCCTACTTTTACCCCTAACTCAACTCAACTGAGAAAGGAATTAAGAGAAGGAAAAAATGGCTCCACCTCCACCCCCACTAAAAAATAGGCATCCTCTACACATTTCGCTGTTAGCTAAAGGCTGGAAGTTTGAGTTCACCCAAAGGTACCTCAGAAGAAAGATGTGGCAATCCACTTCTGAAAAATCACCCATTAAAAACCTTATGGCGTACAGTTCTATTCTAGTCCATGAGCTAGAGTCAAATAGACTAGATGGCAATTTTTGTGTTTTTTTTTTGTGTGTGTGTGTGTGTTTTACACAAAGTGGGTCTGTACACAGAATGGGGACAATATGGAGGGGGTATAAAAAACACAGGCAAAAAGGCACAGTATACAAGGCAGATTTCAAAAAACTCATGGAAAAATTCGATTATCTTTTAATTCCATTTTCCCACAACCTTTTTGAAGCCTCCTCATACATCAATCCATCTAAGATTGACACCTTGATCTATCCATCACCTTCTAGGAAGCCAAATGGATGGTCCACTTTTCACAGTGATGAGCTATAAAACAAGCATCCATGATTGTTTACAGTCAGAGTTAAAATGTATTCTTTGATTCCTCTCAAGGTGTCAATCCAATCTGCAAACTCAAGCCCATAATCAGACGGTGTACTGAGCTTGTAAGGACCACCCCTGCTCTGCTGGAGTACCAGGATTTGAAACACAGCAGTCCTCTGGCCTCCTGCATACATTATTTCATTGCAAGACCTACATTCAAATTCTAGAAAATGCAATGCAGCCCTTTCTTCAAGACCCTCAGTGAATAGAGCAAGTCCCTCTCCACGTACACCCGGGAGAAACTTATATTCTTTTACCAGGTTAGGCTTTCTCTGCAGAATTGGGAGGCTGCGGTCACATTAATAAAAGTAGGATAATTCATCTTCCTCCCAAGGGAACCCCCCAGAGTGCGTGCCCCTTTTTTTTCTGGCAGGATGGAAGCCCTGTATACCCAGCTCCACAGTGTTAGCAAATGCATAATTCAGATGTTTCCAAATCCAAGCTGTCTGTAGCTTTAGCACCAGCTCAGCCACCATCACACTGTTTGAGCTCTCAAAGAAGTCCAAAAGACCTGTTACTTTTTGAGCGAACCAGGGCCATTGAAAAACAGGGATAAATAACAACATGGTGCTTCCGGTCAAACCCTGTTTCTCACCATCCAGAGCTGCACTCAGAATGTATCCAATTGTTATTCAGAGACAAAGACTCTTACTGTGTGTACATTACCTGGCTCCAGCCTTCATATTTTCCTCTGAATCTTAATGAGCACCGCCAGCTGCTATTCATGTGTCATCCTTTTGCCTCAGGGTGCACTAAAAGCTGCAGTGTTTATATGAGGTGGCACCCAGATCCTGGGGCCTTGGGGCAGGCAGGGCTCCTGTCTGCAGGGGAAGCTCTCAAAGCCAGCCAGAGTGGTATGGTTTGCAGACATTTACCATGTGAGCGCAACAAAGCATACATCTTTCTGTCCTTCTAAATTAAACACATACGACTCCGGTTTCGTTTGAGTTTTAAAGCTCGCCACAGCAAGGAGATTTGAAAATAAGGCTTCCTTCCACACCTAAGGCATATCAATGCCAGCGCATCCTAAGAGAACACAACATGTGCATTTGGTTATGAGGGATCAAATGGAGACTCACACTAAGTTTTTCTTTCAGCCTAAAGCTGAGACTCAATTTCTGGAAACTGAAAGTGAAGCTGAAAAAGGTGTCCTCCCATGGGTCCAAGGGGTGCCCCTCTCTCCTCCACGCCCTCAACATGGTGCCGCAGGAGCACACCTGCCAGTGTGCTCAGTGCATGGTCTCTGGTCCATGCCTGCATTTCCTGCTCCTTTTCTTTTTCCAATTCTTCCCCTTTTGTAGTTCCTTCTCTTCTGCTTCTGCCTTATAGTTGTTAAGTGCCGTCGAGTTGGTTCCGACTCATAGCAAGCCTGTGTAGGGTTTCCAAGGAGCACCTGGTGGGTTTGAATTGCTGACCTTGCAGTTCGCAATCCAGTACTGATCCTACAGTACCACACCAGGAGTCCCATATGCCTTATCAGGAAACAGTGCACATGTGAGGAAGAAACTGTTTCCCCTACATTCTGGAATAAGAAGCACAGTACCTTTTCTCACTCATTCTACCCAAAACTATTGCTATGTGGATGTCTAACTGAATCCATTCATTCCATTCATTCATTATTTCAGTATTTATTGATTATCGCAGTAAAGAGCTCCAGTGGCCCTGTGGGATAAGGGTTGGGCTCCTCACAACAAGGTTGGCAGTTCAAGCCCACCAGTGAGAAAGCTAAGACTGTCTGCTCCAGTAAAGAGTTACCGTGTCAGAAACCCTATATAGATAGGGTGGCTCTGAGTCAGAACTGATTCAGTGGCAGTAGGTTTGGTTTGGGGTTTAAGGGTGGTAGGCAGAAAGAATCTTGGTGGTATAGCGGTTAAGCACCTGTTTTTTCTAAAAGACTGATGATTCAGACCCACCAGCTGCTCCTCAGGAGACAGATGTGGCAATTGTCTGCTTCTATGATTACAGACTCAGAAAGTTTATGGGACAGTTTTATTCTGCCTTACAGAGTCCTGGTGTGGCACTGTGGTTAACATGCTAGACTGCAATGTTGGTTTGATCCGCTAGGTCGGTGGTTCAAGCTCACCAGCCCCTCCTCAGAAACCCCATACAGGGTCTCTATGGGTTGGAACCGATTCAACGGCATGTAACAACAGAGTTCCTATGAGCTGGAACTACTCAAGGGTATGAATTTGGTTTTTGATATGAGGCAGAATCCTAATATGGTTCCTAGCCCTCCTCCTCCCCCCACCATGCATTCCCTGTAAATACTCCACACTTTAGTATGCATGGGAACTGTAACTAAGGTGGGGTATCATGTTACTTCATATGGTAAAAGGAAATCTGCAAATGACATTAGTGCCACTAATCAGTTAATTTTTAATTAATCAAAAAGATTAGAGGCTTTCCTGTGGTCAGAGATAATTATGTTGCTGGTCTGAAAGATGCAAGTCACTATAAATTGCAACCACTAGGACCTGACTTAAGAAAAGATGACAACTATAGTTAAGCATTCGGCTGCTAACCAAAAGGTTGGAAGTTTGAAGCCACGCAGCAACGCTATGAGAGAAAGCCTACTAATTTGCTTCCATAAAGATTACAGCCAAGAGAACTGTGGAGCAGTGCTACTCTGTCACGTGGGGTGTCACTATGAATCGGAAATGATACCAGAGTAACTAACAAGAGCAAAGGACTGAATTGTGCCAACAACCTCATACACCTGGGTGAGGACCTTGCCCTACCTGACGCCATCAATGCAGCCTTGGGAGACCCGAAGCAGATGATCTGGCTAAGCTGTACCTGAAACTCCTACAGAAACAGATATGTTCTTTCAAGCTAATTGTGTGCTCATTTCTTATGAAGCAACAAATAACTTATACAAACACCAATGTGAAGCTGGTCATGCATAGGGATGCTGGGGACATATATTAGCCAGCTGCCATCAAGTTCATCCTGACTCAGGGCTAACTCAGTGGTTACCTTTAGGAAGGTTGATCACCAGGCTGTGTAAAAGGCCATGTCCTTATCCTCAGAAAGCCCACAGTCTGGAGAAAAAGAAATAAGCAAGTACAATACAGTGAAGTAAAGCTGATGAAAGGTAAGTATAAATATAGCAACAGAGAAGGGTGCTTCCAATTCCAGCTGAGTGAAGTTCAGAACATCTACAGAGAGCAAGTATGGCTTCCAAATTTACCAAAGCTGACAAAATTTAAAACTCACAGCTCTAATCAACAATAGCATTGTAACCATGTTACAATAACCATCCTGGGACTCAAAATATACACTGGTAATCAGCATAAAGAGTCCTGGTGTGACGCTGCAGGTTAATGCGCTGGAGTGCGAGGTCAGTTTGAACTGCAAGGTTGGAAGTTCAAGCTCGCCAGCCGCTCCTATACAGGGTCGCTATGAGTGGGAACCGACTCAATGGCACTTAACAACAACGACAATCAGCATTTAAAATGCACTTATTTCTGTGGTATTCAGCAGCAGCTGATAATTCAGTCAAGATCTTCAATTATAAGGGAAGACATTTAGTTTATATATGAGTTTACTCTGACAACCTGAATCCTTTAAAAAAAAAAAAAAAAAAACACATACCAATCTTAGAAGGAGACATTCTCATTTTAGACCTACTTTATTAGGGGAAGGTGCTCTGGTAGCGTAGTGGTTATGAATCGGGCTGCGAACCACAAAGTTAGCAGTTTGAAACTACCAGCTGTTCTGCAAGAGAAAGATGAGGCTTTCTGCTTCCGTAAAGATTTCCAACCTCAGAAACCCTGTACAGACCCTTGTACAGGGTCACTATGAGTCAGAACCGACTCCACGGCACATAACCACCATCACCACTATTAGAACAGTGTTGTGGGTTAAGCTGCTAACTGAAAGGTCTGTGGTTCAAACTCACCAGCTGCTCTGAAAGAGAAACACGTGGCTTTCTGCACCCCCAGGAAGACTTACAGTCTCGAAACCTGATATGATGTCACTATGAGTTGGAACTGACTTATGACAGTAGGTTTTCGAGTGATGCTTGTTAAAATATGCTACCATGCATAAGAACCTTCTTATTTCTCAACCGTCAGGAAGCCACCCCAGAATTTCCATGAATATAAAGTCCAAGGCAAATGTCTAATCCAGTTGGCTTTCTCCTGGCCTCCAGCATGCCCTAGGCTGCCACTTTCTTTAGCCACAATCAGCATCTGCTTAAAGAATGTTGACTGATTCTGAAGTTTGCCCAGGTGGAACGCAGGGAGATAAATCCACTGCCAAAATCAAAATGCATTCCACAGTCAAATATTAGTTGTTTTCACATGATGGACTATTGTATATTATCCCTGCCAGGGATTTCCTCCTTTACTAGCTGTTCATCAGATTCATTTCCTCAGAATTTCCCAAAGGGCATCCTTAATATTTCACCAGAGACAAATCCAAAGGCTCACTAGCCTAATCCATTCTTAGCCAAAAACAGCTTCCAGCATGCATCTCAGGGAAAAGAAAGTAAAATATGATGCACCTAAAAATAAATTAATGGTTTCTGTATCACTCAAATCAACCTCATGAGCACATATTTACCTCTAACTGCTTTCAAGTCACTGTACTGAACTGAAGAACCATTGTTTCCATCCATACCAGCTACAGGTAAGATATGAGGTTTGCATTCCACTATTCTGGTAGCGTAGTGGTTACGAATTGGACTGCTAACTTCAAGGCCGGCAGGTCAAAACTACCAACTGTTTCGTGGGAGAAAGACAAGGCTTTCTACTCCCATAAAGATTTGCAGCCTCGGAAACCCTGTGCAGGGTCACTGTGAGTCGGAACCAATTCCACAGTACTTAACAACAAACAAAACTAAACTAAACCACCACTCGTGTATCCGTTTATTTCCTTTTTCTTGTAAAAAAAAAAAAAATTAAATGATTCAGAAAGCTTTAAAAGAAGATGAAAGAAATACACAGAGTCACTTTACCAAAAAGAAATGATTGATGTTCAACCATTTCAAGAGGTAGCATATGATCCAGAACCAATGATCCTAAAGGAAGAAGTTCAAGATGCATTGAAGGCAAAGAGCAAGGCACCAGGAACTGATGGAATACAACTTGAAATCTTTCAACAAACTGATGTGGTACTGAAGGCACTGACTCATCTATGCCAAGAAATGTGGAAGACAGCTACCTGGCCAAGCAATTGGAAAGGATCAATATTTTTGCCCATTCCAAAGAAAGATGACCCACCCAGAAGAATGTAGAAATCATGGGACGATATCAATAATATCAACTTCAAGTAAAATTTTGCTGAAGATAATTCAAAAATGGCTGCAAGCATACATTGACAGAGAACTTCCAGAGGTTCAAGCCAGATTCAGAAGAGGACGTGGAATGAGGACGTGGATATCATTAGTGACATCAGATGTATATCTTAGATAAAAACAGAGAATACCTGAAAGTTGTTTACCTGTGCTTTATTGACTACACAAAGACTTTTGATTGTGTGGTTCATGACAAGCTATGGACAGCATTGCGGAGAGTAAGTATTTCTGGACACTTCATTGTGCTCATGAGGAACCTGTACATAGACCAAGAGGTAGTTGTTAGAACGGAACAAGGGAACACTGAATGGTTTAAAATTAGAAAAGGTGTGCACTAGAGTTGTATTATTTCACTATACTTACTCAATCTGTACGCTGAGCACATAACCCAAGAAACTGGATTATATGAAGAATGTGGCATCAGAATTAACAACCTGCGATATGCAGATGATAGAACCTTGCTTGCTGAAATCAAAAAGACAAAATGCTTACTGATGAAGATCAAAGACCACAGTCTTCAGTATGGGTTGCGCCTCAATGTAAAGAAAAGGAAAATTCTCACCACTGAATATACAACAAAATAAATGGAGAAAAGATTAAATTTGACAAAGACTTCATTTTGCTCAGATCAACTAGCGACACTCATGGAAGGAGCAGTCAAGAAACCAAATGACGTATTTGCATTAGGCAAATGTGCTACACAAGACCTTTTTAAAATGTTCAAGAGCAAAGATGTCAGCTTGAGGACTAAGGTACACCTGACCCAAGTCATGGTATTTTCAATTACATCATATGCCTATGAAAGTTGGGCAATGAACAAAGAAGGCCATAGGAGAACTGATGCATTTAAGTTACAGTGTTAGAGGAGAATATTAAAAGTACCATAGACTACCAAAAGAACAAACAAATCTGCTTTGGAAGAAGCAGAGTCAGAAAGCTCTTTGGAAGCCAGTATGTGGCCAGACTTCGTCTCATATACTTTAGACATATTATCAGGAGGGACCAGTCCTTGGAGAAAGACATCATGGTTAACAGAGTGGAGGGTGAGCAAAAAAGAGGAAGACTCCAACCAGACGGATTGGCACAGGGACAACAGCTATAATCTCAAGTGTAGCAACAATTTTGAGACTGGCACAGGACCAGCTGTATTTCCTTCTGTTGTGCATAGGGTCGCTATGAGTCAGTACTGACTTGATAGCGCTGAACAATAACTAAACTAAAAGTTCTCGGGTGGCACTACAGAAGAAACACTGGATTGCTAGCTGCAAGGTTGGTGGTTCAAACCAAGCCGTTCCTCAGAAACCCAACACAGGGTTGCTGTGAGTCAGAACTGACTCGACAGCACTTAACACCTAACCTAAAGGTTGGTGGCTGGAACTCACCCAGATCATTTGGGAAGACGTGGTAATCTCTTTCCTTAAAGATTACAGTCACGATTTGTAGGTTTCAGACCATCATTTCATCCCAGTTAATTGTCCTAATTGCATTTTTAGTGCTCTGTTCTACCTCCTAGTATGTTGTGCAGCACCTGGGGTCTTAAAAGATTGCAAGCAGCCACCCAACACACAATAAATGCTTTCTATTTGCTAAGAGCAATGGAGGAAGATAAATCGGGAAAAGAAGCACAAAATAGAATGTAAGCCTACCTGCCTCCCAGAACAAGTTTCTCCTTTGCTATGAGAGCAGAAGAACTGATGGGACCCGGCTGCCATTACTGAACATTTTGATCCAAGATTGTACAGAAGATTCCTGATCCAAAGGGAGAAAATGAAGAAAAGAATTTCAAAGTCTCATAGAATCCAGACTTAATGGATTCCGAGAGGCTGGATGAACCCCTGAAACTACTGCCCTGAGATAATCTTTAAACTTTAAACTGCATTTTGTGATTGTGAAGTGCCGTCATGTCGGTTCCGACCCACAGCGACCCTGTATAGGGTTTCCGAGGAGCAGTTGGTGAGCTTCAACCACCGATCTTGAATCAAGCTCAAATGGCTTTGCAGTTTGGCGCATTAACCCACAGCACCACACCAGGACTTCTTAAACTGCACAGATCCCCTTGAATAATTTAAAATCAAGCAACAGTTTAATTAGTTTAAAAAAAAAAAAGTCTTCAGTGAACACTGTGCTCTTTTAAGAACTCAGAGTGACAACAGCAACTGGAAAGATCAATAGGAACTTTAGAGGTCAGTGAGCTTATGTTAACAAGGCTGGGGGGGTGGGGGGGACAACTCAAAGAATGCAATCAAATGTTACTGACCTGTAGAAATGGCTGAATCAGTGTATGTTTTGCTATGTACTTATAGATTTTCAAGAACAACAAATATCTGTTTTAAAAAGCCTACAAGAGAGGAAAATGCTCTGGAGCAGTAACACATGGGATGGTCATTGTGAGTCAGAATCCACATGCTAACAAGAGGTTTGTATAAGGCTTGGAAAACCCCGGCCTGAGCATTTTACAAGTCTGAAGGAGACAATTCCTTCATACACACCCTGAGGATTTTACAAGTCTGAAGGAGACAATTCCCCCACCACACACACACACACAGCAGTCAATTCTGCAGATTTATGCTGCAAAGCAATGTCTACTGCAGCTTTTGAGAGAAGACCATCTGTAGGCAGAACACATGAATGAAAAAGTCCTCCAAGTCCAGTTGTACTGCCACATCACACCAAGAGCTCTTTATTGACAATTAAGGCAAACATCGGAATGCTGACCATAAGACTGTCAGAAGTTCAAACCCATCAACGAGTCCTCGGCAACTCTACACAGGGTCACTATGAGCCTGAACTTACTCGACAGCACTCAGAAAGAGACATCTCATGGAGGTCCCGGTGGTTCAGTTATAGAATTCTCATCTTCCATGTAGGATCTTCAGGGTTCTACTCCCTGCCAAGTCCCCTCGTGTGCAGTCACCACTTGTCAGTAAAAGCTTGTGGGTTGCTATGATACTGAACTGGTTCCAGTGGAGTTTCCAGACTAAAACAGACTTGGAAAAAAAGGCCTGAAAATCTACTTCTAAAATCAGCTAATGATAATCCTATGGATGGATTATAGTGATCCCGTTACAGAGATGGCACAAGATCAGGCATGATTTCAATCTGTTGTACATGGAGACTCCAAGGGTCAGGGCCAACTCAACAGCCGCAAACAACTAGAAGACACATCTCACAGTTTGTAAATCGAGGGTATACAATAGGATCTCTTACTAAGGTTTTCAGTACATTGTTTTTAAGTGCCATCAAGTTGGTTCTGACCCATAGCAACCCTGTATAGGGTTCCCAAAAAGCAGCTGGTGAGTTTAAACTGCTGACCTTGTGGTTCAAACCAACCTGGCAGTGCAGCGCATTAACCCTCAGCGCCACATTTTCAATACACAGCTGAGTTTAAACTCCATTCCTTACTAACCTGACGACAGAATGCTTAAGTATTTAGCTGTTAACCAAAATTTTGGCAGTTTGAACCCAACCAGTAGCTGCACGGTTAAGAACACGTGGCAATCTACTCCTGTAAAGATTGTTATTGTTAAAGTACAGTCAGGTAAGTTCCGACTCATAGCTACGCAGTATAGGGTTTCCGAGGAGCAACTTCTGGGTTTGAACCTCCAACCTTGTTGTTAGCAGTCCAGTGCTTATCCTACAATAGCCATACCAGGGCTTCTCCTGTAAAGATTGTTGTTGTTAAGTGGCAGAGTCGGTTCCGACCCATAGCACCCCTGTATACGGTTTCCGAGGAGCAGCTGGTGAGCTTGAACCACCAACCCTGCAGTTCAAACAGCTTTGCAGTTTGCATTAACCCACAACGCCACAGCAGGATTCCCATTACAGCCTAGAAAATCTGATGGGGTAGCTCTACTCTGTCACACGTAGTCACTACGAGTGGAAGTCAACGACCTGGCACCCTAACAACTCTGAGAAATCTTTTAAAAAGTACAAGGTCTACATGATGGCAAAAAGAAGAAGGAGAAGATGAGGCTTTCTGCTCGTGTAGAAATTTACAGCCTCAGAAACCCTGTACAGGGTCACTATGGGTCAGAAACGACTCCACGATACGTAACTATATATATATATATATACACTAATACGTGGTGAAAGGAGCTCTAGTAGCATAATGATTACAAGTCGGGCTGCTAACCTCAAAACTACCAGCCGTACCGTGGGAGAAAGATGAGGCTTTCTGCGCCCGTAAAGATTTACAGCCTCGGAAACCCTATGCAGGGTTGCTATGAGTAGGAACCAACTCCACGGCACATAACCACCACCACCACCAATGCATGGTGATGGCAGAGGGTACCAGACCAGCATCCATATCTACCCAACATCAACAGCATCGCTACTCTGAAGGATCAGCGTCATTAGCAAGGCACCACACCAAGCAACAGAAGAGAAGTGAACTCTGACAAGGATTTCCACCCAATCCCACAAGGTGGTTCTTATCCAGCAGACATATTGTTATTTAATTTTTTTCATTAATTTCATGTTCTTTGGTCAAAAAAAAAAGCCATTAGCTTAACATTCAAGAATGTACTTGTAAATATTGCACGTAAACCTCCTCCAAAGACTAAGACTTTGCACAATCTTTATTATTGCTGCCAAGAGAATTTTGCTGACTAAATTTATCCAGACAAGGACAAGATTAAGAAAAATCAGTAAATATCTCATACGCCAATACGAAAAAAACAAATTCCAGGCAAGTGAAATTAAATGACCATTTCACAATCCGTTAGTTACATAGATTGATTCTTTTAAATCATTGAAGTTTGTTTACTTCCCTTTTAAACTTTACAACATGCACAGATACTTTACATGAGTGAAGAGAGGGAATCATTGAGATAAAAATGCTTTAAAGGGGGAGGGAGGACCCACACATAGTTCTTTCCCTCTTCACGTGGATGAAAGGGAAAAGGTGTCCTGTTTATCAGTCAACCACACAGCATAAACTGAAAATGTCATGTCTTTCCAAACCATGAGTTCAAAACAACCCATCCCTAGTCTTTTCCTTTCAGAGCACTTGTCACTACATGTCATTATCTATTTCTAGGTTTCTCCTCCACTAGACACTGACGAGGAGTCCTGGTGTAGCGCTGTAGGAACAGCATTACACTGCTAACCACAAGGTTGGTGGTTCAAACTCACCAGCCGCTCCTTGGAAACCTTATAAGAGTCACTATGAGTCAGAACGGACTCTGTGGCACTTAACAACAGATACTATAGGATGAAGCACTGGATTGCTAACCACAGGTTGGCTGTTCAAACCCACCACTGGCTCCTCGGAAACCCTATGCAAGGTCACTATGAGTCGGAACCAACTCTACAACACTTAAACAACAACAACCTCCACTAGACTAAATGGCAGCCCAGAAGAGCAGACACCAGGTTTTCTATAGCACTGAGCATCCAGCAGGGTGGCAAGGCGCCCTAGTGGCACAGTAGTTAAGCACTCGGTTGCTAGCAGCAAGGTCAGCTGTTTGAATCTACTAATTGCCCTTCGGATTTGCTCCCATACAGATTGTTGATTCCGACCCATAGCGACCCTGTGCAGGGTTTCCAAGGAGCAGCTGGTTACAGCCTAGGAAATCCTACAGGACAAGTCTCCTCTGTCCTACAGGGCGACTATGAGGCAGAATAGATTCATATCTATGTGCTTGGGATGGTTTTCGTTTAGCATTTATTTTTTTATTCATTGATTGATTTATTGAATTCAAAAATTTACTGAGCTCCTATCATGTGTCAGATAATGTTCTAGGAAATAAGAACACAACAGTGAACAACAGAAAATGAAGAAAAAGGTCTCTTGCAGCATTTGATGATAGAGGAAGAGAGACAAGAAAGAACCACACAACTAAACAAGGAACAATGATAAGCTAACATAATAAGCTAATATAGTCTTTCTTATTTGCTGGATATTGTTCTTCACGTTTTATAGATTTCATTTCCAGCAGTGCTCTTGAGATAGGTACTCTAGTCATTTCTATTTTGCAGGGAGGACATGAGAACACAAGAGGTTGCCCAGTCACTATGCGAGTAGGTGGTTCTAAGCCACCATGCACTCTGCCATAACTCTGCCACATGTAACAACAAGCAGTCAGGTGGGTCAAGTTCAAGGGTATAATTTACATATACTAGATAATATGTGCTGAATGAATGTATAAAATAATTCAACAAGCTTAGTTTATGAAATGTGAAACAGTTTTTAAAAGTCTGTCTTAGTTATCTAAGGCTGCTTTAACAAAAGATACCGTAAGAATAGACATTTTTTATGCTCACAGTTTCAGAGTCCAACTCAGGGTCTTGGCCATGTGGATTTTTTTCTGTGTGCTTCTCTCCTGGTTTCTGGTGTCTCTGAGGTTTCCTCACATCTGTCTTCCCTCTATTGAGTGTCTCTATGTCTATGGCGGTGGTGGTGGTATTGTGCCGTGGAGGCAGTTCCGACTCATAGCAACCCTCTATTGGGTTTCCGAGGCTGTAAATCTTTACGGCAGCAGAAAGCCTTATCTTTATCCCATGGAATCGCTGGTAGTTTTCGAACTGCTGACCTTGAGGATAGCAGCCCAACTCGTAACCACTACACTACCAGAGCTCCTTCTCTATGTCTATAGATAGATACACTCTTTATAGGACACCATTTAGAAGTGATTAGGTTTGGAAGCCACCTTATCCTGGTATGGTCTCATCGTTGTTGTTGTCCCACTCATAGCGACCCTGTATAGGTTTTCTGAGAGCAGTGGTTTGAACTGCTGACCATTGGGTTAGCAGTCCAGTACTGATCCTAGAGCTCCACACCAGTGCATGTGGCCTCATTAACTAACAAAGGAGAACTTCTAAGTCCAAACAAGATTACATTTACAGGTAACAGGTTGTTGTTGTGAAGTCCTGTTGAGTCGGTTCGAATCCATAGTGACCCTGTATAGGGTTTCTACCGAGTGACTAGTGAGCTTGAACCTCTAACCTTGCAGCTCAAACCGACTTTGTAGTCCAACACATTAACCCACAGCGCCACACCAGGACTCCTACAGGGGTTAGGACAGAAATAGTTCTTTTGGGGAGGCACAATTCCATATAACAAAATATGTAATTCCATAGAACAACATCTTTACAATAATAATATTCTTTCATCAGTATACTACTTTCTTACTCCACCTTTTTTATTATACTTCACAAGTTAGTAAAATTTTGTTAGGTGTTTTTCTTTAGTTGTTATAATAAAAATATTAGTTATATATATTGTTTTCCTCAAACTATACCTCAGTCCATTAAAAATCACCACTGTAAGTGTCTTCACTTGTTAGTTTTTTTTGGGGGGGTGGGAACTAGCAAAAAAAAGTGGGTGACTTTAGAGAACAGACATGTATTTTCTCATCGTTCAAGAAACTAGAAACGGGACTTCAGAGAGTACCTCAAAGCCAGGTCCTTCCTTGTTAATTTCAGCTCCTTGGCAATCTGAGATTGTTTCTGTGGTCTGTCTTTCTCTTTCTATAGTGTTTCTAATGTGTCTACTAGTTCTCTTCATAATTCAGAGGTAATTAGTTCTAGGACCCACCCTACATGGGTCTGATCTCATTAACACAGCAAAAGAAAATTCCTATTTCTAAATAAAATCATAATTGTGAGTGTATTGTTGTTGTTGTTGTTAAGTACCGTGGAGTCAATTCCGACTCATAGTGACCCTGTACAGGGTTTCTGAGGCTATAAATCTTTACGGAAACAGAAAACATCACCTTTCTCCCACGGAACGGTTGGTAGCTTTGAACTGCTGACCTTAAGGTTAGCAGTCCACTACGCTACCAGAATTTCAAAACATATTGGGGGTGGGAGAAAGGCGTGCACAATCCAACCCGTAACACTAAGGTACTTGTACTGCTGAGCAGAGACTGCCTCTACATTTCCCTGCTTTACAGCTAGCATCTCTCTCTCTGTCACTCACTTTAGCTTTCACCAAGAGTTAGTTAAGACACTATGCCATACATGGTGACCCAAATTAAACCATAAAATGTGACCCAAATTAAAGTTACAGGGTTTACAGAAGTCTTGTACTGAGTCTCAAGACAGCTAAAGTCACATGATAACTGTGTCTGGTCAGGGGACAATCTTAGTTCTCCAGTGCTGCTATGACAGAAACACCACGAGTGGGTTGCTTTAATAAACAGAAATGTATTCTGTCCCAGTTTAGGTGGCCAAAATTCAGGGTGAGCTCCTGTCTGTTTAATCTTCTGCTCCTGGGTGATCTTCAGAAGCTCTGGCATCTCTTGTTCCTCATTTCTGCTTGCTAGCTTGTGTTCTCTTTTATGTCTCAAAATAAATTGACTCAGGACACACCCTACGCAAATCCTACCTCAATAACATTAACGAAAACAACCGGTTCAGAAGTGGGATTATAAACACAGCAGTATAGGTTAGGATCTACAACAGATATTTTGGGGAGTACTGTTCCATCCACAACAGGAGCCATAGTTGCAGGGGACCCTGAGTTGTTTCCTAGGAAGATTGGGGAAGTAAAGGGAGAAGTCTGCTCTTGAAAGAGCAGCAAGCTCCTGGTTGGGAGGGAACCACCAATCTGCACTGCATGAAGCAGGCATACAAGGAGGAGTAAGAGGTAGAGAGTATCCTCACTCCTGCGCTTGGCAGGTCATGAAAACAGAGAGACAGCTGTGTCAGCAAAGAGATCTGTTCCAGACTAGTGACAGACACAGATGCAGGTCCTCAGCATGGGTGGGGTCTGGGAACAGAAGGAAAAGCCCACTCTCCTCCAAAAATAACTCCCCTTCTGTAGGAACGAAAGTTCAAAAATCAGCTACTACCAAAGTCTTGCACATGTGCACACACAAGTCAAATGCTGTCATTTTAATCATCACAGTAACCCCATCAGAGAAATTTGATTACTTTCACTTTTTAGAGGAACAATCAGAGGCCAGAGAAGAATAAGTCACAAAGTAGTAAGCAACTGAGCTGGGATCCAAACTTGATCTGTTAAGACTTCTAACATCGAAGAACGTGATCAAGTTCTTCATCAAGTTATTTGATCTATTATAGTTTTAAACCTTATGGATGGTCATAGTAAGAAAGGGATGGGAGCCAGAGAACAAAGACAAGTTGCCCTGAGACTTATACTAAGTATTGCATTCTAGGGCAGCTTCTATATAATGCATAATTCTAGAAGCCCCATAGCCCTTGGAAATGATATATCTAGTCCACTTTGGAAACACCCAGTGCACACAGCTAAACATTTCTCCAGTTGCCTAAGCAGAGAAGATGATGCGGAAGACAGATGGTCACTCAGGAATCTACCCTTGAGTCTCTCTGGAATGCATGGTTATCACTGCCAATACCACAGACAAGTGCTCTGTTGGTACGTAGTACACTCTGCTTATAGAATCAAAGTGGAGAGACATAATCCCAGACCCAAAAACTGCCCTAGTGCAGGCATGCCCTTTCACTCAGATGGGTTACTTTCACCAAATTTACTTTATTTTATTTTATTTTATTTACATTTTATTGTGAATTGAGGGAAGGTTTACAAAGCAGATCTTCAGTTTTACATTCAACAATTCCTACACATTCTGTCTCGTCTCATAAATTATCAAGGTAGTATCATTTATTCCATTCCCTCCTTGTATTTCCTGTTTCCAATCCTCCCTCTTTACCAAGCCTTCTGAACTCTGTCCTTGGGAAAATGAAGCACTTTTGATGTCAAAGATTGATTAAAGTATGGGTACTTCACTAGTTCCCAGTATAGAATGGCCTATTGCTAAGCTGAAAATTGAGCCCCCATGGATTACACTAACCTTAACAGCCAAGATGCCCAAGATATCCCGAGTATCTTATGACATTGTATGTGTTTGTTGTTGTTGCTAATGCCGTCGAGTCAGTTCAGACTCATGGCAACCCTGTACAGGGTTTCCAAGGAGCAACCTACTGGTGGTTTGAACCGCTGAATTGATGGTTAACAATCCAGTGCTTATCCTACAGTGCCACACCAGAACTCCTATGTGTGTTTGGATAAACAAAATTGTAAGTTTCTGTAACATATTTATAGAATGTAAAAACATAAAGATGGTTTGTTTGGGTTTTTGTGTATGTGTGTTGTGGGTTTTTTTTTTTTCTTTTCACATTTTATTGCGTTCTAGGCGAAAGCGCGCAGAGTCACAATTAGCCTTCTAATCAGTAGCTCAGACACAAATTATTTCGTGACATTAGTCCTTGCAATGTGTCATCCCTGTCCCCATTTCCTCCCTGGGTTCCCTGTTTCTGTTCCTCTGGTTTCCCTGTCCCGGTCTTCTCATCTTTGGTTTGGGGCAAATGTTGCCCTTTTGGTCTCCTACAGATGACTGTTCTAAGGCGCACATTTCGTCATGGGTGTGGGGTATGGTTGTTTGCTTTACAGTCTCAACTATTATTTGGCTGCAAGATGGGCTCTGAGAGGGAGTGTCTTCAATTTTAAGTCAGAAGTTTGTTTCTGGACAATAGTCTTGTGGGTTCCTCTCATCTCTTTCAGGCATTTCCGGTCATTTTTTCTTTGAACTTGAATTTTACATAGAGGGCATGGTTGTAGAAATTACTTGGACACAACACTAAACTTCTAGATTTGAAGGTCAAGGACCTTAGTCTCAGGGGACATCTAGGACAACTGGCAAAACCGAGTTCATAAAGCTATTATTCTACATTCTCTGGTAAGTAGCATCTGGGATTTAAAAAGCTGGCAATTGGCAACCTAAGAAGCAACAATTGGTCCAAAAGCTAAATGGCGCACATGAACCACAGTTACAATCAGCACAACAGCACGCAACAACGTTATTATTAATTGAAACGAAAAGACATGAAATTAAAGAGCAATTAAGAATCAAATCAATCGCTATAAACCACCTATTACAGACCAAACACCTGAAGTTCAGAAAAGAGGAAGCAAGTGGGAAAGAGGAAGGCTGGGGCTTAGGGTAGCGGGGAGGAGACAGGGAACCAACAGGCTGGTTGAGTTCTTGATTTTGTTATTTTATACGACAACTTCAGAGAGAAAAACCAAAACCTAATAAAACCCACTCCCACCAAGTTAATTCGGACTCACAGTGACCCAATATAAGGTTTCCGAGATTAAATCTTTACAGAAGCAGACAGCCTCATCTTTCTCCTGCACAGCAGCTAGTGGGTTTAAACTGCCAACCTTCAGTTGACGAAGCCCAGCCCCTAGCCCACAGCACCACCAAGACTTCTTGCAGAGAGGAAAGGAAAACTATAATCCAAGGCAGAGTGCAGGCACTTAGCCTTGAACATCAGGAGACTTTTAAAAGCAAAGCAGGCCTGTGAGAAGAGCAGGAAAACAGTGCTAGGCATCAGATTACAGAGGCCAACATAGCTGCAGTCTGGCAGTTGGCTGGGGAGCAGAGGCATGAGAGAGCCACAGGAGGTATCTGTGCAGGGGGTCTGCAGAATCACAGCTGGGATTTACGCTTGGAAGTGAGTGCTACATCCTCAGAGTTCCAGCTACGACCAGGGTAGATGTGGTTCACTGTTGCTTTCCCTTTGACGTCTTTGAGCCTGTTTCCTCACAGGAGAAATTTAAGGTGAACAATACCTGATATCTATTCCTTAGAATGGAGTCCCCTGAGTGGTGCAAATGGATCACCTGCTAGCCCACTAGCCAAAAAGTTGGATCTTTGAGTTTACCCAGAGGCACCTCAGAAGAAAGGTGTGGCAATCAACTTCCAAAACATCTGCCACTGAACACCCTATGGAGCACAGTTCTGACATGAATCATAACTGACTACATTCAGTACTAGAACATTCTATTACTAAGACTATAATGAGAAAGACATCGAGGCTATTTCAAAGTAAATAAAATAGCATCAAAGGAATCCTGGTGTGGCACTGTGGGTTAATGCGCGCTGGACTGCAAAGTCAGTTTGAACCTCAAGGTGGTGGTTCAAGCTCCATCTGTCGCTCCTTATACGGGACCAATTCGATGGCACTTTAAAACAACAACATTCTCTGAAAGAGAAATACCAATCTTCTAAGAATTGGCACTGATTCAGCCATAAGAAAGAAACACAGTTACTCTGTGTTTTACAATAGCTTGTCAATCAAGAAGCAGCAACCTGCCCTCCCCTGAGCTACAAAGAAGCTGGAAATCAGTGTTGTATTTGTCATGTCCGATTGTGGGTGCATTTACATAGCTGTTATTTCCTTTTGTTTTAAAATCAACTTCACTAAGATATCGTTTGCATACAATAAAAGTCACACATTATAAGTGTTTATTGTTATTAAGTGCCAGTGGGTCTTGCTGTTAAGCAGGGCAGTGCTTATCCTACAGTAGCACACCAGGACTCCATTTTAAGTGTTGTTGTTGCTATGTGCCGTGGCGACCCTGTACAGGGTTTCCAAGTCTGTAAATCTTTACAGGAGCAGAAAGTTTCATCTTTCTCCTGCGGAACAGCTGGTAGTTTCCAACTGCTGACTTTGCGGTTCACAGCCCAATTCATAACCACTATGCAACCAGAGCTCCTTATTTTAAGTGTAGTCAACCCGTAAAATTTAACAAGTGTACACTCCTTTGTATCACCATGACAACCAAGAGGCAGACTATTTCCATTAGCCTAGTACCCATCCCCAGCAGTCAGAACTCACCGGACAAGATTTTCCACCTGTTTTCTGTTATTTTTCACTGTCTTTATTTAAATAATGCATGCAAGTTATATACTGTTGTGTGAAGTGCCTCGGAGTTGGTTCCATCCATAGTGACCCTGTATAGGATTTCCGAGGAGCGGCTGGTGAACTTTGTACTGCCAACCTTGCAATTCCATCCAACTCTGTAGTCCAGTGCATTAACCCACAGCACCACACCAAGACTCCAAATTATATATGGTGGGGGTTAACGACCCTGCACAGGGTCTCCGAGTCTGTAAATCTTTATGGAACAAAACGCCTCATCTTTCACCCGCAGAACAGCTGGTAGTTTCGAACTGCTGACCTTGCGGTTCACAGCCCGATTCGTGACCACCACGCTACCAGAGCTCAAGTTATATAGAGTGTCCTCGTTATCTATGCTATAGTTCATGATTTCTAAAAAATGCTTTATTTTGCCTACTAAAATTAAAGATCTTGCTGAAAAAGTACATAAACCAAAGTTCTGAGAGAGTTTTTCTTAGCATGAAAGTTAAAAAGAATCTCACCAAGTACTTAAATTCCTTGAAAAGGCAGCAGTGTGGGCAGCTGACACAGTGACCTGACGTTTGGGCCTGGTCTGACCCTAACAGACTGCGGGACATGAGTCTCTCTTCAGTTGTCTCCATTTCTGTTTGTTCTTCATAAAAGATGACATCTAAGTGTCCCTTACAAACTCCTGGTGTGGTGCTGTAGGAGCAGCACTGGACTGATAACTGCAAGGTCAGCAGATCAAACCCACCAGCAAGCTGCTCCTCGAAAACTACACAGGGTTTCGCTATGAGTCGGAACGGATTCCATGGCACTTAACAACAACGGTTGCTTACTCACCACCCATCCAGTCTGTCGTACTGTCATGGCTCATGCACTGCTGTGATGCTGGAAGAGATGTCACCAGTATTTCAAATACCAACAGGGTGACTGACCATGGTGGACAAAATTCTGCAGAGTTTCCAGACTAAGACAGACTAGGAAGAAAGGCCTGATCGATCTCCTTCTGACAATTAGCCAAAAAAAAATCGGATGGGTCACTCTGTAAATCCTCACTCAACTCACAATAAAAAGGTTAAAGGAATAGAAAACCTAGAGTTCACCGCAGCAGGCCAACAACAGACGGTGGTGGAGGCCCTAGCAGTGTCTTCATAGTGTTATAAGAGGGGCCAGATGATTGGGCGCAGACTCAATGCCAGCTAACTACAACAGTCTATTATGAGTGGGATGGCGGTACCATTTACCATCCAAATGGGAATGTGTTATAAGGGGGTCCCGGTCCGGTTACTAAACAGGCCAGGGCACGTCTCCCAACCCCTCCAAAAACCCCTGCTGTCAAGTCATTCGGACGCATAGCAACCCTATAGGACAAAGCAGAACTCCACCCCAGTGTTTCCATGACTGTATACAATGAGTCTTCAAAATGTTCAACAGGAAAATGGAGCTTTTTTCCAGGAACTTTCTGAAGCTCACTGGTATCTTTACAGAAGCAGATTACCACATCTTCCTCCCCAAGGTGGCTGGTGGGTTAGAACTGCTGACCTTTCTATTAGCAGCTGGAGACCAGAGCTTAACCACTGTGTCACCAGAGCTTAGGCCAGGGAAAGAGACGTAAATCCATACAGACTGTCCCAGACAAAGCTAGACTTCCCATATGGATTTATGAGCATCCCACTGCCCACAGTGATGCCATATCCTCTCAAAAATGGAATAGAATTCAGAAAATGCATAGAATTCAGAAAAGTACTCATTCTGAAAGCTGAAGTCTTTTAGCCAGAGGTGATAGAGCAAATCCAATCTAATTTACCCTGTGGAATTAAGAGATTACAAACAAGGCTGCCCAAGAGATCAGGGGTTGTGAGACACAGAGCCAAGACAGCATGCACTGTTAACTATGCAACTGCTTGATAAAGACCTAGCCTAACTGCTTAGAACAGCACTTAGCCGGGTTACCCTCTTTGTCACTCACCCACTGAAGAGGCAGACATTAAGGGCTCTCTCAGGGCACATTACCCCAGAACTCCCACTGTGTAAATTTCCTATTAAGACACCAAGTCTTCATTAGCATACTGATTCCAGTGGCTTAGCCCTGGTATTCCATTTCCTTTGACACAAGTTGGGGGGTGGGTGGGAGAAGAATGCAAAAGTGAATCTTCACAGATGCCTACTCTGTTTTTGAACAGGCACTGAGCTAGGCATATTGGCACTCATAGTCACAGCATGGCAGACTTTCAATGCAAGAAGTGTAAAATCACAACAAACCACACCGGAGAGTTTATTACAAGACTCTAACCACGGGAATGAGTGATCCAGACATAACTGAAACTAACTTTGATTTATGCAGACTTTCAAAAGACCAGGGGAAAAGAACATAATTGCCTTAATTGCATGTCAAAATTATCACCCACACCTCGCAGGGAACTGCACAAAGATGGATCCATTTGCCTTCTTTGTACAAAGCCCTGGATTAAATCAGTGTGCATTTATGCTCACACCTGCACAAGCGCACACAGAAAAAAGGGGGTTTGCTTTAGCCGTTAATTCTGTGCTGTCCTGCTATTTTATTTACAAAATTATTTAAAGCAATGAATATACTGAAGGATCTATTTAAAAATACAATGTATTTTTAGTAAACAAATCAATACAACAGCTTTTAGAATGTAAGCACTTGCATTCCAAAGGGAATGTTCTAGAAAGTAAGTTACTTGATCTCTAACCTAACCCTTACTCCTCTCTTCATTTCCCACGAGAGGAAACAAAATCCAATACATTTTAAATAGACTGGTTAATTAGGTGACGTTATAAAGTCTAACAACAAAAAAAGTTCATATTAAAATGAAAAACCCAAATGTCTATCTGCGTTTTTTAAGTTTGGGGGATTTAAATATCGAGCCATTATGTTGTTGTTGTTATGTGCCGTGGAGTTGGTTCCGATAGAGACCACTACGCTACCAGAGCTCCTCTACATGACGCTTTAGAAAGACTAGCTTGCCATTCCAAAGGTGAAGAATACAGCTAGAGGTCCCAGTGCACAAGCCTGGACCTCTGCAGTCACTTCGAGATCAACAGCAGAACAGGGATTGGTCGGATCCTTGCCTTAGACCTTACTAAGCAATCTCTGTGTGCGTCCAGAGGCGCTGGGGCAAGATGCTCTGAACTCTATTCTCATCTGCAAAATCTCCTTAGTCACTTCCTCTGGCTGTAAACATGCAGTGAGCATACAGCCGAGCCTGGCAGGAGACCCCAGCACTGCTTCACCAAGAGCTCAGACCACCTTAGCTAGGGAGTCAGTCTGGTCAGCCACACTGGTTCTAACCATTACACTGTATTTACTGGCTCTCCAGTCAGACTGCTCAACTGACATGTTTCCTTATCAGAACAGTAATGGTGCCTGGGTGGGGTTATACCATCTATTTGGAAGATCGGGTCTGGTTCCTGGCCAGAGTACTTCATGTACAACCACCACTCAATTGTCAGTGGAAGTTAGCATGCTACGATGATGCTGAACAGGCTTCATCAGAGCTTCCAGACTAAAAAGCTCTAGGAAGAAAGACCTGGAGAGCTTCTGAAAATCAGCCTATGAAAACCCAATAGATTACAACAGTCTGATTCTGTTGTGCATAAGATGGCCATTAAGTAGAGGGGCATGAGTCAGAGCAAGGTTGTTGTTGTTGTTGTTAAGTGCCATCGAGTCGATTCCGAGCCATAGCGACCCTGTGTAGGAGTTTCCAAGGAGCAGCTGGTGAGTTTGAACCACTGACCTTGCAGTTCAAACTACTTTGCAGTCTGACACATTAGCTCACAGCACCACACCAGGACTCCATTGTTGTTGTTAAGTGCCGTCAAATCAGTTCAATTAGTAGGGACCCTGTATAGTTTTCTAGGAACGACTAGTGAGTTTGAACTACTAACCTTGTAGTTCAAACTGACTGTGGTCCAGTGCCTACAGTGCTACACCAGGTTGTTGAAGAGTAAATTTAAAAACAAAACATAGAACAGTCTGAGGATCTCATCTAAGCACATGTTAACCAATTGCCTTTCCAGTTTCTTTATCAGTAACTGGGGGATAGTACTGACTCTTCACAAGAGTTTTTAGGAATTAACTTTTCATCCAAATTCAAAATAAATTTTAGAAGCCAGTAAAGTAATGAGAAAAAAGCAATATATCTAAATCTATACATTTACTTCTACATCACTGTTTCCTCACAGACATTTTCTCCCGTTTTTTTCAGGGAGGAAGCACTTACTATACATCTTTAGAGCAGTTGCCAAGAACATAAAGAGAGTATAAACATGTTGTTGGTATTTTGTCAAAAGCATGAAAAGATCATCTTTTTCTCTTTTATTGGAAAGATTTTTTAAAGCAATGGTTGGGTTGTGAGTGGCCCTCAAACTCTTCCTATGAGGCAAACCCAATTTTCTTTCCCACCCCTTGAACCCATTCACCAAAGCAAGCTTCACTGGGGCATCCTTCACCTGAGCCCATAATGGGGCACACAGGTATATATGGGTCCCCATGAGGAGCTCTGGAGTCTTGGTGTGGCGCTGTGGGTTAAAGGGCCAGACTGCAAGCTGTTTCAACTGCAAGGTCAGTGGTTCTAGCTCACCAGCTGCTCCTCAGAAACCCTATACAGGGTCACTGTGGGTCGGAATCAACTCAACGGCACTTAACAACAACAACAATAAGTAGCTCTGGTAGCGTAGTGGTTACGAGTCGGGTTGCTAACCTCAAGGACAGTCGAGCTGCTAACCTCAAGGACCCATCATGTGACAAAACCCATAAAAAGTACTACTGCTCAAGTTCAAAACTAACAGTCATTCGGTGGGAGAAAGATGAGGCTTTCTGCTCCAGTAAAGGTATACAGCCTTGGAAACCCTGTACAGGGTCACTACGAGTTGGAACCGACTCCAGGGCACATAACCACCAAAGCCATTCTCCACTGAGAAAATCCTCCATTCTTCTCTAGCAGACTTGTCCCCGCCCCCATCAGGAGTTCCCTCAGCCTGTTAAATTCACATCAGATTAAAGAACAGTAGAATGAATGGAAACAGAACAGAAACTCAGAAGAAGCCAATTCAAGTCCTGGGTCAATTGATTACTAGAAACATAGTCCAAGAAACATCGTTTCATTATGGGCTGCCTTGACTTTCTCATGTGTACTGAGGAAAAATACACACTGCTCACTCAAACATCCTTCAAAGATTATCACAAGAATAAAAGAAAATACTTACAAATTCCGAAAACATGTGTAGATGTAGAGGATATTAAGACTGTTATGAATGTCACATTATTTCCGAGAAGTAATCGAGTCTTAAGCCCTGTGGCAAGTCATTAAGTGCTTGGCTGCCAACCAAAAGGTTTTGGTTGGTGGTTCGAATTCACCAGTGGCTCCACAGGAGAACAGATCTGGTGATCTGCTCACATAGGATTATCCCATTGCCATGAAGTCCACTCCATCTCATGGTGACCCTATAGGACAGAGCAGAACCACCCCATAGGGTTTCCAAAACTGTAATCTCTATGGAGGTGCTGTTGGGTTCCAAGGGTTGACCTTTCCAGTTAGCTGCCACCAGGACTGTTCCCCATCAAAACTGCAGCCTCGGACACTCTAAGGTTCTGATCCACTCCTAAAAGTTCACTGTGAGTTGGAATCCCATTGAGGGCACACACAACATCTACTCTTTATCAGCTTCATGAGAATGAAGCTCTTTACTAAAGATGCTGTTTATAGTGGCCTTTCTGTGGATTCCTGCTCAGTGACCCTGTGTGTCAGGGCAGAGTTGTGCTGCATATCGTGTTTGAAAGACTGTGACCTTTCAGAACAGATTCACTTGCATTCAGTGCATCTATGAGTGGGTTTTGAAACAGATCACTTGTATTCTGAAGCGTCTATGAGTGGGCTCGAAGCTTTCAACTAGCAATCTAGCGCTTAATTTGTTGTGCTACCCAGAGGCTCTTTCTAAATACATAAGAGTCTTAAAAAATCAGCACTGGACTGCAAACCACAAGGTTAACAGTTCAAACCCACCTACTGCTCCTTGGAAACCCTATGGTGGTGGTGGTAGTGGTGGTGGTTATGTGCTGTGGAGTCAGTTCTGACTCAGAGCGATCCTGTATAGGATTTCCAAGGCTGTAAATCTTTACGGGAGCAGAAAACCTCATCTTTCTCCCACAGAACAGCTGGTAGTTTCGAACTGCTAATCTTGAGGTTAGCAGCCCGATTCATAACCACTATGCTACCAGTACTCCTGTGTATATACCCCAAATAATTGAAAACCTGAGCACAGACTGTCCACCAATATTCACTGCAGCTATATTCACCACAAATAGCCAAAAAGTGTAAACATCCTAAATGTCCATCCACTTTGGGCTGCATGAACAAGATGTGATTCTGTGGGGTGCAGAGAGAAATTTGGCCTTTTGTTTTTGGTTCCTGAGAGAGACCACACCAAAGCCTAATGACCAGGAGCTGATCTGAGGGACCATCTGGTGGCCCGCTGTAACCCATCATGTGACAAAACTCATAAAAAGTACTACTGCTCAGGAAGCTTTCTGGTTTCATGGCAAGAGTGGGTCCACTGGGAAACTGAAGTTTTACATTGGGAACCCTCCCAGACCTCACTCTACGGATGTCTTCATTTGTATTCACTTTGGCTGTTGTAAATCTGTGGTCATAAGTACGTATGGTCTCCTGGTGTGGCACCACAAAGTCAGCAGTTCAAACCCACCAGCTGTTTCTTAGAAACCCTACACAGGGTCACTATGAGTCAGAATTGACTCACCAGCACTTAACAACACTAACAAGTAGGTATTGTTATTGTTGTTAAGTGCTGTCAAGTAGGTACACTCTGTGAATTCTGTGAATCATTCTAGCAAAATATAGAAATGGAGTCCTGCTGTGGTGCTGTGGTAAGCACTCAACCGCAAGGTTGGCATGAGCAGCAATGTTGGTGATTCAAACCCACCAGCCACTCCTTAGAAACTCTAAACAGGGTCACTGTGAGTTGGAACCGATTCAATGGCAAGGAGCTTTGGTAGCGTAAAATTGGGCTGCTATCCTCAGTGTCTACCAGCTGTTCCACAGGATAAAGATGAGGCTTTCTGCTCCTGTAAAGATTTACAGCCTCAGAAACCCTGTACAGGGTCACTATGAGTCGGAACCGACTCCACCACACATAACAACAACAACAACTGGGAAATGGGGCAGTAGGTCAGAACGTAAGGTTGTCCTGTGAACTCTTGAGCTTGCAGCTGACATCCTGAAGGCGTAGTGGGGAAACCAGCCCCAAATCTGTAGCCCACAAGTCAGAAACTGGGGTGTTGGGTGGATTCTCCAAACTTGCAGCTGTTATCTTAGGAAGATGTTCTTTAAGCCTGTTTCTGGCCTAGTTTCAGGAGAGGTCAGTGAGAGTGCCTCAGAGATGAAAAAGCAGAACGTGAGGACTGGACCAACGTCCATGGTTTGGGGATTCGATTCTTACTATTCTTTTCTGTGCAAATCTTAAGAGGGGGCTAAAAAAAGTTGATGGGAAAATGGAATGAAAAACTAATGGAATTTCCCCTTACTTTTTTGAGGGCCCGTGTCTATATGTATTACAACAGAACATTATTTCATTATAAAGAGCAATGAGTCCTGACATATACAACAACTTGCATTCAGGTGAAGTCAGTCGGTCACAAAAGAACAAATAAATAAAATAACTACAATAGGCAACTGGAGACATAGTTGATTAATGTTACCAGGGGTGGGGACAGGAAGGGAAAGAGAGGGACTCACTGTGCAGGAGACACCCTGCTCCCGTTAAGGGTGATGGGAAAATTCAGAAGGTGTTTGATAAGGGTGATGTTTCCAAGACATGATGAACACAGGCGATGTCACTGAATGGTGCATGTAGAGAATGTGGAAATGGCAAAGTTTTGGTCTCTGGTAGCACAGTGGTTACAAATCGGGCTGCTAATCTCAGAGTCAGCATTTCGAAACTACCAGCTGTTCCGCGGGAGAAAGATGAGGCTTTCTGCTTCCGTAAAGATTTACAGCTTCAGAAACCCTGTACAGGGTCGCTATGAGTCAGAACCGACTCCACGGCACATAACATATGTACCAAAACAAACAAGAAGAAATCTAAGACCAGTGATATATTGGAAAGTCCTGAGATGCAGGGGTCCCCACTCTGGTTCATTTCACACCCAGTTGTAGGTCTCTTCTAGTAAAGGGCTCAGGAACAAGAGTAGAAAAAGAAAATTAAACATCAAGGGAGATCCCCAAATTGGATAACCCGCCCCTGTGAGCTTAAAAAGTCCTGATGTCCTGCACAAGAGTTCAAATACTATAAACTGAGCTGGTTCGGAATCAGCATATTCCTGGAGAAGGAATACTTTGTTATCAAGCAAAAAGATAATCAAATATTTCTATTATACATATCAGATATAGTATTCTTATCTGGTTTGTTTTTTTTGTCCTAACTATTATCTTTATTGCCTGCGAAGGGAGATATGGTTGGAAAAACCATGAGCATATTGTTGTTAAGTGCCATGGAGTCAGTCCCTACTTGTAGCGAGCCTGTATAGAGTTTCCAAGGAGCGGATGCTGAGTTTGAACCACAGACTTTGTGGTTCAAACTGACTTGCAAATGTGGCTATCAAGACATTTCCCTTCTAATGCACTACTGGGATAAGAAAGAGAAGCCAAATTCTCACAGTTCGTCAACTTTCTGCTCTTGTAAACAATCTCACTTTATTTTTGAATTACTTTGTGCGAACAGATGGTTTCCAAATGTACTACTTCTTACTACAATTTTTGAAACAAATGCCACTGAATTCTCAGATTAAGATGAAGAAAACTGGATTCTGTTTCAAGTCTAGTTTTCCCAAACTAAGGTTTACTTGGAATTCCGGCCTTTTCTTCATGTTTTTTTCCCCCCACTTGTTAAAAACAGTTCATCTCTCTCTCACACACACACACACAGAATTATCTGAAATATCATACTAACTGAAAAAAATTCAAGTGCACAAAAGATTTCATGCAACAATTGCTAGCAGTGACCGACACAGACACCCAAAAGAATCCAGGCTTCAAGGAGACAAAATAACAATCATGGCATCAACTATCCTAGTGTGGCTTGAACCACAAAGTCAGTGGTCCAAGCTCACCAGCCTTTCCTCAGAACGACTCAATGGTACTTAACAACAACAACAAATTTAAATATAGCTGAGCTCTGTATCTTACATCCTGAAAAACATTGTGTGAAAAGAAAATCGTGTGATAGATTAAAAACAGGCTTTTGTGAGGCTTAGACAAAAACTCAAGTTGTATGCTGTGTGGCTGATAACTACCTACATGCGTGAAGAGCATGTCTGCAATGTTAATTCCCAAATGTTCAAAAATGTAAGCTTAATACAGCATCTGGGAAGGAGATGGTTATGGGAAGATCATAAGAAAAAGTAAATGCTGTCCAGGCTAAACATAAAAAGTCTTTATATGTACAAAAAAGGGGGGAAATAAAACAGCATACACACACAAAAAAGGAAAACAATTTATGTTTAAACTAGCAATGATGAAAGAAAGCAATGGGATTGAACAGCTCTCTGTAAACACACCATGGAAAAGAGCAAGAGGAAACTGACTTCTGAACTGACCAACAAGTAACATAAATTTCTAAAGGAACCTAACCTGTAAATGATGGCAGCAGAATGTGGTTTAGAATTGCTAAATCACTGTGTGCAAAATTTAAGTGTGCCACGTGCAACTGGAAAACAGTCTTAGTCAATGACTTACATAAAAAATGTATAATGGGAGGGTGTGTCCGGTTTTTGCCTAATATCATACACCCACCAAATATCAAGAACGTTTACAACAGTGATTGACAAAGTATCCAGTAGAATCATTTCCGTGAGGAAGGTCAAACCCTGGGTTGTTCCTTCAGAAACTGGAACAGCAAAAACATCTCGAGATCCCATGGCTTATAATTGTAAGCTATTTATTGCTCCAGACACATCATTAGTATACTTCTGCCCTTTCAATAAGGCAGCCTATAAAGCAAGCAAGCAGTCATGGTGCGGCGCTGTGGGTTAACACGCCAGACTGCAAAGCCATTTGAACTGCAAGGTAGGCGGTTCAAGCTCACCAGCTGCTCCTTGGCTACCATATACAGGGTCGCTATGGGACGAAACTGATTCGACGGCACTTCACAACAACAATAACAAAAAGCAAGCAATGAAAATAGCATGATGCTTTTGGGGATTATTTTTGTCATGAAACAGGCACATACAGGAACAAATCTCGGCAAGATTCAGAACCAGTATACATCTGTACCCAGGTGTCCCTGGGCAAACGGTCAGGCACTCGACCTCTAGCCAAAAGATTCGTGCAAATACATCCAGAGGCACCTCGGAAGGCAGGAATGGCAATCTGTTTCTGAAAGGTCACAGCTTGGAAAATCCTACAGAGTACAATTCTACTGTAATCCAGCCAGGGTCACCATAAACTGGAAATGATGGCTGGTAACTGGTTGGTGAGTGACATATATTCAGTCTCAGCTGTTCTAAAAGTTTTTACTACTAGAAGTCTTCTGCAGGGTCGCTATGGGTTGGAACCGACTGGGAGGTATTATGAGCTGAGTGGCTAACTGCAAGGCCACCATGAAAAAGATGAGGCTTTCTGCTCCTATAAAGATTTATAGCCTGGGAAACCCTATAGACGGTAGTTATGAGTCAGAACCACCATCATTCTTTAAACAGAAGTCAATGGTGTGGAGCTGTAGGATAAGCACTGAACTGCAAGGTCGACTTGAATCATATCGGTCGGCAATTCAAACCCACCGTAGACGCTCCTTGAAAACCCTATACAGGGTCACTATGAATTGGAACCAACTCAGAGAGCACTCAGCAACAATAATGGTTTATAAATGAAGATGTAATGAATAAAAACACTAATATAATGATGACCACCATAAATGATCATTACAGCAAGAATTAATCAATTCAACAGCAAATAATGACTTGAAAATTGCTATGACTAAAAAACCAAAGAACATCATTTTTAATAAAATATCTGCGATTTCAAAAGTGTCATTATACTTTTGGCCAAAAGTATAGGGTCAGAATATGTTTGTGAGAATTCCAATGACTAAGAATGTTAATATGCCAAGGATTTGATTGCTATAGGATAGGAGTGGGGTGGGGGAAATCATCCCTTAGAAGATAAGCCTGCCCACAAAGCTCAGAGAAGATTCTCTGAATCTGTACAAACATTTAAGAAAGCTAGCTCAGACAAAGAGCTCAGTCCTTCAGGCTGACAAATCCCAGGCCTCAAGCATTTCCAGTGTCCTCAATAAAGGGTCACAAGAGACCTCAGCTGGTTACCCCATCATGGGGTGAGGGAACATGCCTGGAGTGGCAGATTTAAATGCCGTCCCTTACTCTTTTATTCACAGAATCTAAGGCTGCCAAGATCTTAACTTCTCATCTTAGAAACACATTTCAAACCAGGCTGCTCATAGACCCTTCCATACAAATCCCATGCAGCCTACAAACCCCGGCCCGAATTCTACCTCTACGATGGAAGGCTTTCTTAACTTCGTTGTTGTGAGTTGCCGTGGACTTGACTCCGACTCATGGAGACCACATACACAACAGAGTGAAACTTTGTCGGATCCTGTGACACCTTCAGTGTAGTTACCCTTGAATCCATTCTTACAGTTACTGTGTTTTGAGTGCCTTCTGCCCTCTGGGGCTCACCGTCCAGCACTGTTGTTGGGTACACTGAGTTCCTCATGGCAGAACAGTCTTCTAGGCTATAATCTTCATAGGGGAGCTCTGGTGGGACTATAGAATAAGCACTGAACTGCTAACCACAAGGTCGGCAGTTAAAACCCACCAGCTGCTCCGAGGGAGAAAGATGAGGCTTTCTGCTCCCGTAAAGATTTACAACCTCAGAGCCTGTACACAGGGTGGCTCTAAGTCAGAATCGACCCGATGCCAGTGGGTTTGGGGAATCTCAAGGTCTTTGTCCTGCAAAACCGCTTGGGTGGGTTCCAGCCAAGTTTTTGGTGAGCAGCTGAGTGCTTCATCATTGAACCACTATCTCAACAACATCTCTTCCTAACTCACATAACTAAAACGATTATTTTCCTCTGAATTCTGCAAACAATGTTTATCTATGCTATTTGGCAATTCACCTAGGCCTGTCCTGTGGCCTGGCTCCCCGGGTGGGTTACCTGGCATTGTTACTGTTACCTGGCCTCTCATCCATTCCCGTCTTTTCTTGTACTTTGCAACTCCACACAGGAAATGCATTTTAAGCCTCACATGTCTATATTCTTGCCTTCATAACCTCTTCACTTCCCACAGTCTTTCCTGCTAATTGTTGTTGTTAAGTGCCGTCGAGTCGGATTCAACCCATAGCGACCCTGTACAGGGTTTCCGAGGCTGTAAATCTTTACGGGAGCAGAACGCCTCATCTTTCTCCCACGGAGCGGCTGGTAGTTTCGAACTGCTGGCCTTAAGGTTCGCAGCCCGATTCGTAACCACTACACTACCAGAGCTCCTGCTAATCGCTACCTCTAAAAGATACTGGCAAAGATAAGCTCCCTTCCCCTCCCCATCCTAAAGGAAACTGATTTAACAAGTGTTCTGCAAAAGTCTAAAAGCTTCCTTCTTGTCTTCTAGAACCTCCCGCAATTGGCCTGAAGCACACAACTTCATTCTCTGCTTTTCTATCACCTTTATTTCAGTCATGCTAACACCCTGTGGTTGAGAGTTCTGGTGTGGCGCTGTGGGTTAATTAATGCACTGAACTGCAAGGTCAGCTTGATTCTCAAGGTCAGTGGTTCAAGCTCACTAGCTGCTCCTTAGAAACCCTATACAGGGTTGCAATGAGTCAGAGTCAACTTGGTGGCACTTAAAAACAACAGCACCCTGTGGTTTGGATCAACACTGAACTGCAAACCACAAGGTCGACAGTTCAAACCCACCAGCTGCTCCTCGGAAACCCTATACAGGATGGCTATGAGTCGGCGTTGACTCGACAGAATTTAACAACAACATCACTTTCCAGTTAAGCACTGGGATGCTAACTGCAAGAGAGACCGTTAAAATCCACCAGTCTCTCATGGGAGGAAGATGAGGGGGTCAGCTCCAGTAAAGAACCCTATGGAGCAGTTCTGCTGTGCCTTAAAGGGTCGCTATGAGTCGGAATTGACCAACAGCAGTAGGTAGCAACCTTTCAAAGAAGTACTGGCTGCACCAGGGTTATGCACTTAGCTGCTCACCCAGTGGTTCAGCAGGAAAATGGCCAGGCAATCTGTCCCCAAACGATCATGGCCCAGAAATCCCTCTGGGGCAGTTGTAATCTGTCAGATGGTGGCTAAGAGAAGCAAATCAACAAGACAGCACCTAACAATAACACCCTTTGAAAGGTCTCCATCCAAATGACACTACTTAACAAATCATCACTAGAAAAAAGTTGGCTTCAATGATGCATATTTTTATATTTCTTTTTCTTGGATCCAATTTTATGCTTGTTTGTATTTTATTAGCAATTATTTATGTAATAACCACCACACACACAAAAAAAACCCAAGTCAATTCCAACTCATAGCAACCCTGTATAGGGTTTCTAAGACCACAAAATCTATATTAAAAAAAAAAAAAAAAAAAAAGCAGAAAGCCTCATCTGTCTGCCACAGAGCAGCTAATGGGTTTGAACTGCTGACCCTGGGGTTAGGAGTGCGGTGCTTATTCTGTTACAGTGCCACGAAGACTCCATTTTGTTGTAACAAGCCACCTCAAACCATCAATCAAGGCAGCATACACATTTCATAAAATATAGACACCAGTTCTATACTCTAAATCTTCCTCTACTCATCTTGCAAAACCAAGTTCTTGATTTATCATCTCAGCTCCACAATCAAGTAGAATGAGAACGCTGTAAGAACAGGGATACTCTTTTGTTCATTGCGTCTATAAGACTGTTGTTAAGTGCCGTAAAGTAGGTTCCAACTAATAGTGCCCCCGTATCGGTGTTCTGAGAAGCAACTGATGGGTTTGAAACACTGAAGCAGTCCAGTGCTTATCCTACAGTGCCACACCAGGATTCTATGAGTGCAGTTGTTGTTAAAAGAGTACTTGACACTTAACAGGTGCTCAGTTTTTGTTGTTGTTGAGTGCTGTGGAGTTGGTTCCAACTCATAGTGATCCTGTGTCGGTTTCTGAGGACCATCTGGTGAGTCTGAACTGCCAACCTTGCAGTTCAAACCAACCTTGAGGTCGAGTGCTTATCCTACAGTGTTACAATAGGACTCCAGGTGCTCAGTAGTTATGTGTTAAATGAATGAATGTTGGTTTCATGAATCTCCTCCAGAGAGTCTCCCATATGTACCTCTCCCCAAGCCTTCACTCAGTTTAATAACAAGTGATCAAGAATATGAACTCAGGGTACAAGACGCTGATTCACCACCTAAAAAGGATGAAATCTTGAGCATAATACCTGTCTTCTCTAAATTTTAATTTCTATCATGTATAAAAAAATCCATCATCCATCTGTCAATCTGTCATGCTGTGGTGACATGCATATGCTGTTATGATGCTGGAAGTTAGGCCACCAGTATTTGAAGTACCAGTAAAGTCACCTATGGTGGACAGGTAAAGACTAGAAAGAAAAGTCCAGTGATCTACCTCCAAAAATTAGTCAATGAACATCTATGGATCAATAAAGAGTATTGTCCTATATAGAGCAAATAATCCACAAAGCTGGGTTATATGTGTCATCAGGATTGGAGGAAGACTCATTAACAACCTGCAATATGCAGATGATACAACTTTGCTTGCTGAAAGTGAAGAGGATTTAAAACATTTACTGATGAAGATCAAAGAGCACAGCCTTCAGTATGGATTGCATCGCAACGTAAAGAAAGGAAACAAAAATCCTCACCACTGGACCAATAAACAACATTCTTATCAATGGAGAAAAGATTGAAGTTGTCAAGGACTTCATTCTTCTTGGATCGACTATCAACACTCAAGGAAGCAGCAGTCAAGAAATCAGACAACGTATTGTATGAGACAAATCTGCTGCACAAGACCTTTTTCAAGTGTTAAAGGGCAAAGATGTCAGCTTGAGGACTAAGGTGCGCCTGACCCAAGCCATGGTATTTTCAATAACCTCATATGTATGCGAAAGCTGGACAGTGAATATGGAAGACTGTAGAAGAATTGATGCTTTTGAGTTATGGTGTTGGAGGAGAATATTGAAAGTGCCATGGGCTGCCAAAAGAACCAATAGATCCGTTCTGGAGGAAGTGCAGCCAGAGTGCTCCTTACAGGCCAAGATGGCCAAACTTTGTCTCTCATACTTCAGACATATTGTCAGGAAGGACCAGTCGCTGGAGAAGGAAATGTTTGGTAAGGTGGAAGGTCAGAGAAAAAGAGGAAGAAGACCCCAGTGAGATGGACTGGCCAAGTGGTAGCATCGATGGACTCAAGCATGACAACAGTAGTGAGGTTGGCCCAGGATCAGGCAGTATTTCGTTCTGCTGTTCATAAAGTCGCTATTAGTCAGTACCAACTGAATGACACCTAACAGCAACAACAACAACAGTGCTGGAAGGGCTCCTGGTGTGGAGCTATAGGATCAGCAATGGACTATGAACCACAAGGTCAGCAGTTCAAACCCACCAGCTGCACCTTGGAAACACTATACAGGGTTGCTCAGTTGGAACCAACTCAAAGGTACTTACCAACAACATAATTCTGGAAGCAGAGCTCTCTAGGTGAACCAAAACAACAGAATCAAGCAAACCAATGATTGTAAAGAGGGCACAAGGCCAGGCAACATTTTGTTCTGTTGTACATGGATCACCATGAGTCAGAGCTGACTCAACAGCAACAAACAACAACAAAAATTAGGTTATGAAGTGACCTGGAAGGAGGACTGAGAGCACTAGGACTTGACACATGATCATGTACACACCTCCAGTGCTATTTGCGTATTTGGTTCATCTTCTCTATATACCTATCTATTGCTTGGCTGAGTGTCCTGATGTGGCGCTGTGGGTTAATGCTCGTAACTGCAAAGTCTGTTTGAACTGTAAGGCCAGCGTTTCAAGCTCACCAATCACTCCTTGGAAACTCCATACAGGTTTGCTATGGGTCGTAACCGACTCGATGGCACTTAACAACAACAATTGCTTGGCTGAAAATCGAATTCAGTTCCAGACCTGAAGGGTGACCAAGGGCCACAGTCTTGGGGTTTCACCAGATTCCATCCAATTAGTAAACCTGGTCTTTATTTTATGATTTTGAGTTTTGTTCCATATTCTCTGGGCAGTAACTTGTGTTAGAACTTCTTAGCTATATCTTTACAAGCAGAAGTTATTCCAAGAATTGTCTGAATCATTACCTTAAAAAAATCCATTAAACTCTAATTCCCTCTTGCCATAGAGTGTACCATGAAATATGAATGACTGGATATAAAGCAGAAAATAGAGCTGGTTTGACCAATAATATGTGTACATACTTTTCAGAGTCCTGGTGTGGTGCTGTAGTATAAGTACTGGATTGGTACCCACTTAGTTGGCAGTTCAAATCCTCCATTCACTCCTTGGTTGCTATGAGTTGGAACTGACTTGACGGTACATAACAACAACATCTGTATATGTGGACTCCTGGTATGGTGTTGTTGGATCAACACTGGACTGTGAACCATAAAGCTGACAGTTCAAACCCACCAGCTGCTCCTGGGAAACCCTATACAGGGTCACTATGAGCTGGAACTGACTCAGCAGCACATAGCAACAAGAGTATTTTCAGAAGGAGGCGGGATACCTTGAAAGTCGTTCTTCTACTTTAGTTAGTCGACATATATTTCCAAAGTTAGTGGCACGTGCTGGTGTGTGTAGTGTGTTGGCATTTCTTTGAGAAGGCCAGTGCTTTTCAGAGCAAGGCTCACATCTTTCAGTTACGATCATACCATTTCAGACAGATGCTTAGAAATATTTCTGTTTTCCTCTTGATTTGCTTGTGACCTTAAGATGTGCATCATAACTATGGGCCTCACTTGCAAGTTTAATGTTCAGGAAATTCAAATTTGTTAAAACTAAGAGGCTTAATATTAATGTTGTGTGTTGTCTGACTACAGCTCATAACAGTCCTATTGCTGTTGTTCTCGATAGTGACTCTGTTAGGGTTTCCGAGGAGCCGCTGGTGAGTTTGAACCACCGACCTTGCAGTCCAATATTTATCCTACAATGACAAACCAGGACTCTATAATAACGCTAGTAGCGGCCCTATAGGACAACATAGAACTTCCCCATAGGGTTTCCTAATCTTTATTATTCAACTGCTGCTGAGTTCTAGTCACCAAATTTTTGGTTAGCTGTCATAGCTTAACCACTATGCCTAACTTTATACAAAAAATGTAATGTTAATGGGAGGGGGTGGGAGGGGGTCACTAGATTTTTTTTTTTTTTAATTTAAGACAAAGCACATTCAGCATAGCCAGTTATTTTATTTTTAAAATTCTGAAGACCCAAATGTTTTAAAGATTTGCTTCCGTAAAACATCTTTGCTTCAGATCAAAAGCTGGGTATAAACCACACAGATTTGACTTTTGTTTAGAGGAAATGTTTACTTGAGAACTGACCCTTATTTGGGAGAGCAAAAGGGAAAATAAAACAGAAGTTTAAATTACCTCCGGGTTGCACAGTGCTGACATTTCTTTAATAGAAAGGGTTTAGTAGAGCTAAAGATCTGAGTAGTTGTATACACAATAAAGATAGGAGCTTCTCTTGGGCTAATCTTTAGTTTCCAGAATATCAGTGAAAATCAGAAAAGTCTTTAAAGGTCCAAGATGTAAAGTGCACTTTTTCATAAATCTTGTAAGACAGAGAGTAATTGGGAGAAGCTTTCTCTCACTATTGAGTTGTAGAGCATCAGCCATTTGGTTCATGCACATACAACTCTTCTGGAAAAGTTACTATGTTGGACTGCACTCGTGGGTGATGTGGTTTATCAGAATGGAATTGACAGCAAGGATGTAAAGAAATGGGAACGTTCTGAACCCCTCAGTCCATGTCTAAGCCGTCACTCAAGTGCACTTTTTTCATGGGGGGGGGGGTGGACTTTTTTTAACCTGTTAATTTACTTGTGTTTGAGTCTCAGTAAGTTGCTGGGTTCTAGCCATCATCTGCTTTTTTAAAAAGGGAGAGAAAGGCTGGTCCATGCAGGCATGATGATGGCTACAGGCAAAGACACTGGCTGAAAGAAAGAAGGTGAACCAAACAGGTAAATAACACTAGAGGTGTGTACGTGACTATGTGTACAAAATACTATAGTCAAATTTCTCTCAAATTTTTTTTTTATCATGATCGATAGAAAACAGATTTTACACCAAAATCCAGTATACCCACACTCATACACACCCTTCACTAAACTCCTGTCTTTACGAGCCATTGTGCAATAAGACATTTTCTATTCTGAGCCATACCATTCCATTCTCATTCATTTATTTTATAATGCTTGTAAAAATGACTATTCTAATTCATCCATAACGTACTGCTGGTTCACGGCTTGCATTGGAAAACTGCTGAAGGAGAAAGATCTAAGGACTTGAAAAACAAAACCCTGCCTTCTAGGAGTTCATCTTCTGATTGGGACATTAAGGCATGGCCTCCAACTGCTGCAAACTGAAGTAATAAGGGAAGTAAGAATATATCCCTGAGTTCCTCAAAGCGTCCCATTGGTGTGGAGCTGGGCTCATGTACTTTTTTAAGCTGCTCAGGTGAAACCATTAGCCTCTCCCCATCCAGAGCAAAGAACAGTGAAGAAAATTAAAGATTCAAGGAAACATTAATCCAAACAACTAACCTGAGATCAGCCTCTACAATCCTAAAATCAGAAGAACTAGATGGTGCCCAGCTACCATAACTGAGTACTCTGAAAGGGATTGCAATTAAAGTTCCTAAACATTGTGGGAGAAAATTGTGGAACAAAACTCAAAATCATTTAAAAAACAACAACAAACAACTAGACTCCCTGGTCTGATAGAGACTATGAAGCCTCAACTGAATTCATCCCTGTGCTCAACTTTCAGTCAAATAATAGGCCTACAAAGTGAACGTTATCATCAAATGGTATCATCAAATAACGAATCCTGGTGTAGCGCTGTGGGTTAATGCGCTAGACTGCTAAATCAGTTTGAACCGCAAGGTTGGCAGTTCAAGCTCACCAGCTGCTCCTTGGAAACACTATGAGTGGGTACGGACTCCACAGCACTTAACATTTGAGATCAAAAGGGCAGCTTTCATCCAGGAATAAACTTCAGAAGGATTCCAGGTTGTGGCACTGTAGGATAAGCACTGGACTGCTAACCACAACGCTGGCCATTCAAACCCACCAGCCACTCCTCGGAATCAGGATGCACTGGAACCAACTAGACAGCATTAACAACTTTCCTCTGAAGACAGGAAGGGACTAGGAAAGAAGTACAAATAGGCCTGGGAAACACATAAGAAAGTGGAAAGGATACCAAGACATTGTGAGGATCGTAATCAATGTCATGAAACAAAGTGTGTATGAATTGTTGAATGGGAAACCAACTAGATCTGTGGATTTTCACTCAAGCCACAATAGAAGATTTAAGAAAGGGGGGTGGGGGGGTGGATGCTCCCCAGCTGTTGACAGCTCAAGTCTGGAAACTCCCTTCTTTGTGTTCATTCCTGACTATCCCTAAATTCAAATCACAACGTTAATGACCCTGAAATGCCCTGTTTGACTCAGGTGAAGAACTCTAAATATTCATTGTTGTTGGTGCTATGTGCTGTGGAGTCGGTTCCAACTCATCGCGATCCTGTATAGTGTTTTCAAGAAGCAGCTGGTGAGTTTGAACCACAGATCTTGGTTCAAACTGACTTGATGATTGAGTGCTTATCCTACACAGCGCCACACCAGGACTCCAAATATTCATTGTTGTTGTTGTTATGTGCCTGGAGTCGGAACCGACCCATAGCGACCCTGCACAGGGTTTCCGAGGGTGTAAATCTTTACGGGAGTAGAAAGCCTCATCTTTCTCCCGCGGAGCAGCTGGTAGTTTCGAACTGCTGACCTTGCGGTTCACAGCCTGAGTCGTAACCACTACGCTACCAGAGTCTCTCATAAACGATTATTGAATTAAAGGTGTGTGGAGGGAGAGGGGGAATATAGGCATTTGAAACCTGTTCTCCAAAACCCAGTTGCTTGCTCCCTTAATTAAACACCTTTCATTCCCAAGACACTGGGGATCTTAAACTGAAAGTCTGTAACATTCTTTACAAACTCTGCAGTGAGATTTTACGTTGGGGAGAGGAGGCGATTCTGACACTCCAACCACAAAGTGATGACAGGAAGAAGTCTGAACGGTAGCTCCAGAATGAGGCACCCACTGCCCTGAGAAATATTGGCTCCTTGTCATGGCACAGACTCTCCACAGGGCTCTGAGACACACAGATACCAAAGTCAAAGCTGTAAGGATCCCAAGGCCCAGATCCCATTCCACCACCCTTCTTCCTGTTTATAGATCCCGCTCCTGTAACTCCAACTACCAAAGAGAAACAGACGTTTCAGAAATATGTCAACACATGACATAACTTGAAAAAGCTGGCTGCTCATTGGCGCGAGTTACAACTTGCTGGGATAGTACAGGAAAACCGGCTCATGTTAATTACTTTTCTTTTACTATGCCATGCCGACCTTTTCAGGCCCCAGCAAAGATCAGGTTACTAAGAACTAGGTAGCCTCGGTAGTGAAAGCAAAACTGCGTGGGCGGCTAGCGACAGGCGGGGCAAGAAGAGAGCCGATCGACTCCGAAGCAACTGCCTATTCGGATTCACAATAATCCGGGTGGCTCCTTCCTCGCACAGGCGCAGGAAGGGGAAGCCTTGGCACCTCCTCGCAGTCTACACCAATCGCTCAGTGGGCTCGCCGAGGGGCCTCCTCAGCACCAAGCCGGTGCCCTCGGGTCTACCAAGGGCGCGCCACCTTTGTCTGCGTTTCCCTAACAGGATGGGCAACGCCTGAATGCAAAAAAGGCTCGCCCTGGTGGGAGGCGCAGACGCGGCTGCCCACTCCCGGGTTCTCAGCCCCAACGCTGGGCCCAGGAAGCCGAGGCAGCCGCCTGAAACCCCCCACTTCCACTGAGCGCACGCAGCGCGCACGCAAGTCTCAGCCCCGGCTACTTCCCTAGGACTGACCGCCCCAGAGCGAAGGGGCCTGGAGACACGCGCGCTTGGGGCGCAGTGGCAGGGCGCACCCGGCCCTCCGGGAACCACACCGCGGCCGCCTGGCGAGGCACGGCTCGCCTTCTCTCGCACCGAGGCGGGTTCCCGACTTTGGACAGCACAGGCGATGTACCCCCGGCGAGGCCAGATCTCAGACTGGCCACAGCGTCAGGGAAGACACGACAACGAACCAGACAGCCTGCCCCACACCCAGCCTCTGCCTGCCCCGCGTGGCGCGGCCCTCTCTCACCTGCCTGCACCGTGTCCGAGAGGTCGTGCCCGGAGACGGCGGTCCTTGGAAATTCCTTCAATTTTCTGGCGCTGAGGTTCAGTCCCCCGGAGTTTGCCGCCTCCTCCAGCGCGCGCTCCAAACCCCGGTTCAAGGGCAGGTTGAAACCCCCGCCACCGCCCCCTCCTCCGGCCCCGCTGCTTGCTGTGGCTCCTCCGTGGTGGTGATGGTGGTGGTGGTGGGGATGATGATGTGGGTGCAGAGTAGACCCCGAGAGGGCAGGGACGAAAGGTTGGGGTTCGCTTCCTGGCGTCGCCATCTTCTCCTGGGCCCCCCCCAAGCCGCCCAGTCACTTCTGCTGGGGGTCAAGGCTTTCCCCCAGCGGAAGGACGGCAGCCCGGTTGAATCCCTACAATGCTCCACTAAGAGACGCTGGAAGAAGGAAAGAAAGGTGTGGGGAGGAGCGCAGGAATGGAGAGGCGGCAGTGGCAGCTGGTCTTGAAGGTTTCCTGTCGCCGGCAAGCTGAGGACTGCAGCGGCGGCGGCAGCGCGCATGTGTCTCCTCCCGCCCCAGCTCCCTCCTCTCGGGCGCTCCCCCCTCCTCCGCCGCCTACTCTTCTCTGCTCCCTCCCACCGCGCTATCAGCCAGCCTGATCCTTCCTCCGCTGCTACTGCGCTGAGCTTGGCTGGGGAAACCGGGTCTTGGGGGGCTGGCCGCCTGCACAGACGCGGCTTTCAGTTAAGCGCTGCCATTCTCTGTGCTTCTTTTTTTTTTTTTTTTTTGCTCCTGGAACCAGAGGTTTTGGAGGCGTCTGAGAAAAGGGCAGTAAGGCCAGGTGTGGGATTTGAAAGACCATGAGTTCACAGCGAGGTGAGAATACCTCAATACCGCTTGTCATGCCGGCTACCTGACCCAGGAGTTCTCACGAGGCCATTTTTTCCACCACTGTGGGTCAGCCCAAGAGATGCCCCTCATTTGGAAAAAGATGTAATAGTAAATAAACAGCTGACATTCGGTTGCCCGCACTGAGCAAGGCGCTGGTATGAGAGATCCCTGTAGGTTGCCTTATTAACCCAGGAACCCCTTAAGCAGCGGGAGAGCTGTCTGCTTGTCCCCCTACCTCACCCAGTAGACAGAGGAAGTTAAGAAACTTGTCTCAGGTCACCCGCACAGTCAGGGGTGGAGCTGGATCTGAGCTTGTAGCAAGCCTTAACACCCTAGAGTTTGTCCTCCTTCCTGTATACCCCAAGGCTTCACTCCAGCCTGAATAGACAGTAGGGTAGAGCAGAGTATTTGCTGAGTGACGCAGGAAGTAAGAGCTTTTTAAAATGTGGGTCATTTTTATGATGGACAAAATGCATTGTCATAGGAAGGAGAGGGGCTGATGGCTACTTTGAGTGGTGGGGGAAGAAGTTAGAAAGCCAGTGACCCAAACACCCCAATAATCAGTCAGCGCTTCCGTTGTACATCTCTCTGTACTTCACATGAGTCGTTCTGGGCTTCTTTTTGCTCCTGTGGGACATGGAAACTTACATATTGGCTTGCTAGGGAATTCATTTTCTATCATTTGGACCCAGCAGTGGATGCTCAAGCCAAGGCTGGCACATGAGGGAGCTGTTGTTGTTAAGTCGGCTCCGAACCTTAGCGACCCTGTTTTGGGTTTCCGAGGAGCAGCTGGTGAGTTTGAACCGCAGACCTTGCAGTTCAAACCGACCTTGTGGTCCTGTGCTTATCCTACAGCGCCACACCAGGAGACCCGGTGGGGGTGGGGTAGGAAATTTGACACCCTAAGGGCTGACCAACTGAAAGATGGATTAAACTCCACTCCTTCCATAAATTTCAGCTCCAAGTCTGGGGAGTTGAGTGATCACTATAAGACTAGTTCTCGTGTGGTGCTGTGGGTTAATGCACCAGACTGCAAAGCCCCGGTTGAACTGCAAGGTCGGCGGTTCAAGCTCACCAGCTGCTCCTCGGAAACCTTATACAGAATCGCTATGGGTTGGAACCGACTCAACGGCACTTAACAACAACAACAATAAGGACTTAGCTTTGGGAATCGAGTTGGAGGTCAAGTATGAAAATAACACAATCCTTGGAGTAGGCAGTCTTTCTTAAGAGGGAGTGCAGACATGTAAAGACCTAGGCACAAGCTGGAGCTTGTGGCTTCATGGACACAACATTGTATCATGATCTGTGTCACTTGCATTAACTACATGTAGTTACTAGTTGCCTTTGAGTTAGGGTCCACTCATAGGGACTTTACGTACAACTGAACAAACTTTGCAGTTTTGTTTCATATCCTCAGGTTCCAATTCATTGTTGTGACTATTCTCACTGAGAATAGTCTTTGCTAGCCTTTTGCTTCATTAAACATGATGCGCCCTCCATCAACTGATCCCTTTTGATGATATGTTAGACAGTGTTGGACAAGTTAGAGCCAGTTAGACAGTATCGGATCACTGGACCTTTCTTCCCAGTCTGTCTTGGACTAGAAGCTCTCCTGAAGCCTGTCCAACATAGGTGGCCCTAATAGTATTGGAAATGCCAGTGTCACAGCTTCCAGCACCATAGCACCACCAAAGTCACCACAGTACAAACAGATTCACAGACTGTGGTAGAAGGGCTGCATTTGTTCATCAGTGCCATCATGTCAGTTCCGACACATAGCGACCCTGTGTAGGGCTTCTGAGGAGCCACTGCTGAGTTTGAACCACTGACCTTGTAGTTTGCAGTCCAGTTCTTATCCGATAGCAACAGTTTTCAGCATCACAGCAACATGCAAATCATTACAGTACAACAAAGAGTGGTGGAAGTTTAACAGAGTAGCCCTTAATTCTTATGGGAATCTTGGCAGAGATCAAAATGTTCTAATCAGATCAGAGGAGACAAGCGCCATCTGCTGGTTGTTGTTAGGTGCCATGGGGTGGGTTCCAACTCTACACAATAGGAAGCTACTGCCAGGTCCAGTGCTAACCTCACAATCACTCCTAAGCTTGAGCCCATTGCTGCTGCCACTGTGCCAGTCCATCTCGTTGGGGGTCTTCCTCTTTTTTGCTGACCCTCCACTTTACCAAGCATGAAGTCCTTCAGGACTGGTCCCCTCTGAAATATGTCTGAAGTATCAGAGCAAAGTACTAGAGAAGTCTGGCCATCCTGGCTTTTAAGGAGCATTCTGGCTGTACTTCTTCTATCACAGATTTGTTTGTTCTTCTGGCATTCCATGGTCTTTTCAAAATTCTTTGCCAACACCGTAATTCAAATGCATCGAATCTCCAACAGTCTTCCTCACATTCATATGAGGCGATTGAAAATACCAAGGTTTAGCTCAGACGCACTTTAGTCCTCAAACAGACATCTTTAGCATAGCTTCCAGCATCGTAGCTGCACACAAGCCACCAAAGTATAACAAACTAACAGACGAATGGTGGGCATAATGAACATCAATAATTAATTAAGCATTGTGTAATAGACCAATCTTGCTCATTTTGAAAAATTCAAGAGTCTTGACAAGCCATTTTCCCTTGCTATCTTGTTTCTTCACCATTTCTTCAATATACAGTGTTGAAGGACTGTTTTTTGTTTAATTAGTATTGTTATATATACAAGGGGACTTCAAATAGTTCATTGAAAAATCCCATTATCTTTCAATTGCATTTTTCCATGAACTTTTTGAAATCCCCTCATCTATAACAACATTTACCAACTTAACATTTTTCATATGTACAATTGCGTGAGAACAGTTCATTGATCACGTTGTACAACCATTTCTAATATCTGTTGGGGATCTCTGTTTTGTCCAATTGTTGAGAAAGGTGAGGGAGGGAAATAGAAATATATTCAGCTTAAATTTTTGGTTATTAAGAGAAAAGTGATCAACTTGGTCAAAAAACAAAACTATTTAAGAACTGTATCTAATTATCCCTGCACTCAGAACACGCACCAGATCATAAACCTTTCCACATTTAAAACCCAGCTAACTCTTTGGTTCTTGCTTTAAAAAGTGAAGCTTATAAGAACTAATTAAGAATGGTAAATAGGCTTTGGGGATGCTCCTCAGAGCAATACCGTTTCTCTGAAAACCACCCAGCAGTTTCTCTTGGTGGAAACCCACAGCATTGCTAAACTGATAGACCTGGTCAGATGTGTTTGTCCTTTTTGGTCCTGACTGCCCCCTCCAAACCACAACCAAACCTACACCATGTGAGTCAGTTCAGACTCACTGGGACCATATAGGGCAGAGTAGAACTGCACCATGGGGTTTCTTAAGCGGACCTCTTTGCAGGAGCAGATTGTCAGGTATTCCCCCAACTCAGAGCAGCTAGTGGGTTCAAACTACAAACCTTTCGGTTAGCAGCCTAGCCTCTGTACCACCAGGGATCCTTATTTGCCTGTTTGGTGGTTATGTACCATGGAGTCAGTTCCGACTCATAGCGACCCTGTATAGGGTTTCCACAGGGTTTCTGTGGCTATAAATCTTTACGGGAGCAGAAAGCCTCATCATTCTCCTATGGAACAGCTGGTAGTTTCGAACTGCTGACCTTGAGATTCGCAGCCAGATTCATAACCACTATGCTACCAGAGCTCCTTATTTGCCTGTTTAGTAACGTTTTAAAATCTTTTTTCATTGTAATCTTTTTTTCCCCTGATCTGCATTTCCCTGAGATAAGTAACTCACACTACTTCGACTTTGCATTCTTATCTCTGCAGACAGCTCATAAACTGTCCTGAAGCTTGCTTGAAAAGACAGAGGGTTTCCTGGGTCCCCTCGCTCTGTCTCTGACATTGGATGTAATTGTTGGCGCTCTGTCTGCTCCATCACATCTCCAGCACCCAACATTGTCTTGGACATAGGAGTGACTCAGTGCATGTTTGCACAGTGCTAAAGCTCTGTTATTTATTCCTTCCATTCCCCTTGCATCATCCACATCCAAGCACTCCTTATATCACCCAGGTCACTGGGACAATATTCTGCCTTGTTTCTTTGTTTCCAGTTCATCCTGCGCACTTGATACCTCTTAAATCTTTCTGGAGACTCACCCGTGTTTCCTTATTGACTACTGCTCCAATATTAATCTCCTCAATTGCCTTTTTAAAATTGTAATTTATTAGAGACTGGTGAAACCCTTGGTCACACTTCAGTTCTGGAACTAAACTCACATCCACGGCTTAATTTTCAGCCAGACAATAGGTAAGTATATAGTAGGGGACTGGTGACATACTCCTGGTGTGGAGCTGTAGGCTCAGCACCCGACGGACGGTGAACCACAAAGTCGGCTGTTCAAACCCATCAGCTGCTCCTTGGAAACCTTATACAGGGAACCAACTCCACACCACTTAACAACAATATCAGTGAGATACAGACAAAGTAGAACAGGTCAACTACTGGAGATCAAAAAGGCAACATTTCCCCAAGGACAAAGTTCAGAAGGGCGTGGAAAGGATGAAGAATGGAAACCGGAAACACAGGAAGGAAACGGGATAAGTGATGTTACACTGAGGGATTGCAATCATTAAGAAGAAACTGATGAGCTGCTCTGTAAAACCTTCACTTGATTTACAATAAAAAGGTTTCTTTAAATATAATTCATTAGTTGCTTTCAGAAAAACTAGTCTCTGGGTGGAGTAAACAGTGGCTGCACTTGGCTGCTAGCCAAAAAATTAAAGGTTTGAGTAGACCCAGAGTAACAAAGAAAGGTCTGGTGAGCTACTTCTTTAAAACACAAAAACAGTCGTTAAAAACCCTGTGGAGCACAGTTCTTTCTACTCCACACATAGGGTCGGTTACCATGAGTTGGAATTAAACCCATGAATAAACTCAGGAATAGTGATTGCATGTGGGTGTCGATGGTATGTCATAATAGCCAAACTGTCCAATTCCTACAAAATCCAGGAGAACAGCCATTCTGGGAGATTTTGTGCATCTTAGTAGATCCAAATGACAGTCTTGGGTTCAGAAAATAGCCCTATCATGAGATCAAGAGTCTTAAGAATTGTCTTTGGGGACCGTTTAAATGACGTTCTAGATGGGTACAAAGTACCAGAAGTGTAACTAGGAAGACTTTCGTTTGTTATTTTAAAACCCACCTAATGAACACCACTACCTTCGTAGCACAAGGAGCTCTGGTAGCGTAGTGGTTACGAATTGGGCTGCGAACCTAAAGGTCAGCGGTTCGAAACTACCAGCCGCTCCGCGGGAGAAAGATGAGGCTTTCTACTCCCGTAAGGATTTACACCCTCGGAAACCCTGTACAGGGTCGCTATGGGTCGGAACCGACTCGACGGCACTTAACAACAACAACAACAACCTTCGTAGCACTGTAGGATAAGCACAAGACTGAAAACCACAGTTGGCAGTTCAAACCCACCAGCTGCTCCTTGGGAACCCTATATACAGGGTCGCTGTGAGTCAGACGCAACTTGCAGCAACAACAATGAACAATAGGCCAGGAATGGTATTTGTGAGAAAGGGCTATGTTAGTGACACTTGGCATCCTTCTTAATGTTGATTAGGAGGTAAATTTTAATCTGTTAAACTGATTTATTGTAGATAACATTAGCAAGATGAGCTTAGGCTTGGGTTTCTCAAAATGTGGCCCATGGACAACTGACTGACCAGAATAGACTTATTAGTGACAAACATTTGAGAAAATCTGCATAGAAATTTTTCTGCTCTGTCTTGCAAATTTATAATGCACATTAGCATACTAAAGACTCTGAGAAGTCCTATAGTAAAATAACTTCCTAATCTTTTTATTAGTCCTGTGTTCCCCAAACTTATTTGGCAATAAAATCCTTTATAATTAATGTTTATTAACTGCCTAAAGAACTAAACTTCTGAGGAATACACATTGTATCATACTGCCTCATTTTATCCATGCCAATTAAATCATCTATTTATAAACCAATAATGTTGTTAAGTGCTGTCGAGCTGCTTCAGACTCATAGCAACATTGTATAGGGTTTCCAGGGAGTGGCTGGTGGGTTTGAACTACCGACCTTGTGGTTTGCCATCTAGTGCTGATCCTCCAGTGCCACACCAGGAGTCCAATAATGGTGGTAGTAGGGTGATGGTGTGCTGTGGAGTCGGTTCTGATTCATAGCAACCCTGTGTAGGGTTTCCAAGGCTGTAAATCTTCACTGGAGTAGAAAGCCTCATCTTTCTCCTATGAAATGACTGGTAATTTTGAACTGCTGACCTTGAGGTTAGCAGCCCAACTCGTAACCACCACGCAACCAGAGCTCCTTATTCTTATAAATATTTTTATGAATTCATTGTCTTATGTACCATTAACAAAGTTTTGTTGTTAAGTGCCATCGTGTTGGTTCCGACTCACAGCAACCTTGTATAGGGTTTCCAAGGAGCGGCTGGTGAATTTGAACCACCAACCTTGTGGTTCAAACTGACCTTGTGGTCCAGTGCTTTCTCCCACAGCACCACTAACGAAGTAGATATAATAATCAGTCCATAAAATATTCAGGTGAAACAGTCATACTTGAGCTATTATCAAATTTTTTCTATTATCAAATCTTTTCTATTATCCAATACTTACATTTATATCTTAAAAGTAATGATTTTCTTTAAAATGTTTATTTTATAAGTCAAAGTCTTGTCAGTTGATGCCATCATTTTTTATTTCTCTGTTATCCTGCCTTGGTAGCTGCTTAAGAAACTTCTAACAGGAACCAGAGGTTCACCTATTCTTCACTGATAATTCTTTTCTTTACAACTTATTTAGGAGATGTTATACAAATCGGGCTGCTAACCTCAGGGTCAGCAGTTCAAAACTAACAGCTGCTCTGCAGGAGAAAGATGAGGTTTTCTGCTCCCATAGAGATTTACAGCCTTGGAAACCCTGTACAGGGTCGCTATAAGTCAGAACCAACGCCACGGCATATAACCACCACCACCAAGCCAAAAGTGTTGTTTTTGTTATAATCAGTTCTGCATCCTGAGTGATCCAAGTTTTATTTTCCTCACATATTCTTTTAAAATGCTATTATCTCTCACAAATTCTACATGAGAATATTTTCTCTATAACACATTTGGTTGTAATATCTCATACATAATTTAAAAAAATAAACCTTCCTGGTTTGAAAAAGAAAATCACACAAAATGGGCATTTTTTTAAGACCAATTTGTGAAAGTAGAACAAAAGTCTGAAACATATAAAATACGTTTATCACAAACGCATTTGGAGAAGGGTTCCAATAAACCGCCTCTTTCGTAACCTTATCTTGATGGGTTAGATTTTGTAGAGTTTTTATTTGGTACAGATGTTCCTGTGTGGTGTAAATGGTTAACAGAATTATCTGCTAACTGAAAGTTTGGCAGTTTGAGTCTACTCAGAGGTCCCTGTGAGGAAAGCCCTGGCCATCCCCTTCTATAAAATCAGCCACTGAAAACTCTGTGTAGTACACAGTATTACCCAGCAAACATGGGGTTGCAGTAGGTTGGAATCCATTCAATTATGATTAGTTAGTGAGGCTTTCTACTCCCCTAAAGATTTACACCCTTGGAAACCCTGTACAGGGTCACTATGGGTCGGAACCAACTCGACGGCACTTAACAACAACAACAACAACACTGTAAAGATTTGCAGCCTCAGAAACCCTGTATAGGGTTGCTATGAGTCGGAACCGGCTCCACGGCACACAGCCACCACCACCACCACCACAGTGGTAAGGAGTGCTTATTGGAAAGCTCTGGTCTATGACTTTGGCAAGAAGTAAAGGAATGTCAGGCACATAGTACTAGGGTCTGCTTCTTGACTCCATGAAAAGCATGAGTGAGACACTATGAAGGGGCTGGGTGTCTTTGAGGGAGGTGGTAAGAAAGCTGGGTCAGGACAATTGTTGTTGTTGTTAAGTGCCATCGAGTCGATTCCAACCTATAGCGACCCTGTATAGGGTTTCCAAGGAGCAGCTGGTGAGCTTGAACCGCCGACCTTGCAGTTCAAACAGCTTTGTAGTCTGGCGCATTAACCCACAGCGCCACAGGCGGGCAATGGGGAAAATGCCCTCTTTTCAAACACATGATAAATTCTGGAATTAGAAAATAAAGAGACTGGGGGGCAGTGCCCAAACAAACAAACCCTCCCCGGGGTACACAGACTTTACATTAGGTTACAGCTGGTCTCAAGCCTTGAGAAAATGCTTGAAGGCAGGTGACTAGAGTTCACTATGACTAACTCCCTTGTAAAAAAAAAAAAGTCTCAGCCAACAGCTTCGAGCCTTTTTGATTTCACAGATAAATAACAGTATATAAATGTGGGAAATTATCTAGTCATGTATTTTTATTTTCTCTTTTAAATAAGAATATTAACAAATGCTAACCAACTGCCATCAAATCAATTCTGACTCATAACAAGCCTATATAGGAATTCCGAGACTGTAAATTTTTACTGGAATACACAGCCTCATCAATGTTGAACCACCAACGTTGAACTTAACAGTCCAACACCTAACCTACAGCACCACTAGCATTCCTTATTAATGAACACTAAAGTTGATTATTACCATTGCTAAATTTTCTTTCACCAGAATAAATAGAACAGATACGGTTTCACAATTACATATTGTTCTTTAAACTGAGTACATTCAGCTATAGAAAAACCTTGGGATAGTATCCTAATTTTTCTTATTTTGCCATGAATTCATTTTGTCACTAACCAGATGATTGTCGGAATAGTGTTTTAGAACACTAGAAAAATACAGACATGTGTCCTGGTGTGGCGCTGTGGGTTAATGCGCCAGACTGCAAAGCCGTTTGAACTGCAAGGTCGGAGGTTCAAGCTCACCAGCTTCTCCTTGGAAACCCTATACAGGGTCGCTATGGGTCGGAATCAACTTGATGGCAGTTATCAACAATAACAACAAGATAGTAGTATTTATTATCTTCAGAAAAATTCAGTCAGACTTTATTTATTGAATATTCTAGACAGTGAATTAAAAAAGGGGTGGGTGGGTGGGGGTTCTACTTCTCTACCTTTTGCCCTTGATATATTTTAAAAGCTGATGAACAATACATACTATGCCCTGATCGTTTCCACAGTGAGCTGCTCGACAATAAGACTTGATAACATATAATCAGTAATTTATGTTATTAAAGGCAGGTGACTATAAAGTTGCTATGAGTCAGAATAAACTCAACAGCACACAGCAATAACAGGCAAATGGAGTTTCTGGGAGATTCAAAGCAGTTCAGGAACTTGGCTACTAATGAGAGGTCTGGTGATCTAATCCTGAAAAATCAGTCATTGGGTGTCCTATGGAGTATAGTTCTACAATGACCAACACATGAAGCCACCGTGAGTTGGGTCCAGTCCAACCCAGAACAACTCGTAAACAGGAAAATAGAGAGTTTGCCTTAACTTCTAAGATAGGTAATATCAGATAAAAGATAGAGCCTGCAGGCAAGGTAAAGTTGGGACATCCTGCCAGAGGACAGAAGATGATGGATGATGGATAGAAGTGAGCAACTGTCAGTGTGACCTGCAGGCAAGGGGGAGAGATGAGGGTGGAATCCAGACTACGGAAGCCTGGAGGTTAATTTCTAGAGGCTCAAGTAAAAGCAGTAACAAGCCAAAGTAAGAATTCAGGCATTGTATGCTAAAGGCTCAAGAATCAAAATATCTCTCATGTGCTAAAGGAGCTCTGGTAGCATAGTGGTTAGGAATTGGGCTGCTAACCTCAGGGTTAGCAGTTGGAAACTACCAGCTGTTCCAGGGGAAAAAGATGAGGCCTTATACTCCCGTAAAGATTTACAACTTTGGAAACCCTGTACAGGGTCAGAACAGACTCCGTGGCACACAACAACAACAAAAAGCAGAACTGGAGGTTGTAGATGGGAAGGGAGATTCATGAATAAAATTTACAAATCAAAATTACAACAGGTGATCCACTTACAATCAGAAGTATCTTCAGCTTTCATCCTTGGCTGGCACAGTAAGTTTTCCCTGAAAGCATGATACTGTTTTTCCTCTGAGTCCTATCTGTTTGCTTATGATCCTTCTATGGATTGTAAACTCAAATGTGTTTTTAATTGGTATCACTAAATTGTGCAGCTGAAAAACATTGAATTGGCCTATGGTGTGTTATATATATTTTTATAATAATAAAAATTGTAAATGTGCTTCAAAGCAGGTAGCTTAGTGTCTAAGGAAGAAAGACAAGCCCTTCTCTGCAGCCAGGGACACATTCTTGAGTTTGGGCACAGCCTTCATGTCCTCAGCTAAGGAAGTTCAGGAATGCAGTCCAACTCCCCCATTCTGCAGATTGGGAAACTGAGATAAGCGCACGAGGCGAATTGCGCAACAGTATACAGCATGTTGACTAGAGCTCAGGTCTGTCTGTCCTCTTCAGAGTGCTCCCCTTGTCCCTCCCGAGAATAAAAGTCACCATCCATGCCACCTGACCTGTCTCTCCGCAATGCTATCAAGTAGGATTCTGTTGAAGGAACATTATCTATCCAGGGTGCTGATTCACAGGGCTGCTATTGGAGGAGAAGGGCTGTGGGAGGAGCCGATCTAGCTCTGAGATGGTTTTCTTCAGACTGAACTGTCAGTATGCCCCGGGGTCAATGAGGGGTTAGGAATCCAAAGGTCAGGCAAAATACATGGACAGAGGTTAGCCAGTGTCCATTTCATGAAGCAACACTTCAGAAGCCTTTGTGCAGCCATCAGAAATTCCTTTAGCCTTTAGAGCAGTGGTGGTAACATACTTTGGGGGCTGCAGACCTTCTCTGGAGATCCTTTGACAAGTCCCAGTCACACTCACACGTGTACTCACTATTTTGTATAAAATTTCATCGGCATTAGAGACCATCTGAGTCCTCTGTGCCATCCAGTCAAATTCAACTCATAAGGAACTCTACATGTGTGCAGAGTAAAACTGTGTTTCCTTGGGTTTTCTAGGCAATGACCTTGTGGAAGATCACCAGACATTTCTTCTGAGGTACCACTAAGTGGATTTGAATCTTCAACCTTTCAGTTAATAGTTGAGCATTTAACTATTTTCGCTATCCAGAGACCCCAGAGCTGGTCAAACATCACCAAATCAACCCTAGATGAACTTTCCCCATTGAAAAGAATCTCAAGAGACATAGTTCTACAATACGATTTCAGGAAGCTTTCCACTTCTTAAGTTCAATGATCCTTCTCCTGAATCCTTGACATTTCCTCTGGGCACAAGAGGGAATTTAGTAACACTGAAACTGTCTCCCAGCGCACAAGTAGGGGTAGAGTTTCAATCAAGTGAGGCTGATGTCATACTGACCTTTGGCCCAGACCTTTAGTTTTCAATTCGAGCTCAGGCCTCTCCTGGTCACCCACAGAGCTCAGGCTAGATTATTATGTGCATACAGGCCCTTTGCAGAGTTTCTACCACCAGTTTAATGATGGGGCAGCAGCAGGCTTTGGAAACCCACAGACAGGCCTTCAGAGAGAGCCCAGCTGCCCAGTGTGTGGCTTGCTTGCTCAAGGCATCTTATTTTGCATGTCTACAATTGTGACACAAATGACTGGGGAACCTGCCACTCTGGACTGAACTGGCGTAAATATGTCTTGTTGTAAGTGCCAGTAAATCGATTCTGACTCCTAGTGACCCTGTATAGTGTTTACAAAGATCATCTGGTGGGTTTGAACTGCCGACCTTGTAGTTCACAACCCAGTGCTGATCCTACAGCAACACACCAGAAGTCCATAAATGTGTCTATATCATATTTAATCATCCCATCACCTTCTGTTTACCTAACAACATAGAGCAGTCCCGTTGTTTGATGCGTAGATACAGATACTATCTAATTCAACAACTAGGTGAAAAATAAGGAATCAACGGCCTTCCTTTGGAGGTCATTGGCTATGTTAAATAGATTTTCAACCAATACCTTTCCAAGAAGTCCTAGATTGCTCAGGCCCATCAATGGATTATATCTGAGAAAGAAGGGCATTTGGTGTTAACCGGATGTTAGACAATCATATTGTTGTTAAGTGGTGTTGAGTAGTTTCCAACCTGTATAGGGTTTTGAGGGGCGGCTGGTGAATTTGAACTACCGACCTTGTGGTTCAAACCAACCTTACACTCCAGTGCTTATCCTACCATACCACACCAGGACGACTGAAAATCCTATTAGGTACCTGTAACAACAGCAGATACTGCCTTGTCTTCACAGTTCACAAGATGGGATACGGGTTAGGATACAGACTATAGTGTGGGGTCTTCAGTGTATACATTATAGATTGTTGTTAGCTGCTGTTGGAAAGTCTCCGACTCATAGCAACCTTATGTATGACAGAACATTGTTCAGTCCTGGTGTACTTGGTAAATAACTGGTATATTTAGGTCCATTGATTTGACTCTTGTCTCAATCCATCTTATTCTAGTAGGATCAAGTATCACCAAACATGACTGGGTACCAATTTCTAAATCCAACAGTAACTGTTTCTTTTTTTTTTTAATGTCTGAAAGTCCAAGGAATCATTTAGGTTTAGGTTTTCTAAAACTGAAGCCAGCCTTTTATTTGTTTCTTTCCTCCATCTTCCTCTTATGACTTAAAAAACCATTTGGATGCAAATGAGACGTACTAAATGCAGGGCCTTTAATAATTGACTCTGTTCTTAGTCATTAACTCCAATGAGGTAAGCCAACAAGTATGTGTTCAGTATCCATTAGCGGCCAACCCCTGCCTACCTTCATTGTGCGAAGACAAAAACCCAGAGGGCAGTTTACACTTGAAGGGAGGGGACATGGACAGCAGGCAGTTCTGTGACCCAGTCTTGTTCATGACAACAGCAGGGAAAGTCTGACATTCTTTAAAATTTGTTTTCACAAGTGGCAACTTAAATGCAAATTTGCTATTATTGACCTAGTCCCTTGTTCCCCCACAAATGTGTTCCACAATGCAGGGCATGATTTCATAAGATCAGAGTGGTTCCGAAAAATAATTTAAGCTATAGTTATTTCTTGAAGTTCTGGTATGGCATTGTAGGATAAGCACTGAGTTGCTAACCAAAAGGTTGGCGGCTCAAACCAATCAGCCACTCCTCAGAAACCCTACACAGGATCTCTCTGAATCAGAACCAACTCAACCACCACTTAACAACAACAACTGTGTGAATAGGAGTTTTTCAAGGCTAAAGTAATTAGTACACTGTGTTTCATGGAAAAAAAAAAAAAAAAGACTTGGGAAGTCAACTGTGTTACCTTGGCCAAGTCATTTAACTTCTGTGGGACTCAATTAACTGTCAGTCAAGTGAAAAGGGTTAGCTAGTGTAGCCCTAAGATCTCTCTTTGCCCTGAAATTTCATGACTCTTAAAATTACATTCTAATAAATAACATCAACTTTCTTGTCCACCAAAAACATTTTGACAGCATGATTTTAGGAAAAAAACATATTTTGAAAATGTACCCTTCCTAGTTACAATAGGATAAAATGCCTAACAAAGTGTGATGCTGCGAGATAATGCGCTGGACTGCAAGGTGGGTTTGAATCATAAGGTCGGCAGTTCAAACTCACCAGCTGCTCCTAGGAAACCCTATACAGGATCACTATGAGTTGGAACCAACTCAATGGCTCTTAGCAACAACATAAATGAAGAGCTTGGAGTCCTGGTATCGCACTGTAGGATAAGCACTGACTTGCTAACTGCAAGGTAGGCAATTCAAGCCCACCAACCTCAACTCAGAAACCCTAAAAAGGGTCACTATGAGTCAGAACCAATGCAAAGGTACTTAACGACAACATTAAAAAGCTTAAAGAGCAAAGATGTCAGTTTGAGGACTAATGTCAGTTTGAGGAGTACCTGACCCAACCCATGGTACTTTCAGTTGCTCCATATGCATGTGAAACTAAACAACAAGTAAACAACACTGGAGAAGAATCAATGCATATGTTGGTGAAGAATATGGAAATTACCATGGAGAATGAACAAATCTGTTGTGGAATAAGTATAGCCAGATTGTTCCTTAGAGATTTAGGATATTGTTGTATTGTTGTTGTTATTGTTAAGTGCCATTGAATCGATTCTGACCCATAGCGACCCTGTATAGGGTTTCCGAGGAGCAGCTGGTGAACTTCAACCACCAATCTTGCAGTTCAAATGGCTTTGCAGTCTGGCACATTAACCCACAGCGCCACACCAGGACAGATCCCTTCTAATAATACTTTGTTTCCACAGTATCTATAAATCTACAATCTTAATTTTTCAAGATAGAAGGCAAAGACATTTCACATGGAAATGAGACAGGAAAAGTCAACAGCAGGATGAGCTCAATTAACAATCTCAAAGCCTAGATAGAGATGAGATCAGAAGAACTAGAAGGTGCCTATCTACTGCTACCAACTGCTCTGAAATAGTGCACATTAGAAGGTCCTGGACCAAGTTCGGGAAATGTAGGACAAAACTCAAAATTATTTTTAAAAAAAGAGTGGACTTGATGGTCAGAGAGAGACTGGAGGAACCCAAGACTATGGCCTTCAGCCACCTTCAGGTCTGGAATGGAACTCCCTTATGACCTAATTTTCAACCAGATGGTAGATAGGTATGTAGCAGGGGACAACAACACTAGTGAGATATGATCTCCATGGAATGGTCAACCATTCAAGATCAAAAGGGCAACATTTACTTAAGGACAAAGTTGAGAAGGATAGGAAGGATAATAGAATGGAAATTGGAACCTCAGGGAAGAAGTGGAATATCTGTTGTAACATGGAGGGAGTTCTGATCATTGAGATGAAACAAAGTGTATGATTTGTTGAATATAAACCTGATTATCTCCTTTGTAAAACCTTCACTCAATTCACAATAAAAAGTTTCAACAAAAAAGAAAATATGGCTTTGCTTAGGTATACTTTAGTCCTCAAACTGACATCTTTGCACTTGAACACTTTAAAGAGGTCTTGTGCAGCAAAGTTGCCTAATGCAATATGTCATTTGATTTCTTGACTGCCACTTCCATTGTGTTAATTATGGATCCAAGAAAAATGAAGTCTTTGACAACTTCAATCTTTTATTCATTTATCATGATGTCATTTATTGGTCCAGTTGTGAAGGTTTTTATTTTCTTTACGCTGAAGTGCAATCCATACTGAAACACTGTGTCTTTGATCTTCCTTAGTAAGTGTTTTCTGCTCAGCTCTTTTATGTCCTCATTTCTTCCATTTGCTTTAGCTTTCAGCGCTGAAGAGCAAGTTCCAGAGTCTCCGCTAACATCCATTTTGGTCTTTTCTTCCTTGCCTGATTTTTAATGACCTTTTGCTTTCTTCCTCTATGATGTTCTTGATATTATCCCACAGTTCTTCTGGTCTTCGGCCTTTAGTGTCTAATGCCTCAAGTCTGTTCTTTGGATGCCTTCTAAACTCAGGGTTATGTTTTGACTGTATTGTACTTAGTTTTCTTCAGCTTCATTCTAAATTTGCATATGAGCAATTGATGACCTGTTCCATAGTTGTTGACCAGGTGATCCCTGGCCACCTTTTGGATGATGATATTGAGCTTCTCCATCATCTTTTCCCACATAGGTAGTCAATTTGATTTATGTACATTCTGTTTCGTGGGGCCCACATGTATGTTGTTGTTAAATGCCATCGAGTCGGTTCCAACTCATAGCGACCCTGTATATGGTTTCCAAGGAGCAGCTGGTGGGTTTCAACTGCCAACCTTGTGGTTCAGTGCACCACACCAGAAGTCCACATGAATAGTCTCCATTTATGTTGTTGAAAAAAGGGTGTTTGCAATGAATAAGTAATCTGTCTTGAAAAATTCTATCATGCAATTTCCAACATTATTTCTATCACCAAGATCATATTTTCCAATGAATGATCCTTCTTCTTTGTTTCCAACTTTCGAATTCCAATCACCAGTAATTATCAGTGCATGTTGATTGCATGTTTGATCAATTTCAGACTGAAGAAGTTGGTAGAATTTTCAATTTTATCATCACTGTCTTTAGTGTTGTGTAATTTTGAATAATAGTGCTATTAACAGACAGTATTGTACTTCAAAGGAGCTCTGCTAGCATAGTGGTTACGAATTGAGCTGTGAACCTCAGGGTCAGCAATGCGAAACTACCAGCTGTTCAGCGGGAGAAAGATGAGGCTTTCTGCTCCCGTAAAGATGTACAGCCTTGGAAACCCTATACAGGGTGACTATGAGTCGGAACTGACTCCACAGCACATTACAACAACAACATTGTACTTCAAGACAGATCTTCAGGGAGAGGTGGCAAGATGGCTACACAGACCTTGTAAAACAAAGATATGAAATACCAAATGAATCAGATGCAGATTATATAGTTCAGATGAAGGGGATAAAGAAGTGAGCTGAACAGATATGGCAAAAAAGGAGGCAGACTGGTGACCTATGCCAGCCAGGCAGCCATGGCTCAGGCATTAAACTTTGGTGAGTGTCTCTAGGGACAAGACAGCATATTGGTACTGCAGAAGCATATCAGTGATTCCTGGAGACAAACAAACAATTGTTTTTCTTGTTCTTCACATTCCCCTAGTGACCAGAGGCATGGCCAGCTCCTACCAGTCTGTATACCCAGCAAAGCTCCAATGCTCTCAACAGTTAGAGCCAAAGAGTGATGAATGGTATTATGAACACCATCAAAGAGAGTGGGGAGTTATCTGGACCAACCCCAGCACCTGGATTCAGGTGAGTCCTGATCCAAAACTGTGAAGTTGGTCCTGGCCAGCCCTAGAGTAGCCCTATCTAGGAGAAGCAGCTGACGAGACCTTGAGGCTAGAAGAGAGTGGAGGGGAGATGGGGAGGGGAAAGGAGACAGGTGACCTGTACTGGCCTACCAGGCACAGAGGAGTTACCTTTCATGGGCAGCTTTGAAGGCAGAGGGCTGTTAGTGACACGGAGGCATACCACTTACTGGCAGAGAGAAAGGTACCACTTTTTTTTTCTTCTAGCCCACATAATTTCCCTGGTGACCAGAGGGGTGTGACGCTCCTGCTCTCTGGGTGCTTACAGTGACACGGTAGTGATTAGCACAGTTGGGAGTTACAACAAAATGAATTGGGAGCTGGCAGCACCCACCCTGGTGCCTGGAATCAGGTTTGGTCTGCTTCAGATGGGCAAAGCTGGTTCTGGCCAGCCCTGGACTAGCAGGTATTCTTGCCTTTGGCCACCCTCTGGGATGGAAATACCCTGACACCCCAGTTGCTTTGGAGTCGTCACAATTTCCAGATTGGGTGCCCAAAACAGCCAACACTTATGTCTATAGATCCTCTACCTAAGGCCAGAGTGTCACTGTCTCATCCCTTGCCCACC
>NW_006408540.1:21549645-21554120 GCF_000296735.1 Chrysochloris asiatica | reverse complement strand
GGTGAGTTATTAAAAACACACAACATACAATCATCAATTATATTCAAATGAAACAACTCAACAATGTGAAGAAGCAATAGACAATTTCCGTTCACAAAAAGAAACAAGTCTGAGTAGCTGTAACAAGTGACCAAGAGGAAGAATTAGAATGTGTATTTGAGGGGAAAATAGCATTGGAACTATCTGGAAAAGAATTCAAAAGGATAATATTTAGGTCCCTCCAAATGATTGACAGAAAGGTTGAAGAAAACAAGGAAAAATTCAGGAGAATCTCACAGGAACAAACAAACAAAATACATAAAGGATTGGAGGCCATGCAAAACTTGGAAATAGAAATCCAGAAGAATAATACTAGGATTTCAGAACTGGAAACTACATTGAAAGGATAAAAGAGTAGATTTGAATCAACAGAAGCTCAAATTAGTGAGCTGGAAGATAAATTTCTCAAAACTAGTAAGCTAGAAGTATAATCAGGAAAAAAAAAAAAAAAAGAATGAGAAAATCTAAGATTCGTGAGGAACACCTTGAAGAGGAATAACTATGGGTGATCAGAATTACAGAATTCTAGAAAGAGACAGAAAAGTACCCCCTCCAAAAAATAGTTGGAAACATTGGAAGAAAACTTCCCTGACATCCTTAAAGGTAAGAAGATAAGCATTCACAAAGCAGAACTAACCTGAAACAGGACAGACCCCAAAAGAAAATCATCAAGACATTTCATAATCAAATTTCCAAAGACAAAGATAAAGAAAGAATCATGAGAACAGCTCAGGGCAAACAAAAATTACCAACAATGGAAAACCAGTAAAATTAAGCTCTGATTTCTCATCAGAAACCACATTGGCAAAAGGCAATGGGAACACATACACAAAACTCTGACAGAAAAATATTACTAAGAATTGTCTATCCAGCAAAACAGTCTCAAATATGATGACAAAATTAAAACATTTCGGGATAAACAGAAATGAAAGAAGTTTGTAAAAATCAGGACAACTTTACAAAAAAGACTAAAGGGTGTTCTTTGTACTGAGAGTCAACAACCACAGACAATACACTGAGACTGACATACATGGTAACACCACGCATAATTCAACCCAGACATGGATGCATCCAAAGTCAAACAAACCTGCAAGACTGAAAATAGGGAACCAGAGATACCAATTTATAATGAAGACAACTTCAAAGCAAAAGGGGAGCTTGGTGGCTCTATATGATAAGCACTGGACTGTGGTTTCCTAGGGAGAAAGATGAGGCTTTCTGCTCCTGAGAAGATTAAAGCCTTGGAAACCCTATACAGGGTTAATATGAGTCAGAACTGATTCAACGCCACTTAACATCAACAAACAAAGCAAAAAGGGAAAAAGTGCATCTGCAGAATTTCCAAATGGCAAGCCAGTCAAATAGACTTCAAGATAAAACAGACTGTTTTAAAATGGGAAAGAAATGAATAAATTACAGGTTAACATCAAAGAAAATTAATACACCTTCACATCAAGTGAAGAAAAAAGGAAAACTATAAAACTTTAGTAATTGTTAAAACAACACCAATGAAGACACTGATGAGAAAACACAAAAACAAAATGAACTCAGCACAGAAAATTATGTGGAAGAAACAAACCAGCAGCACCACAAGAAACACACAGAAAAATGACAGCAGTTAATTCATACGCATCAATAATTACACTGGACGTCAGTGGACTAAGTGTACCAGTCTAGAGACAGAGAGGAACAGAATGGATGAGAAAACACGATCATTCAATATGCTGTCGACAAGAGACACAGCTTACACACAAAGTCAAAAATAGACTAAAAATCAATGGATGGAAAAATAGATCAAGTTAATGTCAATAAAAAACTAGCAGGACTAGCAATATTAATTTCTAATAAAATAGACTTTAAGGCAAAACCAGTATCAGATACAAAGAAGGACCTTATCTAATGATTAAAAGTTCAATTGAAAAGGGGTACATAATCATAATAAATATCTTTACTCCAATGAAAGTGCCCCAAATTACATAAGTTAAACTCTAATACAATTGAAAAAAGAAACAGACAAAGGAAAAGAATCATGATCATATCAGTTGATGGAGAAAAGGCATTTGGCAAAATCCAACATCTATTCCTGATAAAAACACTCAACAAAATAGGAATTGAAGGAAAATTCCTCAACATAATAAAGAGCATATATACAAAACCAACAGCATATATTACTCTCAATGGAGAGAAACTGAAAGCATTTCTTTTGTGAACAGGAACCAGACGAGGATGCCCTTTATAACCACTACTATATTATGTTGGAAGTCTTAGCCAGATCCATAAGGCAACAAAGGGAAATTAAAGGCATCCAAATTTATAAAGAAGAAGTAAAATGCTCTCTATTCATAGATGATGTGATCCTGTACATTAAAAAAAAATCCCAAAAACTCAGCAAGATGATTATTGGAAATGATTGAAAGATTTGGCAGTGTCAGGGTTCAAGATCAACATACAAAATCAGTTGGATTCCTCTACACTAATAAAGACAGCTCTGAAAAGGAAATTAGGAAAACAATGTCATTTATAGTAGCCACCCAAAAGATAATATTGTTGTTGTTTTTAGGTGCCATCAAGCCTGTTCTGACCCTATGTACAAAAGAATGAAACACTACTCGACCCTGTGCCATATGCTTGTATCTAAGGAGCTCTGGTAGCATAGTGGTTGCAAAGTGGGCTGCAAACTGTAAGGTCAGCAGTTCAAAACTACCAGCTGCTCTGCTGGAGAAAGATGAGGCTATATGCTCCTGTAAAGATTTATAGCCTCGGAAACCCTGTTCAGGGTCACTATGGGTTGGTTCTTGATGGCACTTAACAACAAACAACAAGTATATGAAATATTTAGGCATTAATCTAACCTGTATAGGGAAACAAAAGACCTATACAAAGAAAACTACAAAATACTACTGCAAAAATAAAAAACAAAAGAGACTTAACAAAAATGGAAGACTATACACTGCTCATGGGTAGGAAGACTCATCACTGTGTAAATGTCAATACTACCTAAAGCAATCTATCGATGTAATGTAATCACAATTCAGAATTCAATGCCATTCTTTAAGGAGATGGAGAGATTGATCTTTAATTTTATAGGGAGCCCTGGTAATGTTAGCACAGCTGCTACCACATTGGGTTTTTATTTACAAGGTCGGTGGTTCAAATCCACCCCTGGCTTCTTGGGAGAAAGATGAGACTTTCCCATAGAGATTTACAGCGTGGGAATGTAAAAACTGATCACTAACTTTATATGAAAAGGAAAGAGGCCTCGGATAAGCAAAGCATTACTTATGAAAAACAAAATTGTAAGTCTCTCACTCTCTGATCTCAAAATTTACCACAAAGCCACAGCGGTCAGTGATGGCTACATAGAGAAATGGAGTAGAATTAAGAATCCATCCACATACAACCAGATGGTCTTTGATAATGGCCAAAGTACATTAAATGGGGGAAGAGATCATCTCTTCAACAAATAATTGGAAATCCATTTGCAGAAAAATGAAACAAGACTCATGTCTTACACCATATACAGTAAAAAAAGAAAGAAAGAAAGCTCAGCATGGTTTAAAGACCTAAATATAAAACCTGCAACTATAAAGATCATCATGAAAACATATAGACAAACTTAGGGGCTCTGATACAAGGTATAAATACACTATCAAATTTAACTGTTGTTGTTGTTAAGTGCCATCGAGTTGCTTCCGACTCATAGCAACCCTGTATACGGTTTCTGAGGAATGGCTAGTGGGCTTGAACTGCCGATCTTGTTGTTCAAACCAACCTTGCAGTCCAGCACATTAACTCACTTTTTACTCTTTTGGTGAAATATTTTGATGTGTTTTTAGTTACTTATATATTGAACATAACTAAAAACACATAAACAACAGAAGACATAATAGATGATTGGGACCTTTTAAAAATTAGACACTTATGTGCTTCAAAAGATTTCACCAAAAGAGAGCCCACAGACTGGGGAAAAATATTTTTCAATGACATGTAAGGCTAATCTGAATTTATAGAAAACTTCAATACAGCTACAAGAAAAAGGAAAACAACCCAATTAAAAAATGGGTCAAGGTCATGAATAGACACTTCAACCAAAGAAGACATTCAGGAGGCCAACAAAATATGAAAATAATGTTTATAATCTTTAAGCATTGTTGTTGTTGTTAGGTGCCATCGAGTCGGTACCAACTCACAGCAACCTGATGCACAACAGAACGAAACACTGCCTGGTCCTAGGCCAACCTCAAAATTGTTGCCACACTTGAGCCCATTAATGCTGTCACTTTGCCAATCCATCTCACTGGGGAGGTCTTCCTCTTTTTCTCTGACTCTCCACCTTACCAAACATGGTATCCTTCTCCAGTGACTGTTTGTTGTTGTTGTTAAGTACCTTGGAATCGGTTCTGACTCATAGCGACCCTGTACAGGGTTTCCGAGGC
>NW_006408540.1:21544095-21545504 GCF_000296735.1 Chrysochloris asiatica | reverse complement strand
TGTTATTAGGAGAGCAATTATTTAGATGTGAAGCTTTATTCAGTTTTTTATTTTTCAAAAATATCAATAACCTATGGCTAGACAAATGCCTTGGAGTCCTGGTGTGGCACTGCCGGATACTGTGCTGGACAGCACCGTCAGTTTGAAGCACAAGGGCGGCGATTCAAACTCACCAGCCCCACCTTGGAAACCCTATACAAGGTCACTATGGGTCAGAACTGACTCAAAGGCACTTATCAACAACAACAAAGACAAAAAAGGCTTTAAAGCCACCTCCCCCCTAATTATAGGAAAAGCAATATACCCAGAGTGGAAGCTCTTTATGCCAGCTGGTTTTAAAATGCATGCTGCAAAAATTAAGCTGTAGGATGATGAAAAGCAAGGCAGTCAGCTGATGTCATCATCTTACATAACAGCTTTATCTTTAATGTAGAATTAAAGTGTATTAGGGCGAGCATTGGAAAAGAGAGTCTTGTTGATCACTGACGTAAGTGAGCAACACCATATCTATTTTGGGTGTTTGCTTTTGTATAGAAGCCAGATTCTGCCATTACCGAGAAATAATGAGAAGAGGTTGGTCAGAGGTTGTGACTTCCAAGAAAACTTCAAGTGAGAGAGGTGAGCCATTATCCCGGGAACTTAATTACCTGAACTAGATGATGCAACGGAAATTAAAAATGGATTTTCTGTTAAGAACAATTTACTTAGCAATGCCTGAACTCTCCCTTTAACATTTGTCTGCGCTGACAACCGGAAGAAGTCCAGGGAAGTGAATGCTGGAACATACTGTCAGCAAAACAATGTGGCAGCTCTACATAGCAATTCCTGCTAGGAAGGAGCGCTGCAGGCATAGTTGGCAGCTAAATGTTCTGCTGCTAAGTCTCGAAGGTCAGCAGTTCAGACCCTCCAGCTGCTCCATGGGAGAAGGATGTGATTCCCTGCTTCCTTAAAGCTTTTTGTTGTTAAGTGCTGTTAGCGACCCTGTATAGGGTTTCCAAGAAGCAGCTGGTGAATTTGAACCATTGACCTTGGAAATCTTATGGGGCAGTTCTACTTATCTATAGGATCTATATGAGTCAGAATTGATTCCATAGCAACGTGTGGTTTTTTGTTTTCGCTACCCATGCCAGGATTCTGATAGTAAAAATCCTAAAAGGAGCGAGAAGAGACTGTTGGGTTAAACTAAACAAAAACCAAACCTGTCACCATTTAATTGATTCTGACTCACAGCGACCCTATTAAGGATTTCCAAGATTGTAAATGTTTACGGGCACAGACAGCCTCATCTTTCTTCCATAGAGCTGCTGGTGAGCTTGAACTGCCAACCTTGTAATTAGCATCTCAATGCCTAACTCACTAAACTGCTGTTATTGTTGCTAGGTGCTGTGGAGTTGGTTCCTACCCATAGC
>NW_006408540.1:21535979-21542515 GCF_000296735.1 Chrysochloris asiatica | reverse complement strand
GTTTGTTTAACCATTCTTCTGTTGATGGGCATTTAGGCTGTCTCCATCTTTTTGATATGTCTCTGGTAGACAGCATATTGAAGGACCCTATTTTCTTATCTTTTCTGCTCTTTATGTCTCATGACTGGTAACATTTAATCCATTTACATTCAGTGTAACTAGCAATAGATATGAATTGTTGTCATTTTTCTGCATGTATGTGTGGTGCTGCTGGATTATTTATTCCATATATTTTTCAACGTTCAGTTCATTTTGTTTGTGGGGTTTCTTTTCATTTTTATTTCTGTTGTGTTAGTATTTACTGAATATTTCTGATTTTCCTCTTTTTTATTTTGATGCACAGGTATATTATTTTTCTTTGAGGTTATCCTGTATTTTTTTTTTTCCCCTCTGCTTGAAACTGTCTGTTATATCTTGAAATCTATTTTTGACTTTCTTGCCATCTGGAAGTGCTGCATCTACACTATCCGTCTTCTTGTTTGTAGTTGACTTCATTTTACATTGATATCTCTGGCTTTCTAATTTCAGTCTTGTAGGTTTGATTTACTTTAAATACCATTTAAATACTTTTTACTTTAAATATCTGGCTTGAGTTCTGGGTATTGCTATCACATATGGTAGTTTCAGATTAGTTTCTGCTATTGTTTGTTCTCAATCCAGAACACACTTTAGGAATTTTTTTTAAAGTTAACCTGATCAGTACAAATTTCTTTAATTTCTGTTTATCAGGAGATGTCCTAATTTAGCCTTCATATTTGAGGGACAACTTTGCTGGACATATGATTCCTGGTTGGCAATCTTTTTCTTTCAGACTTGTGCATATGTCATTCCGTTGCCTTCTTGCCTGCTTGGTTTCTGCTGAGAAATCAGAGCTTAGTCTTACTGGTTCTCCTCTGTAGATAATGTTTTGTTTTTCCAGCTGCTGTTAGGATTCTTTCCTTGTCTTTGATTTTGGAAAGTTTGCTTATGATATGTCTTGGTTATTTTCTTTGGGGAACTCTCCTGTTTGGGATTTGTTCAACTTTTTGTATGCTTATCTTCTCATCTTTCATGATATTAGGAAAGTTTTATTCTAGCAACTCTTTGACAGTTTTTCTGTGTTTGTCTCTCCCTGTTCAGGAATTCAGCTCACCTGTTAAGTTGTTCCTCTTTATTGTGTCCCACTCTTAGTGTTTCTTCACAATTTTTTCATTCCTTTTTTCTGATTGTTCGTCTAGCATACCGGTATTGAGCACTTTCTCTTCAAGCTCACTAATTTGGGCTTCCATTGCTTTGCATTTATTCCTTTGTTTTTCAATGAATTGTTCATTTCTGAGATATTAATATTAATCTTCTGGATTACTAATGGCAGGTTTTGTATTGTTTCAAAATTTGCATTTATTTAGTATGCTTGTTCTTGTAGAGTGTGCCTGAATTCTTCTGAAGTTTTCATTGCGTTCTCCTTGCTTTCCTTGATCTTTCTATCTGCCCTTTAAAGGTACCCAATTAACAATCTTTTGATCCTTTTTGAGTTAGTTTCATTACTTTTTCTTCTTCAGAAACAGTTTCTGACTCTGCATCTTGGTCATTTGTTTAAGTCATTCTCTCTTGCTTCTTCGTGTGAGTTAAAATTGTCTGTTGTCTTGGGGCATTGTGGGGTTGTCATAGTTGTAAAAATAAACAATGCAGTTGTTGGACCCAGAGGGGAGAAATCTATGGTGAGCTCCCACAATCCAAGGAGATCATGAGGTGGTTGTGGAAATAATGTGGCAGCAGAGTCCTAGGTGGGGTTCCAGCTGACCTCAGTATTATCTACATTCAGGGCACTGAATTCAGACGTAATTTGTGAGGGCCCTTGATGGAGCAGGTCTTAGTGTCCAAAAGGACCACAAGGAAGCTGGGGCAGGGTGATTGGGTAAATGTTGACCCTGCAGGTTTTATAGGTCTGGAGCTGAGTCCATCTGAATTCAGGCACCAAAGCAACACAACTGGCCCCCAAATCACACTGGTGTGGCTCCCAACCATGTGGCTCTGAACTCCCAGAGAAAAGACTCTGAACTGAGGTAGATGAATGTGGGTGCTGCTCACACCTCTGGTCACCAGGGGAGCATGGGGAAAAAGAAGAAATCACATCTTTTCCATCAGCCGAGTGAATTTGCTCTACCAGGCCTCCCTCCGCCACCAAATCTGTTCACAAGATGGTGGACCCTCATCTGGTCGGCCGGTCACCAGTCAATCTCCCTCTCTTGCTGTCCCTGCTCAGCCTCTCTTCCCAGCAAGCACTCCATCCACCTCTCTAATCTTTCTTTTGAGGTTCATGGTGCCAGAATATTCACATGTGTTTGTTTAATTTTGTCTCTCAAATCTTTGTTGTAGAGGGTCCATGTCTGTCTAGTCTGCCATCCTGCCGGAAGTCCTACAACCCATTCTTGTGCAGAACCTGGCACAGTTTGGGAGATGGGACAGAAAGAGTATCAAACAAACAAACAAACAAACCCACTGCTGTTGAGTCTATTCCAACTCATAACGATCCTGTTAGATAGATTAGTTTACAGTCCAGGAACAGGGGCCCTAGGACCATCAAGGGAGAAGAGCACAAGTGGAATGCAGGACCTTATCCAGAGAAGCAGAGACAGCAGAGATGGAGGCAGAGATGGGGACATGGAGAGAGGGAGCTGCTGAGGACTCTAGATTCATGGGAAGAGAGGGACTAAGAGATGGCGCCCAGGAGGCAGACTTGCAGAATGTGCCCTTTGGTGGTTTAAATTATTATAGATGCCTGAGTGTTTAAGAAAAAGAGAGAGAGCTAAAATGAATATAGAGAAATACTGTTAAGTGATGGTACATGGAGGGGATAATAATCATTGTAATGAAACAAGGTGCATGATTTGTTGAATGTAAAACTGATGATCTGCCCTGTAAACTTTCACTCAATTCACAATAAAAAGGTAAAATAATAAAAAGAGAGAGAGAGAGATTAGAACTGCCCCCTAATGTTTCCAAAGCTGTGAAGTTTTACAGAAGCAGACTGCCACATCTTTCTCCTCTAAGAACAGCTGGTAGCTTTGAAGCTCTGACCTTTGGGTTAGCAGTTAAGTGCAATCATGGAACCACCAAGGATTCTTGAAAACAGTATCGGTATCAAAAAAATTTTTTTTCTTCCCCCTTTTAGTTATATAGATGGAATAGCATCCTGGTGTGGCACTGTGGGTTAATGTGCTGGACTGCAAGGTTGGCAGTTCAACCTTACCAGTCACTCCTCAGAAACCCTATATAGGGTTGCTATGAGTTGGAACCAACTTAACAACAATTAACAAGAACAACATATATATGGGGGAGCTACAGGGTTGCTAAGAGTCAGAACCAATTCAATGACACTAATAACAACCTGGTGTGGCACTGTAGGATAAGCACTGTATTGCTGACCACAAGGTGGGCTATTCAATCCCATCAGTTGTTCCTCGGAAACACTGTACAGGGTCACTATGAGTTGGAATCAACTTAATGCCACCTAACAACAACATATATATGGAGAAATGCAGAGATACAGGCGTCATGTGAAACAGAATGGCTTAAACACTCCCAGTTTTTCCTAGTTTCCTCCAAACTTGCCCCACGCTGTGCTTTCAGTTTGAGTACTGCTCTGGCCATATCTCCCTAGTTTGCCTGGACCAGCTCTGTCTTCGCTCCTTTTATTCTTTCTCATGACACTCACTCAGGTCTCCATCTGGCTGGTTTTCTCTTCTGGTTTCCATGCTAGCTGCTAACACACATTCCTGAATAGGATGACTGTCTTCCAAGATAGTAAGGGAAAACCTACCATATGCAGGCCCATTATTTGCTTATCTGTGCTTGCTTTCTTTTCTTCCCTGAACTGTAAGCCTCATCTATCCTTTTCCAGTATGTCTGTTGGAAAGGACATTGTTGTAATGGAATGGAATGGAGTTGTTCTTGTTAGCTGCCATCTAGTCAGTCGTGACTCAAGTTGATGCTAAGTGTGCAGAGCAGAACTGCTGTTGACCTTTTGCCTGAGCTGTCTCCTGATAGAGTCAGCAACAACATTGTCTACAGAGTTCTTTTTTTAAATTCATAGCTCTTAATGGAGTCCTGGTGTCGTGCTGTGGGTTAATGCACCAGACTGCAAAGCCGTTTGAACTGCAAGGTCGTCAGTTCAAGCTCACCAGCTTCTCCTTGGAAACCCTATACAGGATCGCTATTAATTGGAACAGACTCAACAGCACTTGACAAAAACAACATCACATTGTTTTAAAAACATTTTGAAATCAGATAGGAGTTGTTGTTGTTGTTGTTAGGTGCCATCGAGTCAGTACCGACCCATAGCAGCTTTATGCACAGCAGAACAAAGCACTGCCTGATCCTGGGCCAACCTCAGATAGGAGTAGTCATTCTTTTTTTAAAGATCTTTGTGAAAGTTTACATGGCAGTTTAGTTTCTCATACAACAGTTTCTACACAAATTGTTTAGTGACTTTGATTACGTCCTTCACAATGTGTGAAAATTTCTCATTTTCCCCCCATTAATCTCATTTCCCTGTTTCTTTACATCCTCAACTTTCTTTTAAAGTAATTGTTGGCTGTTTGATCTCATAGAAGTGATTTTTTAAAGTACTTACATAATGATATATAAAGTATGACACAGTGCATATGTTATTTAGTTAAAAGGTGGTCTCAGGGGTTAGTTTCAGTTCAAGGTTTGATGAGTATCTCTGGCCACTAGCCTAGAGGAGTCCTCCAGTCTCAACCAGTACACTAGTCTTTTTGTTTTGTAATTTGCAGTTCTGTTCCACATTTTTCTTCCATTCTATTGTTGTTGTTAAGTGCCATCACGTTGGTTCCAACTCATAGCAACCCTTTGTAGGATTTCTGAGGAATGGCTGGTGGGTTTGAACCACTGACCTTGTGGTTAGCAGTCTAGTGTTTATTCTATTTGTTGTTATTAGGTGCTATGGAGTCGATTCCGACTCATAGCGACCCTGTACAGGATTTCTAAGGCTGTAAATCTTCATGGGAGCAGAACGCCTCATCTCTTTCCCACGTAACAGCTGGTAGTTTCGAACTGCTGGCCCTGAGGTTAGCAGCCTGATTCGTAACCACTGTGCTACCAGAGTTCCTTATAGTGACCTTGGCCCTTGTTAAATGATGAGTCCAGTTATTGTTGCTGTTGTTAAGTGCCACTGAGTCTGTTCTGACCCACAGTGACCCTGTATAGGTTTTCTGTGGAATGACTGGTGAACTTGAACTGCCAACCTTGAGGTTCAAACTGACTTTGCAGTCGAACACATTGATCTACAGCGCCACACCAGGACTCTGGTTAAAATGGTCAGTAGTGAAAGTTGGGCACCATCTAGTTTTTTTGGTCTCAGGGTAGATGGTGTCATGGTTCGTGTACACTATTTGTAGTCCTATATACTAGTTTCTTCTCTGAGAGTGGTCTTCTTTCATTTTTGCTTCAAATGAGTAGAGAGCAATCGTTGTATCTTAGATGACTGCTAACATACTTCTAAGACCCCAGACATTACTCACCATAACTAAGATATAGAACATAAATTTTATGAACCATAAGGGAGCTTCAAAGAGTTTGTGAAAAAATTCTATTATCATCTAATCCCATTTTTTCCATGAACTTTTTGAAGCCCCCTCATATATTATGCCAGTTGAGCAAGATGTACTAATCCTTCAAACCCAGAAAAAAATTCCATGAGGTGATTGGTAGTTCTAAGAAGCATCAGTAACTGTACCCCTATGTACTTTGTTATATATGTGAGTATATGTGCATATAGTCAATACATGCATATATACATACATATCCATCAGCCTATAAAAGGGCACTTCAAAAACTTTGTGGGAAATAGAATTAAAAGATTAGTGGATTTGAACATTTCAGTTAGCAGCCAGGCATTTTAACAATTGCCTGGAATAGATATGAGATAATTGTTATAAGTTTTCTTAGGGATGTGGTTGTGTACAAAAATGTCCTTATTTTGAGGCTATGCCTGTATTTAGGGTGAAGTGTCATGATGTTTGCAGCTTAGTTTCATATAATTCATCAACAGTGAAAAGTAAGTTGTAATTGTAAACAGATGAATACATGCATATATATACATACACACATTATGTATATGAATGAATAGCTCAATGTATTCATTCCTCATTTATCAACATGGTAAATTTCCAAAGACCAGGTCATTATGCAAAACTAGAGAATGACCATATCAGATCACAAAATGGAGATTATATCATTTCATAGCTACAAAATTTCATCATTATGTGATGACCAAATTCCATCCTTACATAACTGTGAAACCACTGTGAATCATGGCTGAGCCGAGTTGACACATAATCATCGCATCCAGCGTTACTCTCACCTTGAAACTTGGTGTTCATTACTGCCAGATTTATGTGGTTAGGGCTCAAAAGAGTCAGATGGTAGGGAAGCCATTAGGGTTCCTTTCTAAACCAGAAGGGTGCTTGATGGCTACAGTCTCAGTTTCCTTCAGTCTCTTTCTGACCAGTAATCCCATCTTTAATTTTGTTTTT
>NW_006408540.1:21531748-21535011 GCF_000296735.1 Chrysochloris asiatica | reverse complement strand
GATGTGATTGTGATGTTTAATTGTGGGAATTGCAATCCATGACATGAAGCAAAATGTGTATGAATGGTTGCCTGGAAAACTGATCTGTTCTATCCATCTTTGTGCAATACATAATGAAAAGAAATCTTAGGGGTAGAGTTTGTATTAATGTGAGAGGACTACCTCAGGCACGGAGGTGAGATGTTTGCAGTGTCACTGAACTATTGTAACGTACCAGGAAAAAGAAAGAAAAGATACTCCTAAAGAATACAACTCTAATCTGACCCACATGGAGATGACCCACATGAGTTGGGATCGACTGGTTACTCCCTTTGCTAATTTTCTCAAATCATGAATGTGTGCTTGGGGTTTGAAGGAGGCTGATTGTACCAGTTCTTTCCTCCAGATTCTGAACTAACACAACAGACAGGAGAAGCCAGATGAGGTGGCAATCCATGATCAGTTTTATTTCAGAGGAAGCAGGAGATTTAGTGGATGTGACTTGATCCAAGGCTGAACTAGAACTTCTTATTCCCACTGACACTTATTCCAGACACAAGCTGAAGAGCTGTTAGAGACACTGCCTCTCATGCCACATACAGGAGATTATAGCCCTTAGTCACTCTTCAAGCCTGGAACCAAAATCTCTCCCATGGCTCAACTTTCAGTCAAACAATAGACACGCCTATTGCTAGTGGTGGTGGTCGAGTCAGTTCCAGGTCATAGAGACTCTGAACAGGGTTTCTGAGAAGCGGCTGGTGTGTTTGAACTTCTGAGCTTGTAGTTAACAGTCCAGTACTTATCCTACAGCACTACATTAAGGTTCTAGACAGGTCTATTAGGTGAACACTTAACATCAGGAAGGTATACACTTCTTAGAACAATTAACCTCAAGAGATCCAAAGGGCAATCATTACCCAAGGAAGGAGTCATGCTGTAGGATGAGCACTGGACTGTGAACTGCAAGGTCAGTGGTTCAAACCCCCAGCTCTTCCTCAGAAACCATATACAAGGTCACTGTGAATCAAACCCACTTGAAGGTAATTAACAACAACAAACACCAAAGCTGGATAAACACAGGGACTAAGTGGGAAGTGAACATGGTAAATACTTGTAGAAGTGGGAAGAGTCAATCACATTGTGGTGATTTCAATCAATGTCACAAATCAAAATGTGTGTAAACTGTTTCATGGAAAACTCATCTGCTCGTAAAGGATTCTTGATGTGGTGCTGTAGGATCAGCACTGGACTTGAATCAAACCCACCAACTGCTTCCCAGAAACCCTGTACAGGGTCACTATGAGTTGGAATCGACTTGATGGCTTATAACAATAACAATAAATCTGCTAGTAAACTTTCACTTAAATCACAATTAAAAGTTAAGAAGAAGAAGAGGAAAAGAGCTGAGGACTCAGGGCTTCCCTTGTAGGGTGGACAACCACTCTGGTAAGCTTCCTGAAGGAGGAGGATAGAAGTGAGGAGGAGATTTTCCCTGCTTGCTGCCAATGAGAGAGAAGGAGAAAAAGCTAAGAGGCTCCATGTGGACATTGACCTTTGCAGCTGTCCACCTTCCCCTTGATTCCTACCCCAGGGCATCTGTCTCCAGCACTGCTCCAAGAAGGTGGAAGTGTTGGGGAAAATTCTTCAGCATGTTTTGGAGAAAATGGGTATTTCTGTTCTATAATCCAACCTTTTCAAAGGAGGAAAAAGTTGTTTATGAACTATGAAGGAACACTTGGTGGGAAACTGAAATGAAATTGAGCCATTTCTAATGGCGCCGACACCATTGTTGTGGTTGTTAGGTTCTGACCCTAATGGCCTTATTATGCACAACAGAATGAAATACTGCCTGGTCCTATTCCATCCCCACAATCATTGCTACACTTGAGCCCATTGCTGCTGCCACTGAGCCAATGCATCCTGTTGAGGGTCTTCTTTTTTGCTGACCCTCCACTCTGCCAAGCATGATGTCCTTCTCTAGGAACTGTGGTATGTCCGAAGTATGAAAGATGAAGTCTCCCCATCCTGGCTTCTTAAGTGTATTCTGGATGTACTTCTTCTAACACAGATTTGTTTGTTCTTCTAGCATTCCATGGTACTTTCAACAGTCTCCAACACTGTAGCTCAAATGCATCAATTCTTCTACAGTCTTCCTTATTCACTGTCCAACTTTCACATGCATATGAGGTTACTGAAAACACAATGACTTGGGTCAGGTGCAGTTTAATCCTCAAACTGGTATCTTTTCACTTGAATACTTTAAAGATGTCTTATGCAACATACTTGCCTAATACAATAGGTCTTTTGATTTCTTGACTAATGCTTCCGTGAATGTTGTTAGTAGATCCAAACAAAATGAAGTCTTTGACAATTTCAATCTTTTCTCCGTTTATCATGATGTTATTTACTGATCGAGTAGTCAGGATTTTTGTTTTCTTTATTCTGAGATGCAACCCATATTGAAGGATGTGGTCTTTGATCTTCATGAGTAATATTTTTAGTCCTCTTTGCTTTCAGAAAGCAAGATTGTGTCATCTGCACATCACAAGTTGTTAATGAGTGTTCCTCTAATCCTGATACCATGTTCCTCTTCATATAATTCAGTTTTTCGGATTATCTGCTCAGCATACAGATTGAAAAACTTTGGTGAAAGAATACAACCTTGGTGCACAACTTTCCTAATTTTAAACCATTTATTATTTCCTTGTTCTGTTCGAACGACTGCCTCTTGGCATGTGTACAGGTTCCTCATGAGCACAATTAAGTGCTTGCTCCAGGATACTCATTCTCCACAATGGTGTCCTTAACTAATCAGGATCCATAAAGTTGAAAACCTTTGTGTAGTCAATAAAGCACAGGTAAACATCCTTCTGGTATTTTCTGCTTTCAGCCAAGATCCATCCTTGTTCCACATCTTCATCTGAATTTGACTTGAACCTCTGACAGTTCCCTGTCAATATACTGTTGTAGACGTTTTATAAATTATCTTTAGCAAAACTTCACAGGCATGTGATATTAATGATATTGCCAGATGATTTCCACATTACACTGAGTCACCTCTCTTTGGAAAGAGCATATATATGGATCTCTTCCAATCAGTAGACAAGGAGGCTGTTTTGCAAATTTTTTGGCATATATAAGTGAGCACCTCTAGTGCTGCATCAGTTTGTTGAAAGATTTCAATTTCTATTCCTTCAATTCCCAGAGCCTTGTCCTTTACCAATACCTTCAATGCACCGTGCACTTCTTCCTTCAGTACCATTGCCTCTTGATCATATGCTATC
>NW_006408540.1:21528273-21530330 GCF_000296735.1 Chrysochloris asiatica | reverse complement strand
TAGCAGTATTAGCTGGTCATCCTTGTAGACAAATGGATATTATCCTATCACAGACAACATTATACTTCAAGCTAGCTCTTGAAATTTTTTTTTGGTAATGAATGCAGAATCATTCCTCTTCAATTTGTCATTTCTGGCAGAATAAACCATATGATTGTCAGATTCAAAATGGCCAATACCAGTCCATTTCAGCTCATTAATGCATTACATTTCATTTTTGACAACTTCCAATTTTCCTAAATTCACACTTCGTACATCCCATATTTCTATTATTATAGGATGCTTACAGAGTTTTCTCCACATTGTGGGTTGTGTCCCACCACAAGTGAAGATCCTGAAAGCTTTATTCCATACAAACCATCACAGTAGACTCTATATTGAGGAGGTAGCTCATCCACATTTGTATTGTGATTGCCTTCTAACCATAGGGGCACATCTTCTGGCACTATATCTAACATTATTCTGGTGCTGTGGGATCAGCACTGGACTGTGAACCACAAGTTTGGTAGTTCAAATCCACCAGGTGCTCCTCAGAAATCCTATACAGGGTTGCTATGAGCTGGAACTGACTCGATGGCACTTAACAACAACAAATCTCAACATGTTTCAATATTCTGGTACTATCTGACAGTGTTGCACAGATATTCATATAGTTTTCAGTTGTTAAACATTCAGAAGTAGTCTGCCACTCCTTCTTCCTAGTCTGGCTTAGTCTGGAAACTCAGTTGAAACCTGTCCATCCTGAGTGTACCCTGCAGTATTTAAAATATTGGTGGCATAGCTTCAGCATCACAGCTACATTCAGGCCACCACAGTACAACAAACTTGGCAGACACCATTAGAAGGTTTGAATGACATATATTGTAGCTTGGAAACCCTAGCACTTAACAACAACAACATGTTAAAGGCTGCCTATAAAGTAAGCTCAAGGAAGCCTGCTTAGTACAAACAGAATAGTGATGAAAGTGCTTGGCTGTTAACCAAAAAGTCACTGGTTCAAACTTGCCACTCAGTTTATGGGAGAAAGCTATGGCAGTCTGCTTCCAGAAAGATGACTGCCTTGGAAACCCTATGGGACAGTTCTACTTTGTCCTACAGGGTTGGAATCAACTAGACAGCAAGGGGATTGATTACTAAGAAATTAGCAGAGAGAAATACAAAGATTCAGAAAGTCTCAGAAGCAGAACTCATTTTTCCTCTGATAATCTCACTGAAATGCTATCTGACTATTTGTTCCCCTCGGATCCCACTAAAATGTAATTAAATGGCTAATCATTCTGATGAAAGCCAGACAACCTAACTGAATAGCAAATGTGAGCACAAAATAGCATGAGAAAACCCAAACAGATTTTTATCTTGAAAAATTCCATTTTCTTTCTATTTTTATTTCAATAAGATGAGAGATGTGGTTAGGGAAACAGTACTTCTAACAGAGGGGAAAGTTTTATCCAGTATGTTAGATTTAGTTGAAGGAACAACACAACTATAAAATTACAGTTCTATTTTCTTAGAATCCCTGATGAAACTTTGGATAAAATGAATGAACAAGTGATTCATCAAATAACTTAATTTTTCAAGAGTCTAGGGAAGTAAATATTGAGGAGTTAAATCAACTTAAACATTTACCAAGGAAAGAACTTAGCCACATTCATAGCATTGGATGAATGCAGTTTAATAGTAAAGACACACGTTGATATTTGTGTCTTTTAAGAAGCTATTGGTGGTAAGTAACAGAAAGCTGTTCCCCAATTGAGTCTCATAATTGGAAAAAACACATAAAATGAAGTCTCACCATCCTCACTTCTTTTTAACTTTAAATTGTGCATTGAGTGAACATGTATAGGGAAGATCATCCGTTTTACATTAGACAAATCAATGATTGCAATCCCGCCATTCAACAACAGTTTCCTCACTTGCTCATTGTGGTTTTTATTCCCATTAAACCACATGTCCCATCCCTTCTCAACTTTGTCCTTAGGTAAATGTTGCCCTTTTGATCTTGAATGACTGACTATTCCATGGCGAGCATATTTTACTAGTATTGTTATTCTCTATAT
>NW_006408540.1:21521763-21525908 GCF_000296735.1 Chrysochloris asiatica | reverse complement strand
ATCTTGTAAGGAGGGTCAAATCTCAGACCTTTCACAGTTCTTAACAGATATGTTGGTTGACTTAAACCTAGATCACCTACACTAACTCAACTCCAAGTAACTCATCTTTACCTGAAACTCATAGACTGAGATAGGAGAGGAAGGGCTGTCCCAGAGGAAGAGCCAGTATAGTTATAGGAAGAAGGGTAAATGCTCATAGATGATGTGCAAGAAGAAAAATGGGCATTGCGGCAATTCTATATGATCCTTGTGTGCACTACCATGCTCTCATCTTGATGTAAGATGCAGTTGAGCACTTGGTAATTCCACTTTCAGGTTATGTCCCCTATACCCGGAAGACTCCATGAGGAATAACAGAATTCCTTAGAACGCAGATAAATGGTCAAGACTCTCTCAGCTATCCCTGTCTGCTGTTACTGATTTTGTTCATTTGGAAGACTTCTAAAAGTAAGTAGGGACAAAAACAAACAAGCAAAAAAACAAAACAGAAAAGCTTAATTCATTTTTTTTTAAGAATGATTTTTAAAAAATCTAATTTCAAACACTAACAACTCAAACTAGAAGAATAAAATATTTCTCCATCCCCCTCCTCTAAGAAAACAAATTTGCATTTGAACACCTTTCTAGTTCCTTTTCATGAGCATATACTTTTTATTACAAAGTTATAGTAGAAATATACCATTCATTATTAATATTTTACATTTAAGTTTGTACTAGAGGCATTTTTCATGTTGCTTTTACTGAAAATTTCATTTAGCAAAAAATGAATGCCAAATATGAGTATTTGCACTTAACTTATTTACCATCCCCTTCTTACTGAGTAGCCCAATGGCATTCTATTTTCCTTAAATAACACAGGTAAATAATGCTCAACACTTGCATAGCTTTAGGCTTTCCACATTTTATTTTGTTGGAGTCTTATTTATAGAAGAACAGGAACCATGTGGCACAGAATTGATTTTAACGCCTGGCACCCCCATGTGTGTCAGAGCGGAACTGTGCTAACTCAGTGTCAATGACTGAGTTCTCAGACATAGACATCCACCCCTTTCTTCCAAGGCACTTCTGGGTAGACTCAAACCTCCAACGTTTTTGTTACTAACTGAGCATGTTGACCATTGGCTCAATCTAGGGACTCTCAGTTTTCATACTTTTTTGTTAGGTGCTGTTGAGTTGGTTGCAAGCCAGAGTGACTCTACACACTCAACAGAATGAAACACTTCCAGGCCTTGTGTCATCCTCACAATTTCTGTGCCCGAGTCCATTGTTGCTGCCACTCTGTTAATCTGTGTTGTTGAGGGGGTTCACATCAATTGTGTTTTAGTTTGCTTTATTATCACCTTTCTACAATTGGGAAAGAGCCCTGGAAATGCTTGGCTATTAGAGGTTTGAACTCACCATCTGCTCCATGAAAGAATGTTCTGGCAGTCTAGGACTGCACAGATTAATAGATTTGGAAATCCTATGGGGCAGTTCTACTCTGCCTGTAAGGTTGCTATGAGTCTGAATCAACTAGACAACGGGTTTTACAGTTGAGGAAACAGAAGCTCAGAGATAAATGTCATTCATTCTAAACTCAAGTCTCAGAAGGAGGATTTTAGCTATATGTTCCCAGTACTTCTATATTGTATATGCTTTGCATATCTTTCTTTAAAAAACAAAACAAAACAAAAAAAACTTTATTGTTATTTGAATGAAAATTAAATGAGCAAATTGGTTTTATATTCAGCACTTCATACACATTTTGATTCATGACATTAATTGCAATCCCCACAATGTAACAAAGAGCACTTTTCTTACTTCTGCAGTTCAAACCCACCAGCTGTCTTCAGAAACCCATTATAGGGTTGCTATGAGTTGGAACCAACTCCGTGGCACACAAGAAGAACAACAAAAATGCATATTCATTTAAATGTCCTAAGAGCACATTCTACAAGCTAGCCTCTTGCCTGAAGGCACACAGCCTTGTACAGTCCATGGGTCTAGAGCCTGTTAGCTTCATTCTCTCTCCATGTCACAGTCTCTGCCACTATCTCTGCTGTCACTGCTTCTCTAGGTAGAGATCTCATGCTTCACTCATGCTCTTTCTTCTTGATGATCCTGGGATCATCTGTTCCTGAAATGAAACGTTAAATACTCTTCTTTTTAGTTACCCATCTTCTTCAAGTACAGTTGTAGCAATCACAATTATTCCTACTAACACTCACAATTGAGTCATAAAATCCCATCAGTATTATCCCCCATACTCTTACACCAGACCCATCTGGAAAAGAGGAAAACTATTCAGTGGGGATTCTACTTACCCCCCTCAACCCAGTGGAGTCCTAGTGTGGTGCTGTGGACTGCAAGGTCAGTTGGGACTGCAAAGTTGGCGGTTCACCTGTCACTAACCAGTTGCTCTTTGGAAATCCTATACAGGGTCACTAGGAGTTGGAGCTGATTTAATGGTACTTAACAATAACAACAACAATCCATCCAGTACACTGAAGAAACAAGCATGAAGAATTTTCTATTTCCTGTTGGAATTTTGAGCAACTGCATCCATAATCAAAAGTCCAGTTCATCAAATTGTAGCAATTTATAATTGCTCATATTATCAAACATCTTTATCTTTATCTGGTTCCATTGTGGTCAGCTCAACCCTAGCCATCCAAGTTAGGTCAAATGGGTACCAGTTGCAAGGTTAGGAATTCATGCACACCTCCCTGTACTTCAGGCCAGCTGGCTGCTTCACTCTCAGCCCTAGACCCCATAGACTAAGTTAGTGTCCATGGGTTCAGGAGTCCACACATCTCCCTAAACTTCAGACTAACCAGCCCTTTCTCTTCTTTCTCTTATCTCAAGGTCAATGACTGTCAATGAAAAATGACCAAATTCAGCCCATGTCTTCATTGCTGCATTCTTTCCCTCATTTTCACTCACAAGTAAACAAGGTGGTCACCAGCGAGCATATTAGACTGCTCAAAGTTTCCATTTGATTTTCAGTCCTTCTTGTTGTTGTTAGGTGCCACAGAGTTGGCATCAACTCATAGAGAGTCTATACACAGGAGAAAAAGCACTGCCCGGTCCTGGGCCAACCTCAAAATTGTGGCTAGACTCTAGCCCATTGTTGCCACCACTGTGCCGATCCATCTCATCGGGGGTCTTCCTATTTTTCTCCCACCCTCCACTTTACCAAATGTGGTATCTTTCTCCAGTGACTGATAATATGTCTAAAGTATGAAAGATGAAGTTTGGTCATCCTGGCTTCCAATGAGCACTCTGGCTGTACTTCTTCCAACACAGATCTGCTTATTCTTTTGGCAATATATGGTATTTCTAATATCCTCCTCCAACACCATAACTCATATACACCAATTCTTCTACAGTCTTCCTTATTCACTGTCCAACTTTTGCAGGTGTATGAGGTTATTGAAAATACCATGGCTTGTGTCAGGCACACCTTAGTCCTCAAACTGATATCTTTGCTCTTCAACATTTTAAAGCGGTCTTGTGTAGCAGATTTGCTTAATGCAGTATGTCATTTGATTTCTTGATTGCTGCTTCTTCCATGAGTGTTGATGGTTGATCTGAGCAAAAGGAAGTCTTTGACAACTTCAATCTTTTCTCCATTTATCGTAATGTTGTTTATTGGTCTAGTGGTGAGGATTTTTTTTTTTTCTTTACATTGAGATACAAATCATACTGAAGGCAGAACTTTGTTGTGCTCATGTGGGACCTGTACATAAATCAAGAGGCCACTGTTCAAACAGAACAAGGAAATGCTGAATGCTTTAAAATTAGTAAAGGCGAATACAGATTATTAATGAGTTTTCCTCTAATCCTGATGCCGTGTTTTTCTTCATATAATCCAGCTTCTTGCATCATTTGCTCAGCATAAAGGTTGAATAAGTATAGTGAAAGAATACAACCCCACACACCTTTCCTAATTTTAAACCATTCAGTGTTCCCTTGTTCTGTGTGAACAACTGCTGCTTGATTTATGTACAGGTTCCACATGAGCACAATTAAGTGTTCCAGAATGCTCATACTTCGCAATGTTGTCCATGGCTTGTCATGATCCACGTAATTGAAAGCCTTTGAGTAGTCAATAAAGCACAAGTAAACATCTTTCTGGTATTCTCTGCTTTCAGACAAAATCTGAC
>NW_006408540.1:21494631-21518013 GCF_000296735.1 Chrysochloris asiatica | reverse complement strand
AAAAAAACAAAACAAAAAAACACACAAAGTGATGTCTGGAAGGCTGGCACTATCGTTGTGCGGTTGTCTAGAGGTTAAGTAAAACATATTGCTACTAAATCATGGAAACCTTTATGAAACAAAATATTAAATGATGTTTCTCAGCCTAGATTCCATTAAGTCCTATAAACTTCTGAAGTAAGTGTTTCCATTTCTCTAACACTGCCTAAAGCATTCTCTGCTTTTCAATTTACACCACATTAAAACAGCAGTTTTTTACATCCTCCCGGGCTCAAATTGTATTGTTTTTAGTGTTCTCTTTGAATTTGAGATCACAAAGAAATCTGACAGGGCATAATCAGATCTGTAGGTAGACATAGTATCATTTCTCAATGTTCTTGTAGGACAACGTTTGTTACCCTTGAAGAACGAGCAGGTGAATGGGTGTGATAGAAAAAAAATTCTTGGTGTATTACCCTGGCCTTTTTCTCACTAGTGCAATTTTCAACTTTCTTAAAATTTCTTTGAAACAAGCCCCTGTAATTGCCTTATGTCCTTTGAGAAAATCAAGATTGCCTTTTTGGAGTCAACCAGAACACAGTCACTACAACCTTCTAAGAAGACTTCTCTGCCTTGAATTTAACCAGCCCAGCAGATCCTCTTGGAAATCTCATTTTTATTGGACCTTGCTCTCTGGATTGGATTAGTACATCCAAGACTTGTTCCTAGTTATGATTTGTCCCATAAAATCACCTTCATGAGCCTGAAATCTTGATTAAAAGACTGATGGAAAGATCTTTTGAGGTTAGCTGATTTCACACAATGTTTTGCCACCCACCGAGTCAAAAAATTGCTGAGAAGATAATTACTTAACATTGAAAATGCTAAACCACATGAGATCACAATTTCAGTAGCTCTCACATCCATGGTAATTCCATGATCTTCTACACGTTTCTGGAATTCAGCTTCAGGGTCTTCATTCAGTAAGACTGATGGTCTTCACTCCCTTGACTCACTTTTCACATCCTCCTGACGTTCCTAAAAACACTTGGTCCATCTAAAAGCTGTTGTTTTCTGTGGGGCAGCATCTCGTTAAACTTGTTGCACAGATTCAATGACTTGGGAAGATGTCCACTGAGTTTTGTTAAAAATATCAGTCCTGACTTCAAAATAGCCTTTTTTCATGGTACAAATAGTATCTCCTTTTTTGCTTTGTTATTGAATTCTCCTTAATGAGTGTATTACTGAAATTGTCTTCAGGCCATCACTAATTGCAGAGACATATTTAACTACATTTTGTTTGAAGCCCATGCATGTATTAATTGGAAACCTAACAACAATAATTTTTGTCTTACCTTCCTATTTCTTTTTTGAATTCTGTTGAGGTTTGATTCATGTATTTTGGGGCTTTTTCATTAGGTGCACAGATATTTATTATGGTTTTGCCCTCTTGTTGGAATGACTCTTTAATCATTTCCTCTTTTGCTGATTTTTTTTTTTTTTAAGATTTTATTGTGGATTGAGTGAAAGTTTACAGAGCAGATCATCAGTTTTACATTCAACAAATCATACACTTTGTTTCACTAAAATGCTTATAAACCCCTCCGTGTACCATCAGTTAACAGTATTTCACTCTATTCATTTTAGCTCTTTACTTTTTTTTAAAAAACACTCATGCACATATAATAATTCACACCATCTAAGGGCACATTCTACAAGTCTGCCTCCTGGCTGCCAGCTCTCAGTCCCTCTCTTTCCATGAGTCTAGAGTCCTCAGCTGCTCCCTCTCTCCACGTCCCCATCTTTGCCTCTCTCTCTTTCACCTTTACAATTGTGACAGTTGCAACTAGTCATAACAATTACTCACTATTGATTCATAAGAATCTTATCCCCATCTCTTTTCACCAGACCCATCTAGACAAGATGAAAACTATTCAGTGGGGACACTATCTTCCCCTCTCCCCCACTCTTCAACTAAACTTCCTCTTGAAAACTTGTAAGCCAGTCATTTCGTGCCTTTATCACCCCCTCATTTTAGGTAGCCAATGTCTAATTTGTCCATCCCTATATACCCTGTGTACAGAGGGGATAGCACTGATACTTGATGTGTGAAGACTCCTTCCCTTTTAGTTGGCATTTTGAGCTACTACATCCATGAGTACAGGTCAAGTTCATCAAGTTATAGCAATTTACCCTTGTTTTCTTTATCAAACATTGTTTTATTTTGTTCTTAAATCTTCCTATAGTTGAATTCTGATTTTCAAGCCATCAAGGCTAGGTCAAATGAGTACTATCTGCAAGTTTGGGTGTTCTTGTGCGTCTCCCCTCACTTCATATCAGCTGGATGCTTCACTCTCAGTTCTAGCCCTCTGTGGCTATGTCCTTGTCCATGGGCTCAGATGTCCCCAGATCTTACCACACTTTGGACCAACCAGCCATTCCTCTTCTATCCCTCATCTCCAGGTCAACAGGAGTCTATGGAACGTGGTTGAACTTTCCCCCTTTTCCACTCACCAATAGACCAATGTGGTTGCCAGCAAGCTTACATTCCTACTCATGTGTTCCCTTTGAGTTGCAGACTTAGAGGGAGGTATGTCCTGAAGGGACTTGATTGCTTGCCTTGATGGTTTCTCAAAGAACAACTTGCTTATTCTTGTTGTATCCAGTCATACTGCCATTTTTGTTTTGGTCTTTTGCTGACAGTTGCCTTTAATTCTTTTTTATCTGAGATTAATATTTCCACCCCTGTTTTCTGTTGGTTGCCAGTTGCTTGGCATATCTTTTTCCATTATTTTATTTTTAGCTTTTCTTATTTTTGGGTAGTCATTTTCTTATCAGTTCTGCTACTGTCTCTTGACTGTGCATGTGATTATATTCTGTGTAATTATTGGTAGGTATGACTTTACTGGTTTTGTTTTGTTTTTTTCTCTTGTGATGTTGATAGTTTCTTTGTTCAATATCTTTTTCTGTGCTGACTTCATTTTGTTCATGGATTTCCTTATCATTTTCTTTGTTGCTACTGTTTTCATGTTTACTGAATCTTTATGATTTTCTTCTTTTTCATTTTTGTGAGAAGCTTTATTTTCTTTGAGGTTGCCCTGTCATTTTATTATCTTCCAAAGTTTAAAACAGTTTGTTCTGTCTTGATAGCATCTTGACTTCCTCTTCATTTGGAAGGTCCATAACTACATTATATATTATTGTATATAAATTGACATCTTGATTACCTGTTTTCAGTGTTGTAGACTTATTTTATGTTCGATATTTCTATACCTGGATTAATTTTCAAGTGATGTTGTTGTATGTCCAAATCTCTGGTTGTTGTCATCTATCATTGGTTCTTTGTCTGAAGGACTCCTTCTAGTTTTTCTTGTAAGGTTTATCTGGTGTTTACAAATTCTCTAAATTTCTGTTTATCTTGGAGTGCCCTAATTTCCCCATAGTATTTGAGGGACAATTTTGGTTGATGTATATAACTCATTGTTGGCTTTTTTTTTTTTTTCTTTCAGGGTTCTATATATGTCATCCAATTATCTACTTGCCTTCAAGGTGTCTGCAAGAAATTGGAGCTTAGCCCTGTTGTTTCTACTTTGTAGATGATTTTTTGTTTCTCCCATGGTGATTGCTTGGCTTTTGGCTTTGGAACATTTGACTATATGCTTTGATTATTTATTTAATTTTAGGTGTATCCTGTTTGGTATTCGTTAAGCTTCTTGAATGCGTTATCTTCTGATGTTTCATGATATTAGGGAAATTTTCTTTCAACAAATCTTCAATAATTTTATTCATGCTTTTTTGTTTTCTTGTTGTTCTGGAATTCTGATCACATATAAGCTATTTCTCTTCATGGTGGCCCACATCATTCTTAGGCTTTCTTTGTCTTCTTTTTGTTTTCTTTTTTTCTGATTTTTCCTCTAACAGTTTGTGTTTATGAGATTTGTCATCAGTTTTGTAAATTCTGTCTTGCAGTGATTCAAATGTCTCCTTTGGCTCTCAAATGCATTATTTATTTCTGAAATTTTACTATTAATCTTCTGAAATTCTCTCTGCTCTTTTTGCATCTTTTCTAATTTTTCATTTCTTTTGTCATTTTGTTCTTTTAATTTTTTACTGAATTCTTTTAGAGTTTTGTCTGTGTTTTCCTTGATTTTTGTGTAAAATTTCCCTGGTGTTGTTTTTGTTTCCTTTGATATCTTTGTTTAAAAGAAAATCTTTTCTTGTGAATTGATTGATCATTTAAATGGGAGAATATTGGTTTTATACTCATTGTTTCATTGCAATGATTGTAATCTCCTCTGTGCATCATCATTCAACAGTATTTGCTTCTATTCCATCTGTTTTTTGTTTTGTTTTGGTGGTGGTGGGGGGGTGGGGATATACACAAAAACACTCAGGAATATATAAACATTTAAACAACCAAATGACACATTCTGCAAGCCTGCCTCCTGGCTTCCAGCACTCACTTCCTCTCTTTCCATAAGTCTAGAGTCCTCAGCTGCTCCTTCTGTCCACGTCCTCATCTTTGCCTCTCTCTCTGGTGTTGCCGCTTTTCTGGATAGAGTCCTACATTCTGCTCATGCTCTTCTCCCATGATGGTCCTAAGGTCCTCTGTTCCTGGACTGTAAGATTAACTACTCCCCCTTTTTTGTTACAAAATTTCTGTTTTTACAGTTGTGACAATCATTAGTCATGATAACAATTATTCACTATTGATTCCTAAGAATTTTATCCCCATCTTCTTTCACGGGACCCATTTAGACAAGATGAAAACTATTCACTGGAGATTCTGTCCTCCCCAGCACCCTCTGAAACTAAACTCCCTTTTGAAAACTTGTAAGCCAGTAGCTTTGTACCTTTATAGCCTCCTCAACCCCTATTTTAGGTAGCCAATGTCTAAGTTGCCTGTCCCTATTAACCCTGTATAAGGAGCTCAGGTAGCGTAGTGGTTACGAATTGGTCTGTGAACTGCAAAGTCAGCAAGCAGTTCGAAACTACCAGCTGCTCCGCGGGAGAAAGATGAGGCATTCTGATCCAGTAAAGATTAACAGCCTCGGAAACCCTGTTACAGGGTCACTATGAGTCGGAACCGACTCCACAGCACATAACAACAACAACAACATCTGTAAGTATAGGTCAAGTTCATCAAATTGTAGCAATTTACACTTGTTATCTTTATCAAGATATTTTAAAAAGTATTTTTTAATATCTTCTGATCTCTTTCTTAATCTACAGAAAAGATCTAAGTATAAATGTTTTGAATTCTTTACCAGTTAGTTCCAACAGCATTTCTTTCTCTGGAAGAATTTCTGTCCCTGTATTTTTCCTTTTTTGTGTAATTTGAGGTTGTTTGTTTTTTACAAGACATTGTGATGATGTTATTGTATCATTTTCATTTTATGTTGGTTGGCTTCACTCTGATTGGTTTTGTTTTGTTCTGTTTTATTATATTTGGGCAACTGGATGGATTGCTATGTTGGTTGCTGGCTTGACAGCACTGAGGTGAATTTGGTAATGATTGAGAGTGTGGGTGGGAGTTACTATCTCTGCTTGTGTAGAGCAATGAAAGGAAGCCTGGATGGATGTTGTCTACCATCTGTTGTCTATCCAGTGATGCTGGAACAGGTGGTGGTACTTGCTAGTATGTAGGGTGGCAGGTGTGGCAAAAAACAATTTCTCTGTCTCCTATCTCATGGGGAAAATAATAAAAATAAAGAGTGCGGTAAAGAGAAATAAAAGTAAAAAGAACAAAACCGAGGCGTGTGGGGGGGAAGGGAGAACTATAAAAAAAGAAAAGAAAAAACCAGCAACACAGTACAGGTGCAAACATTAACTGCCAAACATAGCTGTCATGGGAATGTGGCAATGGTTCCAAAGGAGAGAGGAAGTCTCGTTACCCAGTCTTTTTAGGAACATTCTAACTGTACTTCTTCCAACACAGATTTGTTTGGTATTCTGGCAGTCCATGGTACTTTCAATATTCTCCAACACTATAACTCAAAAGCATAAATTCTTCTACAGTCTCCTTCTTCATTATCCAACTTCCATATGTGTGGGGGGCTATTGAATATATCATAGTTTGAGTCAGGTGCACCTTAGTCCTCAGACTGGTATCTTTGCTCTAGAACACTTTAAAGAGGTCTTGTGCAGCAGATTTGTCTCATACAAAATGTTGTTTGATTTCTTCACTGTTACTTCCAAGAATGTTGAGTATAGATCTAAGTAAAGCAACTTCAATATATGTTATGTATTGTTTCAATGGTGAGGATTTTTGTTTTCTTTGCATTGAAGTACAATCCATACTTTGATCTTCATCAGTATTTTAAGTCCTCTTTGCTTTAAGAAAGCAAGATTGTATAATCTGCATACTGCAGTCTGTTCATGAGTTTTCCTCCAATCCTGATGCTACACTCTTATTCATAGAATCCAACTTCTTGGATTATTTGTTTAACATACAGATGAAATAAGTATGGTGAAGGAATAAAACCCTGGTGTACACCTTTCCTGATTTTAAACCATTCAGTACTCCCTAGTTCTCTTAATCTAGTACAGGTTCTTCATGAGCACAATCAAATGTTTTGGCATACCCATTCTTTGCAATGTTATCCATAGCTTGTCATGATCCACACAGTCAAAACTTTTTGCATAGTAAATAAACATTTTTCAGGTACTCTCTGCTTTAAGTGAAGATCCATCTGACATCAGCAATGATATCCTTACTTCCACGTCCTCTTTTGAATCTGGCTTGAGTTTCTGGCAGCTCCCTGTTGATGCACTGTTGCAATATTTTTTAAATGATATTCAGCAAAATGTCACTTGCATGTAATAATAATGTTATTATTAAAGGATTTCCACATTCCTTTAGGTCACCTCTCTTTATAATGGGCACAAATATGTATTTCTTCCAGTCAGTTGATCAGGTGGTTGACACTAGTTTATTTGGAAATACTATCCATCTTTCTGTAATAATGTCAGACTTTACTAGTATCTTCAACTATTTTCTTTTTGACAGCTTTTACATGTATAACTTAGTGATCTTGTTTACATTTTTTAAGCTGCACAACCATTCTTGCTATTCTTTTTCAAAGTATTCCACCACTGTTAACATAATCTTAATGCCTCTGAAGCAAGAACTTTCCCTTTCTCTTTTCTCTCCACCTTTTGTAACCATGAAAACAATTTGGTTTCCAAATACAGGTCACTAAGAGTTGGAACTGACTTGATGGCAATTAACAACAACAGCATCAACAATAAACTGCTGATTTCATGTAAGTGATATCATGCAGTGTCTAACCAAGTATAATATTTTCAAGGTTCATCCATGTTGTGGTGAGCACCAGGACTTCATGTGTCTTTATGGCTGAGGAATACACCATTGTATGTATGCACCACATTTTGTTTATCCATACAAGCAAGATGTATTGACAATTACTGGTGCCTGGAATGTAAAGGTTGGGAACAAAGAGGAAGGATCAGTAGTTGGAAAATGTGGCCTTGGTGATAGAATTGATGCTGGAGATCAGATGATAGAATTTTGAAGGCCAATGACTTCTTCATTGCAACAGAAAGGATAATTATACCCATGGACTTCACCAGATGGAATACACAGAAATCAAATTGACTACATCTATGGAAAACAATGCTGGAAAAGCTCCATATCATCAGCCAAAACAAGGCCAGGGGCAGACTGTGGAACAGACCACCAATTTCTCATATGCAAGTTCAGGCTGAAGACGAAGAAAATGAAAACAAGTCCACAAGAGACAAAATACGACCTTGAACATATCCCACCTAAATTTAGAGACCATCTCACGAAAAGACTTGATGCATTCGACACTAATGACTGAAAGCCAGAAACATTGTGGAAAGACATTAAGAACATCATACAGGAAGACAGCAAAAGTTCATTAGGAAGACAAGATAGACGGAAAAGACCAAAATTGATGTCAGGAGAGACTGAAACTTGCTTTCCAGTGTAGACACTAAAACAAATGTAAGAAATGAGAAGGTAAAAGAGCTGAACAGGAAATTTCAAGGGGCAGCTCCAGAAGACAATGTCAAATATAATGAAATGTGCAAAGATCTGGAATTAGAAAACCAAAAAGGCAGAAGACTCAACATTTCTCAAGCTGAAAGAACTGAGGAAAAAATTCATGGCTCAACTTGAAATGCTAAAGGATTCTTTAGGCAAAATACTGAATGCTGCAGACAATGCATCAAAAGAAGATGGAAGGAATATACAGAGTCACTCTACCCAAAAGAAATGAATGATATTCAGTCAGTTCACGAGATAGCATATGATCAAGAGCCAATGGTAACGAAGGAAGAAGTCCAAGGTTCACTGGAGGCATTAGCAAAGAACAAGGCTCTGGGAATTGATGAAATACACTGGAGGTACTCTATGATAAGAACTTTGGAAGAGAGCTACTTGGTCAAGTAATTGGACAAGACCCATATTTGTTCCCACTCCAAAGAGAGGTGGCACAATGCAATATGGAAATCATCGTTACTATCACATGCAAGGAAATTTTTGCTATAAAGAATTTAAAAACTTCTACAACAGTACATTGACAGGGACCTGCCAGAGGTTCAATCCACATTCAGAGGAGAACGTGGAAAGAGGGATATAATTGCTGACGTTAGATGGATCTTGGCTGAAAGCAGAGTATGCCAGAAAGATGTTTACCTGTGCTTTATTGACTATGCAAAGGCTTTTAACTGTGAAGATCATGGCAAACTAAGAACAACATTGCGGAGAAATAGTATTCCAGAACAACTTAATTGTGCTATGAGGAACCTGTACTTAGGCCAAGAGGCAGTTTTTCAAATAGAACAAGGGAACACTGAATGATTTAAAATCAGGAAAGGTGTGTGTCAGGGTTGTATTCTTTCACCATATTCACTCAATCTCTATATTGAGCAAACAACCCGAGAAGCTGGATTATATGAAGAAGAATGTGGCATCAGGATTGGAGGATGGCTTCTTAACAACTTGTGAAATGCAGATATCGCAAGCTTGATTGCTGAAAGCAAAAAGGACTTAAAATATTCACCAGTGAAGATCAAAGTCCACAGCCTTTGGCATGAATGGCATTTCATTGTAAAGAAAACAATTCCTCACCACTGGACCAATAAATAACGTTATGGTAAAGAAGAGAAGATTTCAGTGTTTTGTTTTTCTTGGATCTATAGTCAACACTCATGGAAGCAGCAGTCAAGAAATTAAACAGTTAGGCAAATCTGCTGCACAAGACTTCTTTAAAGTGTTCAAGAGCACAGATGTCAGTTTGAGGACTAAAGTGCACCTGACCCAAGCTATGGTATTTTCAGTAACCTCATATGCATGTGAAAGTTGGACAATTAATTAGGAAGACGGTAGAAGAATGGATGCATTTGAGTTGTGATGTTAGAGAAAAATGTACTGGCAGAAGAACAAACAAATCTGTGTTGGAAGGAGTACAACCAGAGTGCTCCTGGAAGTCAAGATGACCAGACTTCATCTCTCATACTTGGAAACATTACCAGACGAGACCAGTCCCTGTAGAAGGACACCATGCTTGGTAAAGTGGTGGGTCAGTGAGAAAGTGGGAGGCCCCCAATGAGATGCATTGACACAGTGGTGGCAGCAATGGGCTCAAGCGTAGCAACAATTGTGAGGGTGGCACAGGACCAGGCGGTGTTTTTGTTCCTTTGTACATAGGGTCGTTCTGGTTCAGAACCAACTGGACGGGACCTAACAACAACATGCATCTGTTGATGGACATTTAGGTTGTTTCCACCCTTTGGCTATTTTGACAAGTTGTGCAATGAACATTGGTGTACAAGTTTCTGTTTTGTGCCTGCTTACAGTTCTTCTAGGTCTGTACTTACATAAGAATACATCTCCCACGCACTCTGCTTCTCATCAGGGTTCAATAAGCCATTGCCATGGCCACACAGAACTCAGGTACCATACTCACTATTATGGGATTTATTACAGAAGTTGACAGGTTACAATGCATGGTCAGAAATGCTCAGGGCATAGTTCTGCAGTTAGAACAATTTCTTCTTAGTGGTATTCCCTGGCAGGCCTCTCTCTTGCCCTCCACCCCTTAACCTGGCCCTTGCCCTGCTTTGGCAATATCATAAAGCTCTTTTAGTATTCCTGATAAATGCCCATAGGACACACGCCTGTACCATAAGCCTCAGCTTGAAGGCACTCACCTCTACCTCCATGGGACAACAAAACTATCTCCTCTAATTAAGTGCCTAGAAACACCCCATTCTAATAAGTAAGGCTTCCACCCAAAGTCCCTCATCTTGGGAAACCCATCACTTTGTCTCGTACTCTGACTCTTGGTTCTGTTGCTTCTGTTTCTGGGGTGAAGGGGTTCACTAAGCAAGGATCTGTGGATCCAAAGGATGTACCCCACTCTTGGCTCTTCTGTGATGGTCGTGAGGTCTCCGCTCCTACTTCTGAGAAGGCTCATCTTATAGCCATGCTAGAGTTTCAAGTTTTTTAAATGACAGTGAACTCAGCTAGTATCCACAGATGAATCATATCATCCTATCAGTATCTTCTCCCATCTTCCCTTATCCAAACCTATCAGGAAAAGAGTTGTTTGGTGGGAGTTCCAAAGACATGGCTAGAAGAGACATATTCAATAATTCATTATACCACAACCTAGGATTGGGATTGCTGGGCTACATGGTAATGCTGTATTTAATTTTTTGAGGAACCACCAAAGTTTTACCCAGTGGCCACACCATTTTACATTCCCACTTGAAATGGATGGGTTCCAGCTTCTCTTGACACTTGCTAACACTTATCATTTTCCGTTTTGTTTGGATCATCTTTTCATGTGTTTGCTGGTCTTTGAAATGGCTGTTCAAATCCTTTGTGCAGATTGTCTTTTTGTTAAGTTGTAGACATAGTGTGTACATTTTGTAGGTGCCTTCACTGTTTTGATGAAATTTAATGAACAAAAGTATTTAATTTTTATGAGGTCCCATTTATTTTTTCATTTGATGCTCATACTTTTGTTGTCATATCTGATAGTATATCCTTACAAATTAGAACCCACAGCCTTGTCCCTAAATGTCCTAAGAATTTTATGATTTTGGTCTTTGATCTATTTTGATTTTTGCATGTATGAATGGTGCAACTTGGTGTGTGGGTTAGTGGTAGAATTCTCATCTTCCATGTGGGAGACCCAGGTTCAATTCCCTGTGCCCCTCATGCACATCAACCTGTCTGTCAACATGTATCCTAATTTATTCTTGCTGTTTTTGTTAAGTGCTGTGGAGTCGGTTCTGACTGCTGACCTTGTAGTTCAAATCAAACTTGTAGTTCAGTGCTTTATCCTACAGCACCACCCCAGGGATCCGTTCTTCTATATGCAAAAATTCAGTTTTTCCCAGCATCATTTGTTAAAGATCTTCATTTTTTCTTGACCTCTTTCATTCATTTTTTGAGCATCAAACATGTGCTCAGCCCAGTAATATAAGTAGTTCACTTGTTCTGCTTGGTAGCCTTGTTTTAAGGGAGAAAAGAGACATAATAAATGTTATGCTGTTGTTAAATGCCATTGAGTCAGTTTAGACTTGTAGAGATCCTGTATAGAGTTTCTGAGGATCCTGTATATGAGTTTGGTCCTGCTAATCTTGCTCTTCAAACCGACCTCTGGTTCAGTGCTTTTCCTACAGTACCTTACCAGGACTCCATAAATATTATTGTTGTTATTGTTAAGTGCTGTCAAGTAGGTTCTGACTCATAGTGGCCCTGTATAGAGCTTCCAAGGAGCAACTGGTGGGTTTGAACTGCCGATCTTGTGGTTCCAGTGCTGATCTTATGGTGCCGCACCAGAAGTCCAATAAACATTATAAAGACTCTTAAACAAGAATAGGAGTTCTGTTATGATGCTATAGAATAAACACTGGACTGCTAACTGCAAGGCTGGCAGTTAGCTGCTTCTTGGAAACCCTATACAGAGTTGCTGTGAGTTGAACCAACTGGATGGTACTTAACAATAAACAAGAGGAAAAAAAAAAAAAGACAAAGACACACAGATCACTAGGGTGAGGGAAATAATTGATATTATGATGAGTTTCCATAGTTCCACTTCCACATGGTGACATTTTAAAGGACACAGAGAACAAAGGAATGTCCACTAGGGCCTACGGAAGCAAGGAGGGAACTATTGCAGATAGGAAAGCTTACAGACTGTCTCTGAGGCTATCGGAGACATACAACCAGCCAGTAAGGGGCAGGCCAAGCAAAGCTTCTTGGAGGGCCAGCTAGGGGAAATGGCCCCAAGCCCCCTTTCAAATATATTCTGCTTCTAATTCTGGCAGGTTGGCTGTCAGAGGTGTATGAGGTACTCAAGAAAACATTTCATCTGAACAGTTAAACTTAGGTACAAAACGGAATTAGGCTCTGCCTGGCTGGAGTCCTTTGCAGTCAAAAAACCTTTGAAACTCTAACTCAGCCTAGAATTAAAATAAAAAGAATAAATGAAAGAAAATATGAAAAGTTTCTTGAATGTACTGAGGTTTTCCCAGTTAACTTTACCTCTGACAAAGAGAAATTCACATTTGCCAAGGGGATTTTTTCTTCCCACCATGTGGAATTAACAACAAGGGCTCTGTGTCCAAAGCTGAGTTGTTCTTCGTCTCTCCTAAATGATGACTTTATTGAGAAGAACAGTGTTTTGTTAACGAAGTGCTACACACCACTGACAGTCCTGCCCCAAAGACCTTTATCTGTTCAGCCAGCAATTACTACCAAAGTCAGGACTAATGGCACATTGATAATTGCTGTTATTGTTTGCATTCTTTTACGTGCCAACAAGAGCCTCTAGTCCCTTATCTTGTACTGAAGCCAACCCTCAAAAGCCGGAAAGTTGAAATCCTGACACTTCAACTCACAGCCCATTGTGAAGCTCACTCCTTTGTTTGTGCTGGGTTTTGCCAGATAATAAGCTAGATTCAGGGTCAGTAAAAAGCTTTGGAGCATAGTTTATGATGTTGGATACAGTTTCTCATTCTATATGTAAGTGAAATTGTATTTTCCAAAGTTCAAATCTATTATCTATTTCAGTCAACTCTTAGTACTTGACCTTGACCCTAACTCCTCCTGGTCTTACTTTTCACAGTGACCCTGAGACTGGATGCCAGGGCTGGGTGCCACAGTGGTACAATGATGCTTTGATTTAGCACATAAGATGCCAGAGAGCTGCTTTCAAATATCCAGATGTTTAGCATCACATGGAACAAAACGTGGACTCATTGGAAAATATTCCTTTTGTCATCTAACCTATCAACATATGCTTAGATGTAGGCTGCAGACAAGTGATTAGATTTTTCATATTCCAACATCCAGAAATTATCAAAGCTTCCCACACAGTTTCCAGTGTGCCAATCTTTTTATGTTGCTTGACAAACTGACAAAGAGTAAAAAGTTCCCTAACTCTTTAATAAGCTACCCACATCCGCATCAAAGCCCAACATGTTTCTGTGAGGTTCCAAGAGAAAAAAGTAAGCCTTGTTTTTTGCCCATGCACTGAAGCCCTAACCAATATAAGAAAGAGTTTTAACCTCTCTTAAGTGTGGCAGTGTGGGTTAATGTGCCTAACTGCAAAGCTGTTTGAACTACAAGGTTGGCAGTTTAAGCTCAAAAGCTGCTCCTCAGAAACCCTATATAGGGTTGTTGTGGGTTGGACTTGACTCGATGGCACTAAACAACAACAACCCAGACTCTGGAGTCCTGGTGTGGTGCTGTGGGTTAATGTGCTGGATTACAAAGTCAGTTTGAACTACAAGGTCGTCAGATCAAGCTCACCTACAGGTGAGCTTGAACTAGGAAATCCTATACGAGGTCACTATGGGTTGGAACCAACTTAACAACAACAACAGTTGTGTCTTTAGGAAACCTTCATTAAACATTAGGCTGATGACCACAAGATCAGCGATTCGAAACCACCAGTTTCTCTGAGGGAGAAAGACGAGGCTGTCGGCTTCCATAAACATTTATAGTCTCAGAAACCCTGAGGGGCAATTCTACTCTATCCTATAGGGACGCTATGAGTCAGAATCCACTCAACGGCAGTTGGTTATTCTATCTTTATGACCATGGTGGTTCAGTACTAGAATTCTTGCCTCCTATGTAGGAGATGGAGGTTTGATTCCCAACCAATGTACCTTATGTACAGCTACCATCCGTCGGCCGTTGGAGGCTTGGATGCAGCCTCCAGACTAAGACACAGTAGGAGGAAAGGTCTGGTAATCTACTTATGGAAATCAGCTGGGAAAAACCCTATGGATCACTACGATCTGATCCACAACTGATCATGGGGATCATGTAAGACCAGGTAGCATTGTTTCCCACTGGGGTCAGTGGAAATTATTTCATTGTAGTTTTTCTTAATAGTTTTTCTCATACTAGCTACCTGGAAACACAAATAAATTATCAGCAAACACTTCAAGTGGTGTCCAGGAGATGCTTATTTTTTTTCTTTCTTGGGAGATACTAGTTACACCCTGAGCTACTTTTTTACCTTTTGGCCAATTGATATTCAAATTGCTAATAACACCTACTCAATATTTGTTGTTATTGTCAAGTTGGTTCCGACTCATAGTGACCCTGTATAGGGTTTCCAAAGAGCATCTGATAGGTTTGAACCACCGACCTTGTGGTTCATGGTCCAGTGCTGATCCTACAGCTGACCTATTTGTCAGGCTCTGTGCTAAGTGCTTTAAAGACATTGCTCATTTAATTCTTTCAACAATGCTTTTTGGTATATACCATTATTAGTGCCAATTTGTAAGTGAGGAAACCGCAACTCAGAAAGGACAATCAGCTTGCTCAAGGTCACACAGTCACTGGGGTGTTGAAATACTAACCGTGTACCTGTAAACATGATGAGTGAAATGCTCTGTAGGATAAGCACTGGACTTCTTACCACAAGGTTGAGTCCACCAGCCACTGCATGGGAAAAGATGAGTCTTTTTGCTCCCGTAAAGATTTGTAGGCTTGGAAACCCAGTAAATCTACTCAATTGGCTCAACAGCACCTGTAAACAGGAGCTTCGTTCTGCTATTTTAATAAGCTCATAATAGTGTAGGGTGGGTCCTAAACCTAATCACTTCTGAGTTATCAAAAGAGCAGATTGATGCAGACACCTAGGGAAGAGGAAAGGCATGTGAGGGCTGTCTATAAGCTACAGAATGCCAAGGGTCAGACTGGGCAGACACCAGATGTAGGAGACAGGTTCACAGGAGTCAACATGGCCCAGACCCTAATTTGAACTTTTAGCCTCAGAACTGGGAGAAAATAAATTTCTGTTCTTTAAAGTCACCCTTTTGTATTTGTGTTCTAGCAGCACTCAGTAACTGAGACACATGCCCAACCCTAACTCTCCTCTTCATGGTTTAACTTTCCTTCTTTCTAAGGAGCAATTCCCATTCAAATATTAACTCCTGTCTGAGGTCCAGCTGACCCCACTCTTGTTTCTTCTTTTCCCATAACCACACCTATCTCAGTTACAGCACCTGAAATGTGTATGTAGAGTGTTGGTCACACACTCTGAAATTATTTGCTTGTTTGTCTGACTTTCACCATCCCATCTCCTCAGCCTACGGGCTGCCTTCATGAGTGTGGCTTGAGGCCCTGATGTAAATAGCCTCTCAATCGATGTTTATTGAGTCAGCGATGAGCTAAACGTGCACAAGCAATACTGATGTGTGAGTAGTTACCAACATTCATTCAACAGCTCCATGATCATGGAGATGTTCTAAATGCGGGCCTCTGCAGGTTTCTTAGGGTAGGGCTTCAATTGTGTTTTCACACTCCACTGTGGCATAGAGTTTCTGTGCTAATCTTTTGTATGATCTGTGAGATTGGCTTTAACTCTAGGGTGAGCAAGAGGGAAGGAAGAAAGGACCAGAGAGGGCCAGAAAGAGGTGGAGACATGCTGTTTCGACACCATGATTCCATATTTTCTGGAGCAAATAGTCTCAGGAGCCATGCTTGTTCCGAAGGACGCACTGGAAACAGATCTGACGAGTGAGTGTTCTGGAAGACCCTGAGCTCCAGGCCATCAGTGCTTCTAGTAGTCAGGATGAATGAAATCTGATTACACCACAGACACACAAGGAGATCTGAGTGGTGTTACAAGGCTCAGAGAAGGAGAACTAACTCATGTTAGTCAAGTGCATAAAGCTGATAGAAGTCAAGTTGATTGTTGTTTCAAATACCTTCTTTAGACAGCATAAGAGAAGACTATACACATGGACCTTGCCAGATGGAACACATAGAAATTCAAATAGACTACATCTGTGGAAAGAGAAGATGGAAAAGCTCCATATCATCAGTGAAGACAAGACCAGGGACAGACTGCGGAACAGACCATCAATTACTGATATGCAAATTCAAATTAAAGCTGAAGAAAATGAAAACAAATCTACGAGAGCCAAAATATGATCTTGAATTTATCCCTCCTGAATTTAGAGATCATCTGAAGAACAGATTTGATGAATTAAACACTAAAGACCAAAGACCAGAAGAGTTGTGGGATGACATCAAGAATATCATACATGAAGAGAGCAAAAAGTCATTAAGAAGACAAGAAAGAAGGAAAAGATCAAGATGGATGTCAGAAGAGACTCTGAAACTTGCTCTCCAACGTAGAGAAGCCAAAGCAAATGGAAAAATTGAAGAGGTGAAGGAGCTCTGGTAGCGTAGTGGCTACGAATCGGGCTGCGAACCTAAAGGTCAGCGGTTCGAAACTACCAGCCGCTCTGCGGGAGAAAGATGAGGCTTTCTACTCCCGTAAAGATTTACACCCTCGGAAACCCTGTACAGGGTCGCTATGGGTCGGAACCAACTCGATGGCACTTAACAACAACAAGTTCCCTTTCTATGTTAAATACTTTACACAAATGATTTTTTGATATGTATGTATATATATACATATCATATATGTATACAGCCAAGAGAGGTGTATGTAATTATTCTCAATGCACAGATGAAGTAAAACAAGATTGGGTAATTCAATAACTTAGTGAAAGAGCCACTGTTTGTGTCAGGCCCTGCTGACTCCGAACGTATATTCCTTTCTCTTTACCATGGGCTCGTAGCTTGCAATTATTGAGGGCAATGCTCTCAGACTTGGAGGCAGGTAATGATGCTATATACAGTATACAACTAGTTGATGCTGTAGGATCCACACTGGGCTAATAACCACAAGGTCAGCATTCAAACCCACCAGCTGCTCTGCAGGAGAAAGATGAGGCTTTCTGCTCCAGTAATGATTTACAGTCTCGGACACCATGAGTTGGAACTGACTCCACTGCACACCACCACCACAAGTTAAAAATCTAGTTGATGGAAGTGGGTTTAGTTTGCTTTTTGGTAACCAGTTACCATGGACTTAAACCCAAGTCTATCAGCATAAAACTGTGCTCCGCAGCATTTTTCAATAACTGATTTTTTAGAAGTAACTAGACTTCCAGACCGCTTTGCCTAGACACCTCTGGATGGACTTAAACCTCCAAACTTTTAGTTAGCAGTCAAGAGCTCTAATAGTTTGCAACACCCAGTGACGTCACTCTTCCCAATTATCTGGATAATAAATTGTGCCTGAGCATATTATGTAAGGAGTTCTGCTGGTTCTGTGGATTAAGCATTGGACTGCTCATTGGATGGTCAGTGGTTCAAATCCACCAACTGCTCCTCAGGAAAAAGGTGAGGCTGCCTGCTTCTATAAAGATTTCCAATCTCAGAAACCTTAAGGGGCAGTGCTACTAGTCTGTCCTAATGTTGCTGTGAACCAACTCAATGACAGTGTGTTTTTAAATGAATGTGTATGTGGGGGTTGCGGTTGTGAGAGGTACTTGTGGTTGCCACCACTTGCAGGAAGTATTGTCCTCTAACTGGAAATTTGAATACTCTCAGGCACGATAAGCACTGGACTGCTAACCACAAGGCCGGTGGATCAAACCCAACAACTGCTCCTTGGAAGCCCTATACAGGGTCACTATGAGTCAGAACCGACTGGACAGCACTTAACAACAACAGGGTTTCTGTAATAAGTCATTTGACCTGAACATACTTAACAGCAACTTAGCACTACTATTTACTTATAATACTGATATGAATCCCCATTTTAGAGGTGAGGAAACTGAGATGCAGAGAGATTAAGTAACTTCCGATAAGGATAGAAGGTGCTCAAATTTAGGTCTTTCTGACTCCAAAGTCCAAGATCTTAACAAGACAGGGTACAGTTTTCCCATCAACAAATGCTGCTTTCTGTAGAATGAGGGTATGTCTCTTCTCCCCGTTGAGGAGAACGCAAGTGCTCTCAGTGAATCTTGCAAGTGGCAAGAACCCAGGACAGACCGGCAAATCCAGCCAATAAGTGGCTAGCCCCCTAAAACCCAAGCTCCCCTCAAAACCATACAAGAGGAATCTAGAACTCATAATCTTGCCTAAGACTTATAACATCGTTACTGTTTAAAGTGCCACACGCCTCCGTTCTTCTCTGGAAAGAAAACAGGGCAGCCCACTTCTTGAGAGCTCCTTGAAAAATATGATGCTCCTTTTGATTGGTAGAAATACAGAACAGCAGCCTCGCCATGATCGTTTGCTTTTTAAAACGCATGTTCAGTGCATTTTCGGGCTTTTCTTCATAGCAGGAGGAAACAGGCTTTGTCACTTGCAGGAAGAAATCATTGACTGCTGGTCAGAGCAGTTCCTTGCATTCAACAATCATGACTGTTTTTTCTGTTACCGAGAGGAAATTCAGCAGAAGCAGCGCAGCGATTTCTGAAATGTGTGCATAGGAAGGAAAAAGCCAGAGGGGAGCTTGGTGGCCCCAGCCGGAAATGTGACCTCTTGTGCTTTCCTGAGGCAATGAGGTCAGAGATGTCCTTTCTCCTTCTCAGCTGGAAGTGCTAAGCCCCAGTGCTTCTCATCCCATGGTTCTGTGGAGGGTGAACGAATGCCTAATGTCTGTATCCAAACACCCTGTGGATTTTCCCCGAGGGCAATGGCTTGCTTCGCTGAGCTTTCCCGGATCTGGAGTGCGTCTTGATGTGCGTCTTGCATGCGTTCATGTCGACACTTTTTTAGACATGGAAGTACTCCTTGGAAAAAGAAAGCAGATGTTTACTTCCCTGTCATTAATATAGTAGTTGAGACAATACGTCTCAATAATCTTTGAATTACATCCCTGTTTCTCAGATATTAATGTGTATCCCTATTGCCTGGGAACTTGTTCAAGTGTAGGCTTTGCTTCCGTGGGTCTGAGGTAGGGCCTGATTTTTTTTTTTTTTTTTTTTTAAAGAACAATCAGTTATTGAGTTGATTCTAACTCATGGCAGTCACACATGTGCCAGAGTAGAACTGTGCTCTCTCTATAGGGTTTCCAACGACTGATTTGTCACAACTTGTTCCCGGCCTTCCTTCTGAGATGCCTCTGTTGTTGCTGTTAAGTGCCACGGAATCTGTTCTGACTCATCCAGACCCTGTATAGGTTTCAGAGGAACACCTGGTGGGCTCAAAATTCCAGCCTTGTGTGTCACAGACCAGTGCTGATCCTACAGCGCCACAGCAGAAGTCCTCTGTTGTTGTTGTTATTAAGCGCCATCGAGTTGGTTCCGACCCATAGCCACCCTATATAGGGTTTCCAAGGAGCTGCTGGTGAGCGTGAACCGCCGACCTTGCAGTTCAAACTGCTTTGCGGTCTGGCGCTCTAACCCACAGCGCCACACCAGGACTCGGGGTGGATTCAAATCACAGTCTTCTATTGGCGAGTTGTCAAGCACGCTAATGGTTTGTACCAGGTAGGGAAAGGGGCTGCGGTAAGAGTGTTGAGCCAGGACAGAGGGTAAATTCTGAAGAATTTCATTAGAATCTGGAGTGCTCATCATGAGAATCCCTCTTAACTTCCGGTATGAATGTTCAGTTATATAGATACTCTGGTAATGTAATTTACAAGGAATAGATACATATGTTAAGTACCTTTAAGAAGCAAGGTTTTGTGGTGGCCATAGTGTGATACTATTGTCTTTGCCTTCAGTGAGGGGCCTTTGCTTTGAGCCTAGGCTTGTGTGCTCAGCTGGGGCTCTAATGTAAGAAGGCCTGTCTGTGGAATGAGGAATGCAGGGCTGTCCTGACACCAGCCTCTGAACAGAGGATCTGAGAGAGAACTCATCCTGAGGACCCTGGCATGGCGCTGTACGATCACCACTAGACTGCTAACGGCAACATTGGTGGTTCAAACTTACCAGCTGTTCCTTGGAAACCCTACGCAGGGTGGCTATGAGTCGGAGCCATCTTGAGGACAAGTAACAACAACACTTAAGAATGCAGAAAGCCATCAGTGGTTCAGGGATATAATTCTCTATCTATCACTTGACTCAATTCAGGCCAGTGCTCCTGTGTGCAGCCACCACCCACTTGTCAGTGGAGGCTTCAATGTTGCTATGATACTGAACCAGTTATAGAGGAGCTTCCGGACTTAGACAGACTAGGAAGAAAGTCCTAGTGATCTGCTTCCCAAAATCACTTGGTGAAATCTCCGTGGATCATAACACAGGCGTCTCTTGCTCTTTGAAAGCTTACTTGGTGCCTCTTCATTTTCACAAAAGACCTAGCTATTTTTGCTAATGGAAAGAAATTCAAGGAGGATTTTCACTTCTATGAAAAAAAGGCGAAAAGCAAACCTAGCATTCAGCATTTGTTTTGCACACTGTTAAAGAGGTGGTAAGGGCAGAGTCTCCAAATTCCTTCCCTTTATGTACATACATTATTTCTATTTTATATTGTTTCTGCTTTTACTACATGCTCATCTTGTTTTAGGTTTTATGTGTTATTTGCTACGATTTGGCATGTTAATTTTGGGGTCTGGGAATGCTCAAACAATTTTCCCTTATAAAATAATTGGTAATTAATGGCTTCTTTGCTTTTCGCCATTTGGTTTATGGAAGATTTCCAAGAAAACTCTCTATGAATAGTGGGGGGTGCGTGTAATTCGATCTGCAGCCAATGATGGAGACAGCCAGAGCCAGGCAGTGTTGCATTTGTGGTGCCTGGGTCACCATGAGTAGGTGGTGAGCTTGATGGCAGCTAACAATAACAACTTGAGAGTGACCCAGTTGTAGTTAAGTGCCGTCGAGTTGGTTCCGACCCATAGCGACCCTGTACAGGGTTTCCGAGGCTGTAAATCTTTCCCGGAGCAGAAAGCCTCATCTTTCTTCTGCGGAGCCGCTGGTAGTTTCGAACTGCTGATCTAAAGGTTCGCAGCCCGAGTTGTTGTTGTTGTTAAGCAGCCCAAGTAGCAAAGTCTAAATCATTGGAATGAGTTGTTCAATACAAATCTCACTCCAGATTCAGATATTTGGGGACTTAAGGAGAGAAAGGAGTCCTGGTGTGGTGCTGTGGGTTAACGCTCCAGACTGCAAAGCCGTTTGATCTGCAAGGTTGGTGGTTCAAGCTCACCAGCAGCTCGTCGGAAACTCTACACAGGGTCATTATGGGTCGGAACTGACTCGACGGCACTTAACAACAACAAGGAAAGAAAGAACATGAACCAGACTTGAAAGGTGTTTCCCCAACTCTATATACTATTGGAAGGAGCTCTGGTAGCGTAATCGTTATGAATCAGGCTGCGAATCTTAAGGTCAGTAGTTCGAAACTATCAGCTGTTCTGTGGGAGAAAAGATGAGGCTTTCTGCTCCCGTAAAGATTTACAGCCTCAGAAACCCTGTACAGGGTTGCTATGAGTGGTAACCGACTCTATGGTACTTAACAACAACAACAGCATATACTATTGGCATCCTGGTGTGCTGCAGGATAAAGCACTGGAACGCAAAGTTGGTGGTTCAAATTCACCAGCCACTCCTCAGAAACCCTATATAGAGTTTGAGAAGAGTTGAAACCCTCAGCAGAGCAACAATATACCATTAGCATACAGTATACCATTAGCTGTCTCCATGCTTTGGGGCCTCCCACTAAGAAGTGATCAAATGATTTATTCCTGTAAAGATTACAGTCTCCTCCCCCTGAGAAAAAACCCCTAGGGGCAATTCTACTCTCTCATACAGGGTTGATATGGATTGGAATACACTTGATGACAACAAGAGTAACCACGACCCAACAATGGCAGAATACATTCTTTTCAAGCGCATGTGGAACAGTCACCAAAAGAGATCGTATCCTGAGTCTGAAAAACAGCTCATTCAATGAAATGAATAAACTTGAATCTATTTCAATAAACTGATGGGTATGGAGAAAATGATTGCATTGCTAAGTGCTGTCGAGTTGGTTCTGACTCATAGTGACCCTGCATAGGGTTTCTGAGGAGCAGCTGGAGGACTTGAACCACCAACCCTGTGGTTAGCAGACCAGTGCTTATCCAACTTGTTGTTGTTGTTGTTAAGTGCCATCAAGTCAGTTCCAAAGCATAGCGACCCTGTATAGGGTTTCCGAGGAGCAGCTAGTGAGCTTGAACCTCCGACTTTGTGGTTCACACCAGCTGTGCAGTCCAGCGCATTAACCCACAGTGCCACCTTATTTATCTCAACCTTGTTGTGAATATAGTGATAAAATCAAAAAGAGAAACATTAGGACCTAAAAGAAACTTAAGAATTAAATGGCTTAAATATGGAAAAAACAACAAGGGACCATAAAGGGGACTGAGTCACCCCACCTTCTGCCCAGCTTTGCTGTAAGCTCTCACTAGGGCTCAGCGCCGTATGGGCTCAGGGCTTTGATGGCGGTACCAAAGGCAGAATGCAGTAGCCTTGGTTATTCCTGGGAGAATGATGTACCAGGCTGAGCCAAGACTGAGCAGGAGGGCGGGGACTGGCCGTGCCCTTGACTACCAGGAGTGCTGGGGACAGCATACACAGACCCTGGGTTGATCAGTGGCTCTGTGACATGGACGAAAATCCAATTCTGAGGCCCTCCTCAAGATAGCGAACCATGGACCCTGAGGGCCAAAGGAAGTTACCTCTCCACGTCCCAGGTTCATTGGTTTTTGCGAACTCACTGGTGGGCTACCTCTGTATAATTTTCTTTGGTCCTAATATTGTTCATTCTATGCTTCTAACTCCAGTAATTGTAGCTTCTGAGAAAATGGTTTCTTTTACAATGCCTCTCTTAATGCCTCCACTGTGTTGGCAGTGCGTGGAGTCCTGGGAACAAATCTTTCTGAGGAACAAGTGATAGCCACCTGGGACGAAAGTCAGAACTGCTCCTTATTTGATTATTCAGTTATGTTTGATATCCATGAACAATAATGGGTTTGAAACCCCTTTTTAGAGCCAAGGCAGTAAAAGTTTCCTCAGATAATTCAGAAAGGCCAGGAACAGGTATATTGGGAATATGAGAAAAGGTTTTTAGAGAAAAACTACCCAAGTTTTGTA
>NW_006408540.1:21492982-21494176 GCF_000296735.1 Chrysochloris asiatica | reverse complement strand
GTATCCTATCTTATCTAAAGAATTACATCCTCCCTTTGTGAATTACATCCTTCCTTTGTAACAAATCCCTCCCTAAAAAAGAGAATAAAAGACTGAGGTAGAGTGAGTTCTGTGTGCAATGCTAGGCAAGATGTTTGCAGATCTGCCTACCTGCCAGTTTGCATCATATCTTTGTGTCTGTCTTTTTTGTGTATATTTCGTCTCTCTCTTTCTCTATCCCTTTCGCTGCCAGATCTCCCTTCTTTGTGACACCCACACTTCCTTGTCGAGGCTGGACCCCGACATAGGACCTCGACACAGGAGGGCACAGAACAAGGGAGAATTACACTCTGGCCGCCTATCTCCAGGCACATCCTGTGTCCACTGGTCGCTGCATCAGCTGTCCCTCACAAAAGCTCAAGATGACTGCGCCACTCCACACCAGCCCACAGGCCGTGCATTCTTCTTCTTCTCTCCCTGTTACTGTTCAGCCTCCTCTTCTAGTCGGCACTCAGCCCACCTTTCTGCCCTCTCTTCTGATGCTCTGGGTTCCAGCATCATCATTTGCGTCTGTTTCACCTTTGTCTTTGTTGCAGAGGGTCAGCTCAGTTCATCTGCCTACTTCACCATCTTGTCCTGGAAGTATCAGCAACACTTATTTTGAGGAACACAATTCAAACCGTACCAGGTTACTTCTCTTTTTAACATTCTTTTCCTCTCAGCTATCTCATGTAGTCCTGTTTTGTTTCTCTTTTTCAACCTAACTAAAGAATCTAGTGAAGTTATTCACTGGAGTATAAATTAATGAGAAGATCCATTTTCCTTCAGTCAAAACCAAGCATTTTTTAAGTGCCTGTTAGCCACCAAACTTACACAGCAAGAGATGATGAACTAGCCATGCTGTCACTGTGCCAATTCATCTCATTGGGGGTCTTCCTCCTTTTCGCTGACCCTCCATTTTACAAACCATGATTTCCTTCTCCACGGACTGGTCCCTCCTGTTAATAAGGAAGACCATTCTTCTTTCTAAGGAGCATTCTGACTGTAATTCTTCCAATACAGATTTGTTTTTTCTTCTAGACATTTGTGGTACTTTTTATGTTCTTCTCCAATTCCATAACTCAACTGCGTCAATTCTTCTACTGTCTTCCTTATTCACTGTCCAACATTCACATGCGGATAAAGGTATTGGAAATATCATGGTTTGGGTCAGGT
>NW_006408540.1:21471081-21487455 GCF_000296735.1 Chrysochloris asiatica | reverse complement strand
CATTTTTTTTTTTTTTTCATATAACCCATCTTCTTGGATTATTTGCTCAGCATACAGATGAATAAGTATGGTGAAAGAGTACAGCTCTGACTCACACCTTTCCTAATTTTAAACCATTGGGTGTTCCCGTGTTCTGTTCAAACAACTGCCTTTTGGTCTATGTACAGGTTCTTCATAAGCACAGTTAAGTGTTCCAGAATACTCATATTTCTCAATGTTATCCACAGCCTGTCATGATCCACACAATTGAAAGCCTTTGCGTAGTCAATAAAGCACAAGTAAATATCTTTCTAGTGTTCTCTGCTTTCAACCAAGATCCATTGGACATCAGCAATGATATCCCTCATTCTACAGCCTCTCTGAACCTGACTTGAACCTCTGGAAGTTCTCTGTCAATGTATGCTTGTATTACCTTGAGTAAAACTTTACTCACATGGGATATCAATGATATCATACGATGATTTCCTCATTCTGTTGGGTCACCTCTTTTTGGAATAGGCACATATACAGACCTCCTCCAGTCAGTGTGCCAGGTAGTTAGTTGTCCTCCAAATTTCTTGGTGTAGATGAGTGAGCCTCAAGTGCCACCTCACTTTGTTGAGAGATTTCAATGTGTATTCCATCAATTTGTAGCCTACCAGTTATTGATGCCTTTTTCTTTGCCAGTGACTTACATGAACCTTGGACTTCTTCCTTCAGGATCATTGGCTCTTATAGTGGATCTACAGAGACATATAATAGATTAGTGGGATCCCAATGAGTTGGAATCACCTGATGGCACTTAACAACAGCAAGTTCTGTGGAGGGAAGTTGTTGTTAAGTGCTGTCTAGTCAATTCTGACACCTAGCGACCCTGCATAGGGTTACTGAGCCTGGAAAATTTTAAGGGAGTAAAAAGCCTTATCTTGCTCCCATGAAGTGGCTGGTGGACTTAAACAGCCCGCTTTGTGGTTCTCAGTACAGTGCTTATATGTAGCCACTGCTCTCCCAGAGAGGGAAGAACTGGGAGTAAAAGCTAATGGATTTCTTTTGGGAGTGAGGAAATGCTCAAAAATGGACTTGCTGATAGTTGCATATATCTATGAATATACTAAAGTCCACTGAAATTGTACACTTCACTTGAGTGACTTTTACAATATATGAAATTTATCTGCTATAAAGAAATGCACAGAGAAATGGATATATTAAAAACAATTTATGGAAAAGTACTTTCATATACTCTTCAGCAAGTTTGATGGGTGAGAAGAAGTTGTTGGGGTTCAAGGTGCATGTTCAAGGCCCTGGGAGGTGTTAGCTGCCATGGTACTGTAGCCTGGGAGACAATTCCAGGATTGATTTTGCAACACTTCTGTGTGCAGCTGTGCTTGTCCTGCGGTCCCAGGCCACCAGACCTTCTGGGAGTTGATAGAGTCTGGCTCTGAACCTGAGACCCAGGTGTTAGGAGAATTCCTGGATTCAGCATCTGGCCAAGTTTCATCTGACCCTTGACCTCAGCAGCTGGAGCCCAATATTTTTCATGCAGAAAATGAATCCAAGAACTCCAGCTTTGCTATGATTATCAGGGCAGAATGCCATTACCATCTGAGGCCATCAATTCCTGCCATCAATCAGATTAATTCCAAATACCCAAGACAGACCTCTGTAGGACCTACACTGTCAGATTAATGAATGGCAGGAATAAAAGCCACTTTTCCAGACCTGGTGTAAGTCATTTTAAAATCAAGTCCTGCAATTCCAACTACGTTATTCACCATGGATAGTCTAAAGGAGAGTTCTTCAAAAATGGAATGTGTTCACCCCAAAGTGGGTACTAGACAATCTATTTGGGTGCAAGAGCTTCATCTTAGAATTCCCATAGTGTTTATTCCATCTTTTTAAGATTCTACTTTTGTTTCTGTTTTTTAATATACATAATATTTCAGAAAAATTGTGCATCTATACTTAATGTAAATAAAGTTTTTATAGAGTTGTTAGGGTCTGACTCGACTTCATGAGAGTGGGTTTAATTTTTTCATGTTTAACGTTTTCATTGATAATCGTATTTAGTATAAGAAAGTTTGGAAGACTGCTGCTCTGAAGGGAGTTCTGACCTATTGTGAGTTGAAGGAGCACAGAACAATAGAAATGATTTATTTTTGAGACCTATTCTAAAAGGAGAAGCTGGACTACAAACTAATTTTGTTTTGTCTTGTTTTTGTAATCATGAATTCATTATAACAAAGGTGAAATCTCTAGAGTTCAATCTTCATTCCAGGATACATGATAGTGAACCCACATGGCAGACTCTGTATCCCTCCTCTCCATGGATTGGGGTGATCAGACTCCCAGCTGTAGGCTCAACCCTTTTCTAGGTCAAACGGTTTACCCTAACTTTGTTGTTCTTAGGTGTCTTTGAGTAGATTTGACTCATAGAATGAAACATAACCCATTTTTGTGCCACCCTCAAATCATTGCTATGATTGAGTCTATTGTAAATCTATCACTTTGAGGGACTTCCTCTTTACTTTACTAACTTGATGCCCTTCTCGAGGGACTGGTCCCTCCTGATAACATGTCCACGGTACGTGACACAGTCTCATCGTCCTGACAACCAAGGAGCATTCCAACTGTAACTCTTACAAGACAGAGTTGCTTGTTGCTGCTAAATGCCCTCGAGGCACTTCCAACTCATAGCGACCCTGTATAGGGTTTCCAAGGAGTAGCTGGTGCATTGAACTGCTTATCTTGTGGTTTGTAGTCCAGTATTGATCCTACAGCGCCACACCGGAAGTCCATGATACATCCTGTATCCTTCCCCAACACTATAATTGATATTGTTTAATAGTTTCCTCATTCCATTGGATCATATTTCTTTGGAATGGGCATGTTTCTGTATGTCTTCTAGTTCATTACCAGGTCTTCCAAACTTTCTGGCTTAGATGAGTGGGGCCTCCAGTGTTGCATCCATTAGTTAAAACACCTCCGTTGTCATTTTCTCAATTACTGCAGAGTTGCTTTTCACCAATGAGTTCAGTGCAGCTTGAACATCCTCCTTTAGTACCATCAGTTCTTAATTATATTTATGCTACGTATCAAAATGATTGAATGTTGACTTTTTAATTTGGGTCCAATGATTACGAGGTTACTGTTTATCTATCCAATTGACTAGTATTGTGTGGTTCTCCATTTTGCATCTGTTATAATTATCCTCCATTCTGTGATATTTTGCAATTATCTTTTACTTTATGTGCTGTAAATCTGAATGAGGCTGGGTGAATGTGGGGTGTATCTTGAGACAGTCTTACAAACAAGTAAACTTGAATCTTACCCTTACTTAAAACATACTCTTATTCAAGTTATACTCTTAAGCTGTTGTAAGTGGAGTTTGCTTGGGAATGTGACCTGAATCCAATGTAATGTACAGATTCTCTGGCAAGGGTCTCCTCTGTTTGGGATCGTGCATCCAGCTCATCATCACCTGACCTCTGGGTCTTAGGATTTGAGCTAGTAACCTGGCATCTGACCAGCCAATTTTGAGACCCTATGTGGGTTGCTATGAGTTGGAACCTACTCAACAGCACATAACAACAGCAGTAAGAGATCAATATTACAAGGTAGTCTGGTGGCCAAATGGTTAAGCTCTCAGCTGTTTACTGACTGGAATTTAAATGATCTTACTTGTTTGTCCTGGCTCTAACTCCTCCATAGCTCTGAACACATGATTACCTATTGGATTTCCTGGCTGACTAAGAGAATGGGATTTCATCCCAGTTCAGGTGGGTCATAGTGATCACCAATTGCCTAACCTCCAAACTGCCTCAGCTTTAGTCTGGTCAGTAGTGCATCCTACAAAGACTACATTTTGCTTGGGGCCACAATCAACACTCATGGAAGCAGAAGTAAAAAAAAAAAATCAAATGACATATTGCACTAGGAATTCTGGTGTGGTGCTGTAAGATAAGCACTGGACTGCTAACCAGAATGTCAATGGCTCAACCCCATCAGTCACTCCTCAGAAAACCTTTACAGCAAATATGCTGCACAACACCTCTTTAAAATGTTCAAGAATAAAAATATCAGTTTGAGGACTAAGGTGCGCCTGACCTAAGCCATGATATTTTCAATAACCTCATATGCATGTGGAATTCAAACAATGAATAAGGAAGCCCATAGAAGAATTGATGCCTTTGAGTTATGGTGTCGGAAAAGAAGATTGCAGATAATATGGACTGCCAGAAGAACAAACAGGTTTGTGTTGGAAGAGGTACAACCAGAAATCTCCTTGGAGACAAGGATGGTGAGATTTCACCTCTAATATTTCAGATCAGTTCCTGGAGAAGGACATTATGCTTGGTGAAGCAGACAGTCTGCGAAAAAGGGAAAGACCCTCAGTGAGATGAATTAGCACAATGATGGCAGCAATGGGCTCGAGCGTAGTGCGTAGTGACAATTGTCAGGATGGGCGCAGGACCCAGCAGTGCTCCTTGTACTGTGCATAGGGTCACTATGAGTCAGAACTGACACACGATGGCACTTAATAATAACAACAACATAGTCCTACTTCATCTTCCTCATATCTAAAATTGTTTCAATTGTCTCCTTCCCAGGACGATTGTTGACGTGAACAGTGTGTTACAATTGCTATAAAAGTATGCAGTGCTTTTGTAACTGCAATTCTGAGAAATCTTTCAGACATCATGTACTTCACCTTCTTACTTCTCAGGCGTCATAACAGCTAACGTAACTTGTCAAGTTACTCAACATTTTCACAGAACATTTCATATCACTATTTTTATCCAGCTGATTGTATGAGATGAAAGTTCTTGTTGATGTCTAACTTAGAGTCCTCCTCTGTAGCCTTTCACCCTAGAGGGTGGTCTTTAGTAGACCCTCATCCAAGTGGGTGTTCATCACTACCGAGACCAGATTCCTCAGTGGGTGTTAACTATTAACGTTCTTCAAAGTTTGTCCTATAATAAACAACAGTCAGATCAGAAAGAGATCATAATGTAAAAGAAACAACGCTTAATCTTTTACTTATTTTTGGTATCTCATATGGACTCCAATGGAGTCCTGATGTGGCGCTGTGGGTTAGTGCGCTGGAATGAAAAGTCAGTATGAACCGCAAGGTCGGTGGTTCAAGCTCACCAGCTGCTCCTAGGAAACCCTCTACAGGGTCTCCATGGGTCAGAACCAACTTGATGGCACTTAGCAACAACAACTACAAATTGATTCTAAGGAGCTCTGGTAGTGAAGTGGTTATGAGTCGGGCTGCTAATCACGCGGTCAGCAGTTAGAAACTACCAACTGTTCTTCAGGAGAAAGATAAGGCTTTCTGTTTCCGTGAAGATTTTTACAGCCTCGGAAACCCTGTACAGAATCGCTATGAGTCGGAACCGACTCCACGATATACCATCACCACCATATTGACCCACAGCTGCTCCTCATAAATCCATAAAGGGTCGCTTTGAATCAGAACTGACTTGACTCAGTGATTAACAACAACAGCTGCATGCTGTCTCTTCGTTTGTTGCCGATTCTAAGCAGACACATCCTAAAACGATGTAGTAATAATAATAATAAATATAAACTAGTAATGGAAGCGGTGATGGTTCCGTGGTAGAATTCTTGCCTTCCAAGCCGGAGAACCAGGTTCAGTGGAGGCTTGCTGGTTGCTGTGATGATGAAGAGATTTCAGCAGTTTCCAGATTAAGAAGGACTTGCAAGAAAGGCCTGGTGATTTACTTTCCAAAATCAGCCTGTAAAAGCTCTATGAATCACAATAATTCCATCCTCAACATATCATGGAACCTATCGTGGAGTCCTGGTGTGGCGCTGTGGGATAAACCATTGAACCACAAAGTCGGCTTGAACTGTAAGGTTGGCGGTTCAAACTCACCAGCCGCTCCTTGGAAAGCCTATACAGGGTTGTTATGAGTCCATACCGACTCAAGAGCACTTAACAAGAGCAACAGCAATCATGGGGTGGAGCCTGTGTTCCATGTACAAGAGATCACTGTGAGTCAGGGACCAACTTGATAGTGCTAACAACAACAACGTTAAAAAGGTATTATTATTATCTCCATGCCACAAAGGCTGGACCGCAGAGAATTTGACTAGCTTGTCCAAGTCTGCTCATAGGGGAAAGATTGAATCAGGGTTTAAACCAGGCAGCCTATTTCCGGAGCCTATACACCTAACCACCACTCTCTTCCGGGTCTCTGACCAACAACACTGTGCTTCCAAAAACAAAGGGAAAAGTCTTGCCAGCTGTTTTCTATTGGACAACCTGGTTTCTTCCGGACTCATGCTAATACGGAATCCTAGGGTACTAGTCTATTTCCATCTGAGGAAAGTGGATCTTTGTGTTATCGTGGACTTCATTCCTAATGTGAAATTCTTCTGCCTAACAGTGAACTGTACCCAGTGTCAGACCCTGGCTTTTGACTCTGTACTCTCGAGTAGGGAACTAGGCAGTTCTCAACCTCGAAGAGATGCTCACAGTTGAAGCACTTTGAAAGTTAAATCATATTATTTTATTGTGAGTCAGTTTACCAAAAGCTCTCAAAATCAGTTACCTTCTTTGTCTGGCTTTCAATAGCATTGCTTTCAGCCAATGGTTACCTACGTGCCTCAAGTCTCCATTAGGGCAAAGCATAAGATTCTATTTGAACAAAATGGCTTTGATGTTCTCCCTCTTCCAAAAATCCAATTCCTCACAACCACATCACTGAGCAATTTTGCAGGGTAGTAATTAAGACCACATTTCCCTAACGTGATTTTCTGGTCACTGATAAGTTACATGAATGGAGTATTCAGGTTCTAATGTCCCACACAACTCTTTTTCACTCTTGGCATCTAGTGACTCTGTTCTTTAAGGTGAAGAAGGGAAGCCGTCCATCTTCAATCTCTTAGTCTTTCCTGCCCATGATACTTGGGTGTTGGAACATGTTCTTACTCTTGAGGATAAAGACATGATCACAGTCTAAAGACTAGTTTCTATCACATGTCTGCCATTTTGACATACTGTGGTGGCTTTACATGTTGTGATGCTGAAAACTATGCTACATGTGTTTCAAATACCAACAGGGTCACCACTGGTGGACAGGTTTCAGTGGACCTTCCAGACTAAGACAGACGAGGAATAAAGACCTGGAGATCTACTTCTGAAAATCAGTCAATGATAAACCCTCTGGTTCCCAACAGAGCATTGTCTGGTATAATATTGGAAGAGAAATGCTGTAAAAATTAAGAGAATCGCTCAGGACCGGGCTTTGGCAACTAAGGATGACAAAGGGTGATTTTGTAGACAGGAGTTAATCCTGTCTGGTGAAAGGGAAGAGTTAGCCCAGCAGAAACAGGCCTTCTCACTGCAAGTTTGGAACTTGTAGTCCTGGGTTTGGAGGGAAAAGAAAGGTGAACATGTTTTCCTACCAGAGACCCCCTTTTCCTCACAGTACACCTTGTGGAGTCAGAAAAGAGCCCTTAAAAAGAACTACATAGGAACCTTAGGAGCCCTCGTGTAGTTTTGTAAGAGAAGCACAAAGTCGGCGCTTCAAACCCACCAAACGCTCCTCGGCAACCCTATGAGAATCAATATGAGTCAAAACTGACTGAAGGGCACATAAAAACAACAAGGACCCTTAGGGGGCAGTGAGTGTACCCTAACGGAGAGGGATAACGCAGGAAAGGAGAATGAGAATGGTTGGATAATTTGAAGAATGTCACCAATGGCTGAATTGTACACGCAGAAATCGTTGAAATGTGTGTATGCTTTGCTGTGTATATCTTCAACATGAGCTATAACAACAGCAACAACTTTGCATGGAAGCAGAAATAGGCAATTTGATATTGAACTTAAAAGGCTCCTACCAACTGTACGAATGACCGTGTCCATTCAGATTCACTGTTTGTGTCATCCAGGGACTGCAGTTAGGAGTCCCAGCCAGGACTAAACTTGAGCTCTTTGCGCCTTGTAGACTTGCCATAAGTGCCTAGCAAAGTCACAATCTAAGGAAGGCTGAGAGCCCTTCCTGACAATAACAATAACCACAGGGCATCATTTGTGGGTATGCCCAATTCCCCCTGCTCCCCTCTCCTCAGACTCTGAGCAACTTGCTAGCAAGAGCTTTCTTTATGTCTTTGCATTTCAATACCTAGCAACCTGCACAGCATACAATAGAACCACAACAAATAGTTGTGAATGAATGAATGAATAAACAAACAAAAGAATAAACCGCCTCTCAGGGGGCACAGGCTACTCAGCCCCCAAAACAAACTTGTCAGAAGAGAATAGTCTATTCAATTCACCAGTCCTTGGATATCTGGCCTGATGCCAGAGGTAACGCTTAATGCATTATTTTGTTTTGTTTATAAACCCAGATTTGGAGCTGGGAAAAATAAATCATTATTCACACTAGTGCAAAATGGTATGAAGATTATGTTTCTAAGTTGTTTTTTTTAACTGTAAGATAAATGATAAATCATAAGAGTCCATTCCCTTCAACTGTGTCCTCTTCACTTATTTTTACCTGGTATTGGCCAATGGCCTTATCCTAAAAAGCAAGAAAAGTGAAGTCTGGCTCCCTCTTGTGGCCTTCTATTTGTTAAACCAGGGCTTCTAAACGATTCTTCCTGGTTCAATTATTGCTAATCAAGCAAAACCAGAACAGACCGGAATTTTTTAAGATGTGGGTGAACTGGAATGACAACCACTGGAGTGGAAAAAATTATGGGCTGATAACCTACTAGAAATGTACTCTCCTTCTGAGAAAACAAGGGCAGCTTGTGCTTGCACAGCAACCAAATGTCTTGATTGGCACCTTGGTGCCATTTTCAAAGATGGCACCCAACCTGTCCACCTTGAATGGCACGCCACACTCCTGGCGGTCATTCAATCTCCCCAATCCTAAAAAGGCTCACTTTGCCTCTTCTGTGCCTCCCACTCCAGGTCTTTGGCCCATAATTTGTCCTGTTCGGGTTACTTACATTTTAAATATTTGAGTCTGTTTTGGTTTTGCTGTGTTGGCCATGACTGAGCTAGTTCAAACAGGTTTAAAGTCTTGCAATAAACAGAACTGCAATGAGAAGTTTTGTTGTCATGGCCATGTTTATCCACTCCACAGCATTATGCTTCCCTGAAGGGAGTTTTATTCCTTTATACTCAATGCACTTCTAACACTAGCTGAATCAACGTGATATCAGGATACTCCACCCACCAAAGGTATAGTCAGGCTGTGTTCAAGATTGAATTATATCCCCCCAAAATAGGGGGTTGTTTCAAAAAGTTTGTGAAGAAATGGAATTTTTCTATGAACTCTTTCACAAAACAGTGGTAGTAGATTTTTTATTATTGTTGTAAATGTGCATTACTTGGTATGGAGATACAGTTGTTGTTGATATGTGCCATGGAGTCGGTTCCGACTCATAGAGACCCTGTACAGGGTTTCTGAGGCTGTAAACCTTTACGGGAGCAGAAAGCCTCATCTTTCTCCTGCGGAACAGCTGGTAGTTTCGTACTGCTGACCCTGATGTTCACAGCCTGATTTGTAACCACTACACTACCAGAGATACAGAGAAGTGAGGAATAGAGGGCATTTGATGGAGCGATCTGGAGTCATTGGCTGCATTTAAGTCCACGCTGTTTGACCTCAAGCAATTGTCTCAACTCTGCTTAACAACAACCATTTTGCAATCAATGTTGTAAAATAAGCGCTGGACTGCTAACTGCAAGGTCTGCAGTTCAAGCACACCAACCACTTCTTCGAACCCCTATACACAGTCGATATGAGTCAGGACCAATTCCACAGCACTTATAAACAACAACAATTAACCTAAAGTTTGACAGTTTTAATACATCCAGAAGCACCGAGGAAGAAAGGCCTGGTGATTTGCTGCCATAAAGATTACAGACAAGAAAAATGTCTGGAGTAGTTATTGGTTCTACTCTGTAACACAACAAAGGGAACAGGAACTCTATGGATATCAGTTGTTGTTGTTGTTTTGTGCTGTGGAGTCAGTTCTGACTCATAGCGACCCCGTACAAGGTTTCCATGGATATCAGTAAGACCGTCTAATCTTTTTCTCTTTTTTTGAGTTTCAAAGTTACATCGTTTCAGTACGATGGTATTGTCACACCTAGGAGGATGGTATTGAAAGCTCTGGTAGCATAGTGGTTCCAAATCGGGCTGCTAATCTCAAGGTCAGCAGTTCAAAACTACCAGTGGCTCCATGGGAGACAGATGTGGAATTCTGCTCCTGTAAAGATATATAGCCTTGGAAACCCTATGCAGGGTTGCTATGGGTCGGAATTGACTTGGCGGCATTTAATAACAACAAAGTGTGGCACTAGACTGCAAGGTCAGTGGCTGGAACTCATCCTCTCCTAGGAAACCCTATACAGGGTCACTATGAATAGGAACCTACTGGAAGGTATTTAACAACAAGGAAAAAGCCTTTCAGTTCTCTACAGCCAAGTCCCATTTGTGAAGTTCAAGGCCCTTTATGTAAGTTGGTGTTGGTGTTAAGTGCCCTTCAGTCAGTTCCAACTCTGTATAGGGTTTCCGAGGAGCGACTGGTAAGCTTGAACCACCGACCTTGCTGTTCAAATGGAATTTGCACTCCAGTGCATTAACCCACAGCGTCACACCAGGACTCTTTAAATAACTGGATAAGACTATTGTCAACACAGAAGGAAGTCCTGCATATTTGCTTCTAGCAGCAGATGTTGCCTGAGTACACCCCCACCTCTACTAAAGGAAACTATGTCTCAAGGGCATGGGGGTGGGAGGGCATTGGTTACTTACATATCCCTGTAAACAGCTTCATCTCTATGACATCTCACCTTATTCAATATTCATAATTCAGATACCCCTTGACCGATTAGGAGACTAACAATGTTCTTCGTCCAACTAGCTTCCTTATCGGCAAAAAGCCAATAGTAATCCCAGCTTCATAAACTCACTGCTTCTACTTCTGGCTGCTGCATGCCATTGTCCTCCCCCTGACCCCTTTATCCCAACACACACATTTTCCTAGTCAGGTGGGGTTCTCCTGGCCCTTAGGAAATGGTTCCCTACCATTAATTAAATCTTTATCTACGGAAAGTCAGATACGGTTTCAGTGGTTTGTGATAGAATTCTTGTTTTCCCTGCTGAGACCTAAGAAACTCCCGGCCAGTGCCCCCATGTGCAGCCTCCACTGGTGGGCCAGTGGAGGCTCGTGGGTTGCTATGCTGCTGATCAGGTTTCAGCAAAGCTTCCAGACTAAGTAGAAAGACTTGGCTATTTAGTTCACAAAATAAGTCAATGAATACCCTGTGGATAGCAATGGCACAATCCCTGACTGATCATGGGGATGGCGCAGGATCAAGCAGTGATTTGTTTCTTGTGCTTGAGGTCACTATGAGTCAGCTAACAGCAGCCACAACAGAGAAAGTCAGAAAACTTTAACCAACAAGTGAGATCTTTAACTAAGAACCTTAGGAACATCTACCCTTTTAACAGCATCTGAAAGAGAATTTCAGATGAATGTTTCATGGATAAAGAATTATTAAAAACCAAGTTATTAATAAACTATGGATAACATTGTGAAGAATGGGCATTCCAGAACACTTAATTGTGCTCATCAGTAACCTGTACATAAACATAGAGGCAGTTGTTCCAATAGTACATGAAAACACTGACTGGTTTAAAATCAGGACAGATGTGCGTCAGGGTTGTATCCCTTCACCTAATTTATTCAATCTGTATGCTAAGCAAATAATCTGAGAAAGAACTGGGTTATTTGAAGACTGTGACATCAGGATTGGAGAAAGACACATTACCAAACGGTGACATGCAGATGATACAACCTTGCTTGCTAGAAGCAAAAGGTACTTAAAATATTTACTGATTAAGGTCAAAGACCACAACCTTTAGTATAGATTGTACCTCAGTGAAAACAAAAATTCTCACAAGTGGACCAGTAAATAACATCATGATAAATGAAGAAAAGACTGAAGTTGTCAAAGACTTCATTTTGCTTGGATCCACTATCAATACTCATGGAAGCAGCAGTCATGAAGTCAAATGATGGAGGACTTCAGGCAAGATGGTGGAATTGGCTTATATGCTATACAGACCTTCTTCAACAAAGATACAGGAGACTAAATGAAACAGACACAGAGGGCAATCCTGGAACCCTGGGCTTCAGAGGAAAGGTTAGAGGAGTGTACTGAATACCTACTAGGAGGAGAAGCTGAGTAGCATAGTGAAAGAAGGAGACTGTTTGGTGAATGGACTGCTGGCCAACTCCATTTGAACCAGTGTGAGGCGGATGCCCACTGTGCCGCCGTGGTTCCTAGATTCAGGCCAGCTCTTCTCCAGATCTCCAGAACCCACAGAACCTCCAGACTAGGATTAGACTGACAGGACCCTTCATAATCCGCTGCCCTGCCACCAGCTGCCCTCTGGTTCTGACAGACACTGAAACTAGCAACCTGGAGAACTTCCACAAACTGCTCCCAGATTGAGTGTGGTGAACATAGACAACACCTAGGCCAACAGGAACTCTGCCTCGGGCTGGGCACTCAGCCTTTACATCTCTCCTCCACCCACCTCACTAGTTCCTTAGGTAGCAGGAGCCCCCAAGAGCTTTCTATCCTTTGGGTCCAACAACTGCACTGTTTTTTTGTTTATTTTTCTTTTTATCATTTTTTGTTTGTTTGTTTGTTGTATTCTTTCTTCTTCTGCCTTTCCCATCTCTTGATTTTTATCCTTTCTCTTTCATCCTTTGGCTTTGCTTCTTTTGTTTCTCATTTCCATCCTCTTCTCCTTTTTTTTCCCCTTGATTTCTCTTTACTACACTCTAGTCTCTTTCTCTCTTCATCTTCCTTCTCTCTGCTTTTTAGTATTTTTCTCTTCCTTTCATTTTCTGTCTTGTTTTTCCCTTGTACAGCTCTATTTTCCTGTCCCTCTGTTCTCTTTTTAGTTATTATACTCTTGTTGCTGACCATTTGTTTTCTTTTTCTTTTTTCTGTTAGTATGTTTTGTTTACATTGTCATTTGCTTGTTCTGTTTTGCCTTACTGTGTGTGTTTTCCCCTCTTGCACCATCTGTTGGCAGGCAAGAACTGTGCCTGTACAGCCATACTGTCTACAGCTCTACCGGTGTGGCGCTGTGGGTTAATGCGCCAGACTGCAAAGCCGTTTGAACTGCAAAGTAGGTGGTTCAAGCTCATCAGCTGCTCCTCGGAAACCCTATACAGGGTCGTTATGGGTCAGAACCGACTTGACGGCACTTAACAATAATAACAACATACCACCTCATCAATGATAGACAGCAGCCAACACCAGACAAACCCACCCTACACTGAGCTGCATGAACAGGTGCACATATTTCAATTCTCTAATCACACCCACCAGGGGACGGTTAGTGAGAGTCTAAGAACACACCAACATAATATCATCAATTAAAAACAACTACAATGATACCACAATGTCTCAGAGACAACAGAATTTAACTCACACAAACAAGAGAGAGTGGGTTGAGCAAATGACTTAGATGTGGAGTCAGAAAATGTTTCTGAGGAAGAAAGAGTAATGGGACTACCTGAGAAAGAATTCATAAGAATGCTATTTAGGTACTTTCAGTGGATTGACAGAAAAATCAAAGAAAGCAAGGAGAACACAGAGAAAAAAAAAAAAAAAACTTTAGGAAAACACTGTAAGAACCAATAGACAAAATAAATGCAAAATTTGAAACAACACAAATCATGCAAATAGAAATCTAGATTAATACTAAAATCTCAGAAATGAGCAACATGTTGAAAGGGCTAAGAAGTAGTTATGAAATCAATGGAAGCCCGAATTAGTAATCTGGAAGATAAATCTCTCATTACTAGCAAACTAGAAGAACAATCTGAAAAAAAAAAAAGAAAGAAAGAATCGGAAGAAAGCCTGAGATTTATGTGGGACACCATGAAGAAGGAAATTTTTTGGGTAGTCAGAATTCTAGAACAGGAAGAGACAATAAAAAGCATGGAGAAAACTGTTGGAAAGTTGCTGAAAGAAAACTTCCCTAACATCATGAAAGATGACAAGATAACCATTCAAAAAGTTGAATGAACCCCAACAGGATAGACTCCAAAAGAAAACCACCAATGCATGTAATAATCAAACTTTCCAAAACCGAAGACAAAAGAAACATCCTGGGAGCAGTTCCGGACAAATGAAATGTTACCTAGAAAGGAAAATCAGTAAGACTAAACTTTGAGGATACTTAGTGGTTTAGCAGTTAAGAAGTAGTTACTGAGACTTCCAGCAAGATAGAGGACTAGAAAGACATATTACACTGACCCTCTACAACAAAGGTACTAGAGACTACATGAAAGAGACACAGATAAAAATTCTGGAACCCTGATGAACTTCAAAGGAAAGGTTAGAAACATGGATGGACTGTTTGCTGGGAGGAGAAGCTGAGCGAGAGAGGGAGACTGACTGATGAATGGGTGGCCAGATTCAACAAGACCATCTTGTAAGGAACTTTGGCAACAGAAGGTGTCTTAGCAGAGTAAATTCACACAGGTGATGGGAAAGGTATGAGTCCTTCTTTTTCTCCATAGTCTCCTGGGTACCAGAAGTATGGCCAGCTCCCACCTGAGCCTAGCCTGCTCTCTGGGTGTTCGGAGCATGTGGTTGGGAGTCATGCCAGTGTGAGGTGGGGGCCAGCTAGACCATTTTTGTCTACTGCTTTGGTGTCTGGGTTCAGGTGGGATGAGTTCTAGACCTACAGAACCTGCAGAGCCACCAAACCAGTATTTAATCAGTCATCATACCCCGAGCTGTCCTGCCCCTGTGGTCCTAATAGACACTGAAACCAGCTCCATTATGGGCCTCCATGAACTACTTCTGAATCGAGTGCCCTGAACACAGAAAACAATGAGGCCAATAGGAACTCAATTTAAGGCCAGAAACTCTGCTGCCACATCCCTCCCACACCCACCTTGTGAGCTCGTTGGTTTTCCGAAGCCAATGGAGTTTTCTCCTCTCCAGGTACAACAGCTGAAATGTTTTTTCGTTTGGGGTTTGGTTTTTACCCCTCGTAGTTTCACTGGTTTTGTTTATTCGTTCTCCTTTTTGCATTCCCTTGAACTTTACCCTTTCTAGCTTCACATTTACTTTTCCTTCTTGTCTTCTGTTTGCTATTTCCCCTCTTTTCTTCCCTCCTTCTTTTGATCCTTCTATGCTACTTTCTATTATTTATTTTCATGTCTCCTGCTTTTTCTAAGTCTTTTAAAAAATGTCTTCCTTTTATTACCTATCTTAGTTTTCTCTTCTATAGCGCCATTCCTGACCATCTTTTACCTTTATAATTATTATATTCTTTTTTTTTCAGACTGCTGCCTAACTTAATGTCTTTTTTCTCTTTAAAATGTTTTCTCTTTTCATTGTTGTTTCCTTTTTTGAAAATTCTCTTTTGTTTTCTTCATTGTAATGAATCAAAGTATATGATTTAATGAATATAAAACTGATGATTTGCTATGTAAACACTCAATTCATAATAAAAAAGTTTAAAGAAAAAAAGAGATTAAGCTCTTATTTCTCAGCAAAAACCATGCAGGCATGAAGGCAATGAAATGACATATACAAAATTTTGAAAGAAAAAAAAATTGTCAACTGAAGATCATCTACCCAGCAAAGCTGTGACTCAAATACTGTGTCAAAATTAGGAAATTTCATGAAAAACATAAATTAGAGGAATTTGTAATAACCAGATCAACTTCACAAAAAAGTGCTAAAGGGTGTTCTTTGGACTGAGAACCAACAACAGCAGACAACAATGAGATTATCATACATGACAACACCATCCAGGACTCAATCCAGATATACAAATGTCTAAAGCAAAACAAATCTACAAGATTGAAAATAGGGAACCAGAAATATAATGTATAATGAAGTCAACTACATAGCAAAAAGAGGAAACAGTGTAGATACAGAACTTCCCAATGGTCAGGAAGTCAAGTAGATTTCAAGATAAAACAGACTTTTAAATAGGGGAGAATTAATAAATTGCAGGGTAACCTCAAAGAAAATGAAACACTTTCACATCAAATTTTTAAAAAGAGGAAAATTAGAAATATCTGTTGCTGTTGTTTGGTGCCATTGAGTCGATACCAACTCATAGCCACCTTATGCACAGCAGAATGAAACACTGCTTGATCCTGGGCCACGCTTGAGACCATCAATGCTGCCACTTGGCCAATCCACCTCATTGGGGGGTCTTCCTCTTTTTCTTTGTCCACCTTACCAAACATGATATCCTTCTCCAGTGACTTATCCCTCCTGACAATATGTATGAAGTATGAGAGATGAAGTTTGGCCATTTTGGCCTCCAAGGAGCACTCTGGCTGCACTTC
>NW_006408540.1:21453684-21470019 GCF_000296735.1 Chrysochloris asiatica | reverse complement strand
GGCCAGATAGTTATCTTCCAAATTTCTTGGCAGAGATGAATGAGTGCCTCCTCTGCTGCCTCGCTTTCTTGAAAGATTTCAATTTTTATTCCATCAATTCCTGGTGCCTTATTCTTTGTCAATTCCTTCAATGCACCTTGGACTTCCTCCTTCAGTATCAGTGGCTTTTGATCACATGCTACCTCATGAAACGGTTGAACATTAACCATTTCCTTTTGGTACAGTGATTCTGTGTATTCCTCCCATTTTCTCTTGATGTAGAAACATTTAGTAAATATTAAAACAACAGCAATGAACACAATGAAAAGAAAACCCATAAACAAAATCCACCCAGTGCAGAAACTTATGTGCAAGAAAGAAACTAGCAACACCATAAAAAAACCACACAGCAAAATGACAGCAATCAATTAATGTTGATCAATAATTACATTGAATGTAAGTGGATTAAATGCACCAGTCAAGAGACAGAGAATAGAAGAATAGATACAAACTTTGGTACATACACACAATAGAATACTATGCAACATTAAAGAATAACAATGAATCTGTGAAACATAACATGGATGAACCTGGAGGACATTATGCTGAGTGACGTCAATCACAAAAGGACAACTATTTTAAGAGACCACTGTTCTAAAATGTTAAGAAAGGGGTTTCCTGATAAAATAAACATTTTATGATGATTATGGGACAGGGAGGGAAAAATTATTCATGAGGTAGGGTTAAATGGGTGATGGGGAAGGCAATCGACAAGAGGGAAGTTGACACAGGAAACATGAAGGTAGTGGAAGATACACAGAGGAGTACAAGAGTTAAAGTGAATAGAGGCAAATACTGCTAACTGATGGTATATGGGAGAGATTGCAATCATTGTAATGACATGACGTGTATGATTTGTTGAATGTGGAACGGATGATCTGCTCTGTAAACCTTCATTCAATTCACAATAAAAAGTTTTAACCAAAAATATCAAATGATGTATTGTATTAGATAAATCTGCTGCACAAGACCTCTTTAAAGTGTTCAAGAGCAAAGAAACCAGTTTTAGGATTAAGATGCACTTGGCCCAAGCCATGGTATTTTCAGTCACCTTATATACATACATTTGAAAGTTGGACAATGAATAAGGAAGATTGTAGATGAATTAATGCTGTTGAATTATGGTGTTGCAGAAGAATACTAAAAGTATCACGAACTACCAGAAGAACAAACAAATCTGTGTTGGAAGAAGAACAGGCAGAATGCTCCTTAGAAGCCAGGATGACAAGACTCTGTCTCTCCTACTTCGGACATCTCTTCACAAGGGACCAGTCCCTGGAGAAGGACATGGAGTTTGGTAAAGTGCAAGGAGAAAGAAAGAAGACTTTCAATGAGGTGGATTGAAACAACAATACGCTCAAGCATAACAATTGTAAGGTTGTTGCAGGACTGGGCAGTGTTTTTTCTGTTGCACATAGGGTCCCTACGAGTTGGATTCAACTGGACATCAACTAACAACAACAGATTTGGTAGTATCTAATTTGACTGTTACCCATGGCAATGTTAACGTTAGTCAAACAGAAGAATCTCACAACAGACGCTTGTCAGTACTTAAGCGTGTGACTCCAGCGATGATTAACAACAGTGACTCAGTGTTTAGACAGAAATTTGTGCTGATGTTTCCTGGCTTTGCACTTCGGAGTTCTGGTAAAACTACAAATTCACAATCTGGTAGGTTTTTTCCCGTCTCTTAAAGAAATCCAAGCCACATGTAGTTACTGTCTAAATAAGCACATGTTATAACAGATTTAGGTAAGTATTGGACAAAATAAAAATAAATTGCAAACAGATTTCATTGATGTTGCTCAGTCATATGATAAAGCAAGGCCTTTATAAAAACATGGCAATTTGTCATTTCTTCAGGCTGTTGGTGTGAGGAGGTGTAGCATTGCTGTTGTTAGCTATTGTCAAGTTGGCCTCTGTAAGGATAAATTCTTTTAGAAGGATCAGCATGAGACTGGTCCCTGTGAGGAGGAGGTTAAAGCTATTCCAAATGTTCAACTTTCCCAAAATCCTATTTGGTAAGGGTTGCACCTCAATGTAAAGAAAACAAAAATCCTCTCCACTGGACCAGTAAATAACATCTATATAAAATGAGAAAAGATTGAAGTTGTCAAAGACTTCATTTTTCTCAGCTCAACCATCAACACTCATGGAAGCAGCAGTCAAGAAAACACACGATGTATTATATTGGGCAAATCTGCACATTATAGGATAAGCATTGGACTGCAAGGTCAGTTTGAACCACAAGGTCGGTGGTTCAAACTCACCAGCTGGCAAGACCTCTTTAAAGTGTTGAAGAGCAAAGATGTCAGTTTGAGGACTAAGGTGTGCCTGACCCAAGTCATGGTATTTTCAATAACCTCATATGTGTGTGAAAGTTGGACAGTAAATAAGGAAGACTATAGAAGAATTGATGCATTTGAGTTATGGTGTTGGAGGAGAATATTAAAAGTACCATGGACTTCTAAAAGACCAAACCAATCTGTGTTGGAGGAAGTACAACCAGAATGCTCCCTGGAAGCCAGGATGGCAAGACTTCATCTCTCATACTTCATACATATTGTCAGGAGGGACCAGTTCCTGGAGAAGGATGTTATGTTTGGTAAAATGGAGGTCAGCAAAAAAGAAGAACCCAAACGAGATGGATTAGCACAGTGGCAGCAGCAATGGGCTCAGTGTAGCAACGGTTGTGAGGTTGTCCCAGGACCGGGCAGTGTTTCGTTCTGGTGTGCATAAGATTGCTATGAGTCAGTACCAACTCGATGGCATCTAACCACAACAATGCCACTCCATAAACCCTGATATCACTAGTACTTCTTTATTTCCCAAATCCTAGGGTTCTGCAACACACTGCAGCATCTCACAGAACTCACAGACTGTCAAAGAAATGGCTCATGCAATTGTAAAGGATGGAAATTCCTAAATCCTTAGTTCAAACATCAGCCTGGAGCATTCCCCTCACTCACGTAGTCTTGGGAGCTGAGAAACCCAACTCAGCAGTACAGATGACAGACTATTGGTGTACACGGCTGGGGATGTTGGTGAATCAAGTCAGGTGGTAGGCCACAAGTCTCACAAACTGGAAGTCAGACAAAGATGAACCAGATGCAGGAAACAGAGCAAGATAGTAAACTTTGCCCAAACATTCTTATACATTGGGCCCAGACCATGCCCACAAGAAAACTAAGGGTGGTGATTTGGGTCACACTTTCTAGTAAGGTGGAGTCCTGGTGTGGAGTTGTAGGATAAGCACTGGACTGTTAACCATAAGATTGCCAGTTCAAAACCACCAGCCACTCCTTGAAAACTCTATACAGGGCCACTAGGAGTTAGAACTGACTTGCTGGCACTTAGCAGCAATAATTCTAGTATGATATCTTTAGTTCTTCTTTGTTGTTAAATTTCCAAGGTTGGACATCTTTCCAGGAGCAGATAACCTTGTCTTTCTCAAGGAGAGTGGCTGGTGGGCTGGAATTCCTGACCTTATGGTTTGCAGTTCAGTGCTTATCCTACAGAGCCAGCACGCTTCACCTTTATCCTTGTTTATGTTTTTGTTAAGTCTCATGGAGTCAATTAGGGCTCATAGAGACACTGTATAGGTTTTCAAGCTTTTAAATCTTTTACAAGAGCATAAAGCCTCATCTTTCTTCTGCAGAGCAGCTGGTGGGCTCAAACCACCCCTTTTTTTAATCCTACCTTAATCTTGTTTCATTAACCACTCACTCCAAAATGAATCCATAATCATAGGCATGTTGTTACTGTTAAGTGCAGTGTAGTTGTTCTGACGCATAGCGACCCTGTGTAGGGTTTTCAAGGAGTGGCTACTGGGCTTGAACTTTCAACCTTTGGGTTAGTAGCCCAGTGCTTATCATATAGCACCACACCAGGACTCCTAATCACAAGCATGTTGTCATTGTTGTTAAGTGCCCTCAGGTCTGTTGTGACCCATAGCGACCCTGTATAGGGTTTCTGAGGAGCGGCTGGTGAGCTTGAACCACTGACCTTGTGGTTCAAATGGAACTTGCAGTCCAGCACATTAACCCATAGTGCCACACCAGGATTCTTAATCACAAGCATAGAGTCTAGGATTTACAACATGTCACATAATAGACAAATGTGACTAGAAGGGCTATAATAAATAATGAACAGCACTGTAGTCCCCAACTCATGACGCCTCTATGTAGCACAATGAAATGCTGCCCAGTCCAACACCACCCCATGATTGGTTGCAGACTGAACCATTGTGATCCATAGGGCTTTCATTGACTGATTAGCAGGAGGAGATTGACAGGTTCATCTTCCTGTTCTGTTTCAGTCCACCCATCTGTCTGTGATTGGTTGTGCTTTGCTATGATGATGAACAGGTTTCAGCAGAGCTTCTAGACTAAGACAGAGCACAATTGTTGGGACTGTGAAAAACTAGCTCTTTTTTCTTGAGCAGAATGGACAGTGAGTGTCAAGCCAGAGTTGTGTGTCTAAGTCCAGCTGTAGTTACATGAAGAGTATTGCACCAAAATTTGTAGCCATCTGTAACCTCAGAGTGTGGTCATGTTTGGAAATAGGGTCTTTGTAGATGGATTCAGTTAGTGAATTCCTGGATTTAGGGTAGGCACTAAATCCAATGACCAGTGTCCTTCTAAGAACAGGAGAGATTATACAGAGACACACAAGAGGAAATGGAGGTGGAGGCTGAACCAACGCAGCCACAAGCTAAGGTTCCAGAACCTGGAAGAGACACGAAAGGGTTCTTTCTTCCCTGGAGTCTTCAGAAAGAGCGTGGCCTTGCTGACACTTTGATTTTAGACTTCTCGCTTCCAGAATTGTGAGAAAATGAATTCCTGTTGCTTAATGCTTCCCAGTTTGTGATTATTTGTTACAGAAATGTATACACCAGCCAAGTCCCATCCTCCTCACCACATATATTTGAGTGACGAGTACAAAACCGAAATGGCTCACATGGGCATTCCAAATGTCCTTCCTGCAGCTTTAAGAGGCACATCAGAAGGCCAGTTGATTGGGAACTAGTTCTTAGACTATGTTGGCTTTCTCTAATAGCCAAAAACCATTGTCATTGAGTCCATTCCAACTCCTGGTGACCCTGTAGGACAGAGTAGACCCGCCATGAGATTTCCAAGGCTGGAAATATGGAGATGGCACTGGAGGCACTTACTCGTCTACGCCAAGAAATATGGAAAACAGCTACCTGGCCAACTGACTGGAAGAGATCCATATTTGTGTCCATTCCAAAGAGAGGTGACCTGATGAATGCGGAAATCATTGGACAATATCATTGATATCCCATGTGAGTAAAGTTTTCCTAAAGTGCTCCTTGGAAGCCAGGATGGCCAGACTTCATCTCTCATACTTCGAACAAATTATCAGGAGGGACCAGTCCCTGGAGAAGGATGTTTGGTAAAGTGGAGGGGCAGAGAAAAAGAGGAAGATCCCTAATGAGATTGATTGGCATAATGGCAGCAGCAATGAGCTCAAGTGTAGCAATGACTCAACGATTGTGAGGTTGGCCAGGACTGGGCAGTTTTTTGTTCTGTTGTGCAGAGGGGCACTATGAGTTGGTACCAACTCGATGGCATCTAACAACAACAAACATGGAAGCATGGTCATATCTTTCTCCCATGCTTTCTTTAATACTATTCATTATTCTGTAGGGATAGTCAGGGTGTTTCATACACAAGGTGGCTATGAATTAGATCTGAATCCACAACAACTAACAACAACAACAGTCCTTTATAGGTAATCGAAATTCCCAACTATCCACCAAACACACTAACACATCTGTCTTTGGTGACATATAAGCCAGGAAATAGAAAAGTATGTGTGGAGATGTTCAGATTTACACATTGGTTAGACATATCCCTGCTTCTTGGCGACTCCTGTGGCTGCACAGGATGAAGTTAAACAAATAGTCACTTTGTCTCCTTTCAGCTTAGCATTCCTTCAGGACCCCCAATGAGACCGATTGGCACAGTGACAGCAGCAATAGGCTCAAGTGTAACAATTGTGAGGATGGCTCAGGACCGAGCAGTATGCATAAGGTTGTGATGAGTCGGAACCAACTCAAAGACGCCTAACAACATCAAGTCATTAACTAACTAAAGCCTGTGATTTACATTAAGTTTTACTCTTTTGTGTTGTGCAATTCTATGGGTTTTGATAAATGATGTTTCACAGTGGTTATGAGTCGGGATGCTAATCTCACAGTCAGCAGTTTGAAACTATCAGTGTTCCTCAGATGAAAGATGAGGCTTTCTGCTCCTGTAAAGATTTACAGCCTCGGAAGCCCAATGCAGGATCTCTGTGAGTCAGAGCCAACTCCACAGCATACCATCACCACCACCACCACCACCAATACCGCAACCCTCCTGATCTGATTTATGGGAGATTCCCAAGGGTGTGGCCTGCAACACCTTGTATCTTGTTGTTGTTATTGTTAGGTACCGTGGAGTTGGTTTTGACTCATAGTAACCCTGCACAGGGTTTCCGAGGCTGTAAATCTTTACAGGAGCAGAATGCCTCATCTTTCCCCTGCAGAACTGCTGGTAGTTTTGAACTGCTGACCTTGAGGTTGGCAGCCCGACTCCTAACCACTAGGCTACCAGAGTTCTTACGTTACCAGAGCTCCTTTTATCTTACAAGAGATAAAAAGGGAGAGACTTGAGCAGTGGGAGCCGGTTCGACTATTGCTGTTGTTGTTATGTGCCGTGGAGTCAGTTCTGACTCATAGTGACCCTGTACAGGGTTTCCGAGGCTGTAAATCTTTATGGGAGCAGAAAGCCTCATCTTTCTCCCGCAGAACAGCTGGTAGTTTCGAACTGCTGACGTTGCGATTCACAGTTCAATTTGTAACCACTACACTAGCAGAGCTCCTTTACCAAGATGGAATTGCTGGGAGTGGAGCACATCCATTGCACCTGGGTCCCTGCCCTGTGAGGCTCGTCGATCCAGGGGAAGATTGATGTCAAGACGCATGGAGAACTGCAAGGAATGCTGAGCAGAAAGGAGACAAAGACTTTACCCAGAGCCACACCCTGAGTTTGAACTTCTAGCCTCCTAAACTGGGAGAGAGTAAAGTTTGGGATGTGAAAGCCGTCCACTGTGGTATTTCTGTTATAACAGCACTAGAGAATGAAGATTGTAGCTTTTCCCAGACTGATTTAATTTACTTAGCAAAACATTTAAGGCTCTTCTGGGGGCTTTTAAAATCACTTAATGCCCTGCTTTCCCTGAGGTGGGGCCTATTTGAAATCTCCACAGGTGACTCTAAGGTGCCTGGCAGTGACCCAGGGTGAGAGCACAGCTCTAGACGTTCACAGTGTCCTGTGACTGTTAGCATGCTCACATTGCGCTGAAATGATCCTGCACTTTTATATCCGCATCTTTACTAGCGCAGTCAAATCACCGAAGGTATTGAAACGCCTGCTGCCCCTGACTGATCCCAGACCTATTAAGTCAGAATCTCCAAGGGTAGGACCCAGACATCAGTATTTTTTAACGTTTCCCAGGTGATTCCAATTTGTATCCAGGCTTACCCATATTCATGGTCGTGGAGTTCTTATGTGGTGCTGTAGGATAAGCACTGGATTGCTAAACACAAATTTGGCAATTCAAATCTACCAGCCACACCTTGGAAATGTTATACAGGGTCTCTGTGAGTTGGAACTGACTCAAAGGCACTTAAGAACAAACAACAACAACATAAATTTACTAGATCATAAATTTCTTGGGGACAGAAATTAAGCCTCATTGATCTTTTTTCTTTTCTTTTTCAATGTTTTATTATGAATTATATGATAGTTTACATGGGAGAACATTAGTTTTACATTCATTCTATCATATATCGTTTCATTGCCATGGTTACAATCCCCTCCATGCATCATCAATCAACCAAAGGGTACACCCTGCAAGCCTGCCCTCTGGTCATCAGCACACAGCCCCCTCCCTCTCTGGGACTAGAGTCTGCAGCAGCTCCATCTCTCCATCTCTGGAATCACTGTTCTCTGGATAGAAGAGAAGCATCTTTTCTACGTTAATGGTCCCAGGGACCTCCACTCCTGGACTGTAAAGTCAATCACTCTCCTCCTTTTGCTACAAAACATCCACCTTTACATTTCCAACCTTCACAGTCAGTCCTGATAACAATTATTCACCATTGTACCACAAGAAACCTATCCCCATCTCCTTTCATTAGCCCCACCCAGACAGATTGGCTCCTACTCAGTGGAGAGTCTACTTTCCTTCACGCCCTCCAGATCTAGGTTCCCTCTTGAAAACTTGTAAGCCAGTCACTTCTTGCCTTTGTAGCCCCTCCCCCCCATTTTGGGTAGCCAATGTCCAAGTTGCCCATCCCTGTCTATTCTGTGTACAGAGGGGGTGGAAATGATCCGTGCTGTAAAGATTTGTTCCCTCTTTTGAGCTACTGCATCCATAGGTGTAGGTCAAGTTCATCAAATTGTATCAGATTACTCTTTTTTCCCTCCTTCTTCTTCTAGTTGAGCTCTGATCATCCAGTCATTGAAGCCAGGTCAAGTGGGTATTATCTGCAAGTGTGGGTGTTCTTATGCATATGCCCTCTTTTCTTATCAGCTGGACGCTTCACTCTCCACTCTAGTCCTCTGTGGCTATGCCATTGACTCTGGGCCCAAGAATCTCCAGGTTTTGCCACACTGCTGGCCAACAAGGTCTCCACCCGGGTTCACAGGAGTCTACTGAACATTGTAGGGCTTAGCTCACAGCTTCATTGCTGTTTGTTCCTCACTTCCCCTTATCAGTGACAAACGCGGTTACTGATCAGAGTGCATGTCTGCTCATGTATTCTTAGTCTTGGAGTCTTAGTCTTGGAAGGGGGCTTGCCCTGAGGGGACCCAACCACTTGCTTTTTTATCTCCTGGGTGAGCAACTTGCTTGTTCTTATAGTAACCAGTCGGACTGCCTTATTGATTTGTATTTCCTTATTGATTTGTATTTTTCCTGTTGGTCTTTCTTTCAAGAAGTTATCTTCTGTTCTTCTAGCCGCTCCAGGCTGGTCTACTTGTCTTTTCAAATGGAAAAGCCTGGCATTTTTTTATGATTTTAAGTTTTGTTCCACATTTTCTCCCATTCTATCCATATCTTTCTGATGTGATCCCTATCAGAACAGTTGTAGTAGTCACTGGGCACCATCTAGTTCTGGGATCAGGGCCATGGAGACTGATGTTCACATGTTCTGTTAGTCCACTGGATTAATTGATTCCAAGTGTCTTCAATTTTCATCTCTTCTTTCCTCCAGACAGGAAAAGACCAGTAATTGCATCTTAGATGGACACTCATGTGCCTTTAAGGTCTCACTTGCTACTGTCCAAAGTAAGATGTAGAACAATGTCTTTGTGGACTAAGCCTCCATGATCTTGATAACTGGTGTTGTAGGGCCAAAGAGAAGAATCCATTTCATATATAAGCTTTAGCACATCCTCTAGCTCCAAGAAAATGATATATGTTTAAATAGCCAGGCAGCTCAAGGCCAGAGGCCAGATGTTTTCCTCTACCCTAGCCTAAGAACAAAGACCACCAGTCCTGACCAATTAAACTGTAACATCTCATAGTTTGCCAATTGTTAACCAATCCAAAGATTGTAAAGCTGAGAAACCTGAGCTGTTTGAAAACTCTCTAAAAACCCCCGCAGACAAAGAGTTCAGGGCTCTATCCTTAATCCGCTGCATCGGATGCGGTTAGAGACCTGGCTCGAGCTTGAATAAACAACCCTTATGTATTTACATTGGCTCCTGGGTGGTCATTGGGGACCCCAGACTCTGGGCATAACAGTGTTGACAAATACTAGTGTGTGAGGCTGGCACAGGCACGTTGGTAAACAAAATTAAACTGGTTCTTAAATTAAAGTCTTAAACTATGGCTATACTACCCTGAATGTGCCTGATCTTGTCTGATCTCAGAAACTACATAGGGTCAGACCTGGTTAGTACTTGGATGGGAGACCACATGGGGATACTGGAGTCCTGGTGTGGTGCCATAGGATAAGCACTCAATTGCTGGAGTGGTGGCCATGGAGGCCATCCTGAATGAGCTGGTGTCTGTGGATGACCTGCTGAAGTTTGAGAGGTAATTTCCATCTGAAGCAGCAGCAGGGTTAGTGTCTGAGAACATGCAGTTTGTATCTTGGTATCTTGTGCGGATACCAAGCATGCACTTGGTGTCTTGTGTGGAGCAAGTATAGCAATGACATCCATAAAGGCATAGGGCTGCTCGCGGAGCTGCTACCCAGGGGAAACAAGGAGGAGCAACGAGATTATGTCTTCTACGTGTGGGGCATTACAGGCTCAAGGAATGTGAAAAGGCCCTGAGGTCTATGCAAGGGCTGCTGCAGACAGAGCTCCAGAACCACCAGGCCAAGGAGCTGAAACAACTCATCGACAAGGCCATGAAGAAAGATGGACTGGTGGGCATGGCCATTGTTGGGGGCACGGCCCTCTGTGTGGCAAGACTAGCTGGCCTCATTGGACTTGCTGTACCCAAGGCCAAGTCCTGACCATAACTGCCGCTCTTCTGCCTGGGGGAGACAGCCTGGCCCAAGCTCACAGGCAAACAGACCTACTGAGTTTGGGGTCTGAGCATGAAGGACACTCAAGGGCCCCATCCTTACTGACCCTTCTCTATACTTGCCGTACTCCTTTGTCACTGTGTTTTGTGGACGTCAGTCTCCTCTCCCTTAAAACCTATCGTGTAGCCCAAAGTCATGTACTTTAGGATGAGTGTAAATAAAACTGGGCTTTGGTATGAGCAAAGAAAAAGATTGGTTTGGACTGCAAGATCGGTGGTTCAAACTCACCAGCCGCTCCTTGGAAAATATTTGACCTTTCTTGTTGCTGCTGCTGGTATGTTCCATATAGATCCATCTTTAAAAGAGCACAGTGCAGACAGGGATGGGCAACTTGGACATTGGCTACCCAAAATGGGGGGAGGGGCTACAAAGACAAGAAGTGACTGGCTTACAAGCTTTCAAGAGGGAACCTAGATCTAAAGGGTGTGGGGGAAGGTAGAATGTCCAGTGAGTAGTATCCAATCTGTCTGGGTGGGGCTGATGAAATGAAATGCAGATAGGTCTCTTGTGATACGATAGTGAATAATTGTTATCAGGGCTGATTGTGAGGGTTGAAAATGTACAGGTAGATGTTCTATAGCAAGGAGGGGAGTGATTAGCATTTCAGTCTAGGAGCGGAGGTCCCTGGGACCATCAATGGAGAAGAGCGGAGAGCGGGACTCTACCCAGAGAAGCAGTGATGCCAGAGATGGAGGCAGAGACGATGATGTGGAGAGATGGAGTAGCTGGATACTTTAGACCCAGAGAGGGAGAGGGGCTGTGTGCTGATGACCAGGGGGCAGGCTTGTAGTATATACCCTTTGGTTGGTTGATGAAGCATGGAGGGGATTGTAACCATGGCAATGAAATATACAATAGAATGAATGTATAACTTATGTTCTTCCATGTAAACTATCACTTAATTCACAATCAAACATTAAAAAAAAAAAAAAAAGAATTGGGCTGCTAACCTCAAAGTCAGCACTTGGAATCTCCCAGTTGTTTGGCAAAAGAAAGATGGGTTTTTTTACTCCTGTAAAAATTTAAAACTCTAAAAAAAAAAGATGTAAAGCCTTGCAAAAAAAAAAAAAAGTTAGCACAGTGCTCCACAAAGGCATTCTTTATAACTAAGCTAAACTACTGCCTAGTTTAAAGAAGACTTCGGAGAGTTTTTTGGTTTAAGGTTTAAAGATTATCTCAGTACAATCATTTTGGGGCTTCATCCAGATTCAATAGCTCCAAAAATTCGTGAGCATTTGAAATTCTGTTCTGTGTTCCTTTCCTTTTTAATTAGGATTCTTTGTAGTCTTCAATCAGAATGTTCAATAGGATTCAGGTACCATCCACTTCTACTGGTAAAGGATGAATTATTCATGGAGGCAATTAGCTCTATATCCCATTTCCTCCTCTTAGCCCTGACTCTCCTTCTTTCTCTAGTAAGGCAATGTGTTTTGAACAGGGAAGGGGCTTGAACTGCCCTTAAAGTTAAGTGGAAACACAGGCAGAAAAAGCTGTGACTATCTTTGTTGTTTCTTATTTGTGAATCACCTTTTTTTTCTCTCTCTCTCAGACTTCTTCATATGTTACGGTTTATGGCTACCTGCAGTTTATAAGAGTTATATATAGTTCCACCTCACAACCAGAGAGAAAAGAAAAGTTTCTTGGAGCTCCAATTTGCTAAGCCCCAAGCTAAGGACTAATTTTGAATGCATGGTAAAGCAAACCATGAAGTGGACAAGCTGTAAGTGATCACCAACTTTGTTCTGCTTGATTTGATGGCTTGTATTAGTTGGTATTTTAGAAGGTCGTTTCTGATCAGGCTACTTTAAACTAAGCCTACTGACAAAATACACTGTACTCCAGACAAAGTCTGGAAGCCGAGGGGCTTTTCTCCACATAGTCTATCTCTGTTTACTAACAAACTTTGAGACAGTTGGAATATGGCAGTCATCCCAAGTCAAGAAGAGAGACTTCAGTAGCATTCTCCAGCAAGGGGCATGTTTTGGCATGCTTCCTGCGGTATGTTGTACATCACAGTAAAACTCCAAACCAGACATCTGAAGCTTCCTCAGGGAAAAGAGAATTGGCCCAGGAAATGGAATAGTGTCTCAAGTGAAGAATTTTCTGGCTCAGTGGCCTGGCTCTGACTTCTGACATATTCCTAAGGCCAAGCCCAGCATTGGCTCTACACAGCATCATGTTTCCTAATGGTTTTGCCAAGCCTTGGCCCTGCATTCGCAATGCGGCAACTATCTCAGTTTCTAAAGGACTGGGTTGTGACTCATCTTTTCAGATGACAGAAGTCCTGGCACTGAGTTGTATTGAATACCTGGATCCATTACAGTCCTCACCTCCTTTCTACAATCTATGCACTTGACGACTCCACCCAGACTGCTAGCAATGCTCTGTCTCTTGGTCTTTGTCCTTGCTCTTCCTCCATGAACTTTTCTCATCATTCTTAGCACCGCCCCCTTTATGCCAACATCTATCACCCTGCCTTATTTTCTTTCTAGTACTGTATGGGATGGAGTCCTGCTGTGGTGCTGTAAAATAAGCACTGGACTGCTAACTTCAAGGTTGGTAGTTCAATCCACCAGTCGCTCCTTATAAACCCAAGGTCACTATGAGTTAGAACCTACTCAACAACACTTAACAACAACACTGTATGGAATTACTCATTTAGTTGTTCATCTACTTATTTGTCATTTATTTCTGTCCCTCTGTTGTGAGTTGAAGTGTGTTCCCCCCAAAAGATATGATCAAGCCCTAATCTCCAATACCTGTTAATGTCACATTGTTTAGAAATAGAGTCTTTGTAAATGGAATAATTAAGAAAAGGTCTTGTTTGAGTAGGGTAGGTCTGGATTTAGTTGAGTGGTGTCCTTATAAGATGAGAAGAGCCACAGACTCAGAGATGTAGGAGGAAGATGCCATGTGAAGAGGGAGATAGAGTTTGGTGTTATTCTGCCACAAACAAGGAAGTTCTGGGATCACCAGAAGCTGGAAGAAGCAAGGAAGGGTCCTCTCCTAGAGCCTTGAAGGGTTGAAAGAGCTTCTCCAGCCATGATCTGCAAGATGCCCAGAGGGCAACTCACCTCTCCTACTGTCCAGCTACAATCTGACAGACACCCAGATGGCAGAGAAAGCATGGTCAGCTGACACTGTGGTTTCAGACTTCTGGTCTCCAGAGCTATGAGAGAATACATTTCTGTTGCTTAAAGCCACACCGTCTGTGGTGCTTTGTTATGACGGCTAATAATGAAACTATATTGTTGTTGTTGTTGTTGTTGAGTGCCATCAAGTATGTTCCAACCCATAGCGACCCTGTATAGGGTTTTCTAGGAGCAGCTGATGAGTAGAGCCTAGAATATATGTTCCAAGAAGCCTGGTTTGGTTTATGCTGCGTATTTTAAATACCTGCAATTGATCTGGTTCATGGTAAGCTCTCAAGGAAGCATTTGAAAGAATAAATGAATAAATTTTTAGTCTAATCTCTCGTGTCGCATCTATTACCTTCATGTGGGACCTCATGTGCAAATACCATCAGTGATATGTCTGAGTTCCGGTTCTACCTGTCCTTCTTTCTCCTCACTTCCACCAGGCACTTGTTTGCTAAACCAAAGGTTGAAGGTTGGGGTCCACTCAGAGGTACTTCAGAAGAAAACCAGCTGTTGAAAACTCTTTGGAGTACAGTTCTCCTCAGACACAGATGGGGTCACCATGTATTGGAGTCATTTCCACAGCAGCTGGGTTACTGGTGCTTGACCTCAGCGCTCAGTATTAACTTGGCTCCCTGGCCTGCCCTCTGTCTTCTTATTTCCTTATCTGGTTCTCCAAACTTTCTCTAACCTGCTCTTTCCTGCCCCTGCCATTCCTCCTGTGGACTGCCAGTGACTCTCTCAGCTCTAATCCTAGAATGAAGAGCTTTCAAATGGCTGAGTGAGAACTTGGCTCTAGTAAAATCCAGACTACGTCAATCGCTAAATATTAATGGTGCCTGAGTCTTGTTAAGTGTGTGTCTCTCTAAGAACTATTAATGTAGCTATTTTTCATATTCTGTTTATAACTGTGAAACAAGACACGCACTCAGAACAGTGCACTGTGTGTATATTGTTATTGTTGTGTGCCGTCAAGTCAGTTCAATCTCAGATAGATCCTGTATAGGGTTTCTGAGGCTGTAAATCTTGACAGGAACAGAAAGCCTCCTCTTTCTCCCATGGAGTAGTTGGTGGATTCGAATTGTGGACCCTGTGGTCAACAGTCCAGTGTGTAATCCACTGTGCCACCAGGAGGCTTCAAAAAGTTTGTGAAAAATGTCATTATCTTTTAGTTCCATCTTTCCATTAACTTTTGGAAGCCCCCTCATGTGTCTCTGTGTGTATTTTAATGCATAATTATATAGCAAACATCTATATGATCACCCAAATACTTGCCTTTGGTTTGTCATATTGTGGGAATTCGCATGTTGTTGTGATGTTAGAAGCTATGCCACCAATATTTCAAACACTAGCAGGGTCACCCATGGTCGGCAGGTTTCATCTGAGCTTCCAGACCATGATAGAGTAGGAAGAAAAGCTTATAATGATGTGCTTCCAAACATCAGTCACAGGAAACCTATGGATAACAACTGAATGTTGTTCTACTCTCTTGCTTTGCACACACCATCGGGAAAGGGCAATCTCTGGGAGATGACATCATGTTTCATAAAGTAGAGGACCAATGGGAGTGAGTGAGACTCTGGATGAGATGGATTGTCACAGTAGCCACAACAATAGACAGAAATATGCTGATTGTTGTGAGAATGATGCTAGGTGGGGCAAAGTTTGGTTTCATAATTACACACATAACAACAGTATACACCTAGTGCTCTGTCTTTGTGCATGCCTTATTTCACAGTTATAAAAAGAACATGAAAAACAGCAACATTAATCATAAGTTACCATGAGTCAGAGTCATCACACAGCAGTTAACAACAATATAGCTAACACCATCACCTGGATGAAGGAAAAAACCATTACAGCAATCCAAACATGTGCTTCTTTCTATCTAATCATAACCTGGTCCTGCCATCTAGTGGAGATCACTACACTGACTTTTGTGTTTATCATTGCTTACAAAGTCAAATATTACAACAAAATGTGTAAAGATCTGCACTCAGAAAACAAAAGGGAAGAACACATTCAGCATTTCTCAAGCTGGGGGAACTGAAGAAAAAAATTCAAGTCTCAACTTTCATTATTGAAGGATTCTTTGGACAAATTATTGAATGGTGCAGAAAGCATCAAGGGAAGATGGAAGGAATACACAGAGTCACTGTACCAAAGGAAATGGTTGATGTTCAATCGTTTCAAGAGGTAGCATATGATCAAGAGCCAATGATACTGAAGGAGGAAGTCCAAGATGCATTGAAGGAATTGGCAAAGAACAAGGCACCAGGAATTGATGGAATAAAAATTGAAATCTTTCAACAAAGTGAGGTGACACATGAGGCACTCACTCATCCCTGCCAAGAAATTTGGAAGACAACTAAATGCCCGACTGATTGGAAGAGATCCATTCCAAAGAGAGGTGACCCAATGGAATGCAGAATAATTAGACAATCTCTTTGATGTCCCATGTGAGTAAAGTTTTACTAAAGGTAATACAGAAATGGCTGCAAGCATACATTGACAGAGAACTTCCAGAGGTTCAAGCCAGATTCAGAA
>NW_006408540.1:21431011-21432478 GCF_000296735.1 Chrysochloris asiatica | reverse complement strand
AATTTGTTCTTGTAGCATTTTTATGAATTCTTTAAAAATTTTGTCTGTGTTTTTCTTGATTTCATCTGCAGTTTTCTCAATCTATCTCTAATTGAATGTGCCTAAACATTATTATTTTAAATTCTCTATCATGTAGTTCTGATATAATTTCTGGTACTATAATTTTGGACTGTATTTTTGTCACCTGTTTGAGGAACTCTGTTTTGTTTCTTCATGTAAGCTGAAATTGTCTGTTTTTCTCTGTAAAATATATTTTTTGGTACTAATAAACTAGAACCATCAAATTCATTGCCACTGAGTTGATTCTGACTCATTGGGACCCTATAAAGTTTCCTAAGAATGTAAATCTTCATGGGAGCAAATCATTTTCCTGAAGAATGGCTGGTGGGTTTGAACTGGTGACCTTGTAGCTAGCAGCCTAGTGCTTATCCTACAGCATCACCAGGGCTCCTTTTTGATAACAATTATTGGTGTTAAGTGCTGTTGAGTCAGTTCCTTATATTGACCCTGTGTGAAGTTTCCAGGGAGCAGCTGGTGGATTTGAACCACTAACCTGCCTTTCAGCAAACAGTCCAGCACTTATCCCACAGCACCATTTATAGCTATAATTTATTAGATGCTTTCTGTGTGCCAGATAATAAATGTAAGTACTTCACATTTGTTATATCTCATTTGAAACGTTAATTTAAAAGGAACCTAACTTATTTGTATGCAGCCTGCTTTCATATCCCCAAACTGTCCAAACCAAGGCACTGTGGTTATTTTGATAGAATCTGCTGTCAGCCTCAATCAGTCCCTCTGGAGACAGCAGGAAATAGGATTCCAAAAGCTAAATGTTAACTGAGTAAGCAGACAGCAAGGAGAGACAGAAAGTTCTGAGCTGAAAGTACACAGTCTAAGAAATGGTTCAGAGCCGACCAAGTGTTCAGAATGAATTAACCAGGACATTGCCACACTGTTCTCTGCCCAGGTAATTAGATGACCCTAAAAGAACAAGCAGCTCTTTAAGGAGGGAAAAGAGCTTTGTGTAGGGCTTCCAGCTGCTTCCTTGCCTTCTTGTAGGCTCTGAAAGTCAGTGGTGGATACTTACAAGTGACTCTGCTAAGGATTTTGCTACCCAAAATGCAGTCCTTGGACCAGCCGCACTGGCATTATCTGCGAGCTTGTTGTAGCATCTTGGTGCCTCCCTGGAGATGCACTAAATTAAAGTTTGCATTTTACCAAGATTCCTGGTGAGTCCTATGCATGCTGAAGTTTGAGAAGCACTGCCTTAAAAGATGTTCAGTAACCAAGGAAGGAAAATACCATATTAATAGGCTCATAAATTGGCTATGCCCCACCCCAAGTAACTCCCACTGCCCTCAGAATAACTTCTTCTTTTTTTGTTTTCTTCTTAAATGTTGTATTGTGAATTATGTGATAGTTTACATGGGACAACATTAGTTTTACTTTCACTCTATCTTATAT
>NW_006408540.1:21424768-21429224 GCF_000296735.1 Chrysochloris asiatica | reverse complement strand
GACTGTGTGCTGAAGACCTGGGTGGTATGGGGGAAGGATTGCATGGAGGGGATTGTAACCATGGCAATGAGACGATATAAGATAGAATGAAAGTAAAACTAATGTTCTCCCATGTAACCATGTAAACTATCACATAATTCACAATAAAACATTTAAGAAACAAACAAACAAACAAACAAACAAACAAAAAACCAATACAGGAAACACCTTTCCAAGTTTCTCCAGTGGGCAACTTTCAACTGATGTCATTTACTGTTGATTTGATTCTGTGACAATATCTCCAGCCCCAGAGCAGGGCTTCTTGAGAGTCCTTTCCAGCTGACTAACTGTTGCAATGATTTACTGATATACTCTGCTTGTCTTCCTTTTTCCAGTAGGCTTAGTGTTTAGGGTTATAAATGATATGGGTATCAGATGTATTGGAACTAAACCCACAAGCATTTTCACTAGCTTCCACGTATCTTTGAATAGCAATAAGCATTTCTAGAGTATGAAAGAAGTTACTACGGTATGTTAAGCTATTGTTGCTAAGTGGTATCCAGTCAGTTCCAAATCATAACCACCCTGTTTAGGGTTTCCAAGGAGAGGCTGGTGGGTTTGAACTGCTAGCCTGTCAGTTAGAAGTCCAGTGTTTATCTCACAGTGCCACACCAAGACTTAATGTTAAGACTAGGCATTGGTTTTTAAATTGAATTCAAACATGTTTATTATAAGGAGCTAATATAGCTGGGTATGACTAGCAAATTTTCTTTATCTCTTGAACTCCATTTTTGTTCTGTTGCAGACCGTGTGTAGACTAAACAGGCCGCAGGCTCTGAGGAACAAATGAGACCACTGGCAGTCATGGCAAATTGTTTTTAATCTTAGTATTCGGTTATGTTTATAATTAAATGCAGACATGAGCCCTTATTATCCACAGAGAAATATTAGAACCTCCTAAAGCCGCGACTCAAAGTTTCTAAAGTCAAGCCTTTCTCCAAAGGATTAATTAAAAATATCTTAGCTACTTCACAGTTCTTTGTTCTACAGACAAAAAAACCATCCTTCCTAATCCTTTTCCAGGTGCCGCCCATTCACCTGGGCCTCTCCCGCGCTTCCTCCTGCAGACCTGACTCAGGAAGCCGAAACAGCGGGACTCCGCCCAAGCCTTTTGTCCTTCCCTCTCACCTTGCCCCAAACTGAGCTCAGGGGCAAAAATATGTTAACTGAGCCTGAGAAACCAAGTTGCTGGCCTGGGATTCGAACCAGCAAAGTACGATGTAAAGTTACCTGAGTGTCTGGGAATTACTGATGCTAGCTGTATCCTGTTTTAGTCCTCCCAGCTTGGTGTGAAACTCCTCCCCTAAATAAAACAGAGGCCCAGGCTGGCCCAGGTGTGCATTACGGGTTGGAGGGCATGCAGTAAAGAGTGCAGGACCGTGAGTTGCTGCCGGCAGAGGCCACGATGCCTGTAGTCCCAAGTCTGCCCACCAGTGATGTATCCACCCTGGCTTTGGGGTGCCTCTTTGTCCCCCTCCTTCTGTCTGTCTGTGTATTCTTTAGCTATTCCTATTGCCGCCGGATATCCCCTCCTCGTGAACCAAACACTCGTGAACCAAGTTCCTATGTCGAGGACAGTCCCTGACATTATTCATTTATTAATTTCTCTTTTTAATTGTGGTAAATATGCATGCCACAAGACATTTGCCATTTCAACATTTTTACACATAAAATTCAGTAATATTAGTCACATTAATTTGTTATCCAACCATCATGACTACCCATTCTTGGTATTTAGGGCATTTGTAGCGTAGTGGTTGCAAATCAGGCTGCTAACCTCAAGGTCAGCAGTTTGAAACTACCAGCTGTTCCGTGAGAGAAGGATGAGGTGTTCTGCTCCCATAAAGATTTACAGCCTAGGAAACCCTGTGCATGGTCACTATGAATCAGAACCTCGGAACCCCTATACAGGGCTGCTATGAGTTGGAACCAACTCCATGGCACAAAACAAAAACAACAGAGAGAAATGGCTAATCTTTAAAATTTTCAGACTATCAAAAATATACAGTTGGTGGCACTGCAGGATAAGCGCTGGACTTCTAATCACAAGGTTGGCAATTCAAACCCACCAGTCACTCTTTGGGAGAAAGATGAGAATATTTGCTTCCCTAAAGCTGGAAAGTCTCTAAAATCCTCTATAGGATTGTGGTTTGGTTTTTCTTTAATCACAGACTTTATGTTGTGTAAACTACCACCCATCTGTAAGCTGGACATACTGTGGTGGCTTGTCACTATGATGCTAGAAGCTATGCCACTAGGATTTCAGACTAAGACAGACTAGCAAAAAAGGCCTGGGGATGTACTTCTGAAAACCAGCCAATTTTCAGAGCCGAGTCCTGGTGTGGTGCTGTGGGCTAATGTGTCAGACTTCAAAGCTGTTTGAACTGCAAGATTAGTGATTCGAGCTCACCAGCTGCTCCTTGGAAACGCTATATAGGTTCGCTATGGGTCGGAATCGACTCGACGGCACTTAACAACATGGATCACACCAGAGCACTGTCTGATATAGTGCCAGAAGATGAGTCCCCTCGATTGGAAGGTACTCAAGATACACAGTGGCTGCATTAGACTAAAAACACCAATAAAGGTCAAGATGGTGCCATGCAATGTTTCATTCAGTTGTACATGGCATCACCAGGTGTTGGAGCTGACTTAAAGGCAACTGGAAACAGGATTAATATTGTGGCAAAATTCATTTATTCAACATGTTATCAGGAGGTTCCCAATCCATGGAAAGAGACATCATGCCTGGTAGAGTAGAGGGTCCGTGAAAAAGTGGAAGACGTTGGAACTGACTTGACATTACCTAACAACAGCAACAACATATTACATTCAAAGGACTTTGAATGAGTAGAAAGGGGGAAAAATGATATTCACCAGGGAGGTGAAAAAAATTACTTGGAAGAAATATTATAATCATGGTCCTCAGCTACTCACCAAAATAGGAAGTATAACATTATGTTTGTGCACTATGTTAGGCCAGTTGATCATGGTGTCCCCTGAAACTATGGTCCTGAGCCTGCAAGCTCCGAAAATTATTCCCTCAAGGTATTTGCTGGTGTGTAAGAAATTTTCATAATTTTGTCCTCTGTAGGCTCCACCACATTTATGAATGTGTTAGCAGCAAAGGTAAATGCCCATGGACAAATATCCTCTGTCAAACCATATAGATTTGTGGGTATACGCCCACTCTCTCTTCCATACCCATCCATCCTGTGTTTCTATCCATGTATCTACCTGTAAGTCACTGTTATTGCAGGAATGTGTATATAATGGTATTTACCTATGTTCCTTTTAACTCTTGCACTCCTCCTTGTGCCTACCCCTGCCTTCATCCTTTTTCTGCTAACCTGCCCCTTTTGACACACTTATTTTTAAGAGCTTTGTGACTTTAGTAAGAAAAAGCAGAGACGCCGAAGTTGCTTCTTTAAGTAGAAGATAGGGGGCAGGGATATATTTTTAGGCTGTTGTTGTTGTTAGGTGCCATTGAGTTGGCACCGACTCATAGCGACCTTATGCACAGCAGAAGGAAACAATGTCTGATCCTGGGCCAATCTCACTACTCGTCTGTCTGTTGTATGGTGGTGGCTTGTGAGTTGTTGTGATTCTGAGGGCTATGCCACTGGTATTTTAAATAACCAGCAGGGTCACCCATGGTAGACAGGTTTCAGATGAGCTTCCAGACAAAGACAGACCAGGAAGAAAGAGTGACGAACTACTTCCGAATCTTTAGTCACTGAAGACCTTCTGAATTTTTAGGTAGTAGGACAAAATCCACCTTTTACATAGATAGACTCTCTGAAGAGGTAGAATTTACATGGTGGGTGACTGAACTGCAATGAATCTGGTAAAAGCCCCTATGCCCACATTTGGTTTAAAGAGACAGACTCCCCATCTTAATACAGAATTTAAAAATTAAAATCTCAGCATTGGAACAAAGGTGATAAATCTGTATCATGATGTTCATAGAGGGCAGGGCTCTCTATGAAAGATGTAATTTCTTGTCATTATTTCAGGTCACTAAGTCAACTTAATTTAATTTTGAAAAATTTTAGAAAAATATGACATGCTCTTTTGTAACAAAATTCTGGAGTATCTTAGTTATCTAGTTATTTCTGTTAAAGCAGACATACCATAAACCGGTAGATTTAACAAACAGAAATTTAATCTCTCCAGTTTTTTTGTTGTTGTTGTTGTTGTTGTTAGGTGCCATCAAGTCAGTTCCAACTCGTAGCAATGCTATGCACAACAGAACAAAACATTGCCTAGTCCTGTGCCGACCTCAGATTCGTTGAGCCCATTGCTGTTGCCAAGGTGCCAATCCATCTCACTGAGGGTCTTCCTTTTTTTCACTGACTCTCCACTTCACCAAGAATTATGTCCTTCTCCAAGGACTAGTTCCTCCTGATAATATGTT
>NW_006408540.1:21417732-21423238 GCF_000296735.1 Chrysochloris asiatica | reverse complement strand
TTTCTGTATCATTCAATATTTTGCACATGGAATTTTTCTGGGCTGAAAGCAAGGAATACCAGAAAGATGTTTACTTGTACTTTATTGACTATGCAAAGGTTTTCAGCTGTGTGGATCATGACAAGCTATGGATAATATTGTGAAGAAAGGCTATTGCAAATTGCAGCTTGTATTTTTTCTTCAGTTCTTTCAACTTGAGAAATGCTGAACGTGTTCTTCCCTTTTGGTTTTCTCACATTTTATTACAATACTTGACTTTGTCTTCTTGAGCTGCCCTTTGAAATTTTCTTTTCAGCTCTTTTACCTCCTCATTTCTTCCATTTGCTTTAAATCTCTACGCTGGAGAACAAGTTTCAGAGTCTCTTCTGTCATCCATTTTGGTCTTTCTTTCTTGTCTTTTTAATAGCCTTTTGCTTTCTTCCTGTCTTGATGTCATCCCACAACTCTTCTGGCCTTTGGTCTTCAGTGTCTAATGCATCAAATCTGTTCTTGAGGTGATCTTTAAGTTCAGGTGGAATATGGTCAAGGTCAGATTTTGTGAACTTATGAACTTGTTTTCACTTTCATTAGCTTCTGCCTCAACTTGCATATGAGCAATTGGTGGTCTGTTCCACAATCTGATCCTGGTCTTATTTTTGCTGATGATATGGAGCTTTTCTACCACCTCTTCCAACAGATGTAGTCAATTTCATTTCTGTGTATTCCATATGGTGAGGTCCATGTGTATAGTCACCGTCTGTTATTTAAAAAATGTATTTGCAATGAAGAAGTCAGTGGTCTTGCAAAATTATATCATGCCATCTCCAGCATTGTTTCTATTACCGAGGGCATATTTTCCAATGACTGATCCTTCTTCTTTGTTTCCAACTTTTGCATTGCAGTCATGAGTAATTATCAATGCATCTTGAATGCATATTTGATCAGTTTCAAGCTGAAGAAGTTGGTAGAATTCTCCAATTTCATCATCACTGGTTTTAGTAGTTAGTGCATAAATGTGAATAGTGTATTAGCTGCTCTTTCTTGTGTTCTTGTTGTTATTAAGTACTATTGAGTCAGTTCTGACACATAGCAACCCTGTATAGGGTTTCTGAGGAGCAGCAGGTGAATTTGAACTGCTGACTTTGTGGTTCAAATTGACCTTTCTGTCCAGCTCATTCCATCACATGGAATGAACTTTAGTCTAAGTGTTTCAGACTTTTCTTGTGAAACAGTTGGGCTCGAAGGCTGCCACAAAAATGAATGAAATGCAACACACTGACATCTGTCAAGTCTAACACACTGACAAATGTCAAATCTAACACACTAGCACTAAGAAGGCAGGTGAGTGTCTCCATGGACTCTCAGCTGGTCAGCCCCATATATGGTCTTGAATCCTGCATTTGGAGAGAGATAGCTGGGATAGTGCACTCATGGGAGGATCCTTGTAGGAAGCGTTCATTTCAGGGAAACTGAAAAAACCTGTTCATCAAGAGATGATGTTTTGGAGATGCTTTTTTCCCTTCTTTTTTTTTTTTAACTTCTATGTTGTTGTTGTTAAGGGCTGTCGAGTTGGTTCTGACCTATAGCCACCCTTTGTAGGGTTTCCAAGGAGTAGCTGGTGAGCTTGAACTGCCAAACCTGGAGATCAAACCAACTTTGCAGTCTAGTGCATTAACCCACAGTGCCACAATTGCTATAATTAGCAACTTGGGATCTTTTGAAAAATTTTTTTATTGTGAATTAAGGGAAGGTTTATAGAGGAAATTATCAGTTTAACATTCAACAAGTCATAGACTTGATTTCATCTCAATAATTGCAAACCCTCAATGTAACATCAGTTATCCCATTTCCTCCCTGTGATTCCTGTTTCCATTCCACCCTTTTTTCCCAAACCTTTTGAACTTTATCTTCAAGTAAATGCTGCCAGGCAGATCTTGAAGAGTTGACTATGTTGAGTATACCTCACTAGTGTTGTTGTTCCTGTGTTTACCTATCTGTTGCTTGGCTCTGGTAGCGTAGTGGTTACGACTCAGGCAGCTAACCTCAAGGTAGGCAGTTCGAAACTACCAGCGGTTCCGTGGGAGAAAGATGAGGCTTTCTGCTCCTGTAAAGATTTACAGCCTTGGAAACACTGTGCAGGGTCGCTATGGGTTGGAACTGACTCCACGGTATTTAACAACAACAACAACTACTTGGCTGAAAATTGAGCTACGAGGGTGAGTTCAGTTCCAGACCTGAAGGGTGACCAAGGGCCATAGTTTTGGGTTCCTCTAGTCTTTCTGACCAGTAAGCCTGTCTTTTTTGTATTTCTGAGTTTGTTCCACACTTTTGGTTTTGGAGGTCCTTGACAGAAATTTAGAGACACATGGTTTGAGTTTATAATCCAAGTTTTTTATAAATAAAAATGGCCTGTTTTTACTTCCTTATTCTAACACATTTAATGAGCATCAGCTGACTGTGAAATGTGTGTGAGTTGCAGAATGTAATCTGTGGTCACTGCCTTAAATGGCTTGAGCTACAAAGGTGAGAGATATTGAGAATGTTCCCAGAGCAATTGGAGAGTCTTTATGACTGGGTCTTAGGGTAATAGAGGTAAGAGGGAAAGAAGAGGCTGAAAATCAAGCTGACATCATAGTGAAAATACTAGACAAAGCAGCCCAAACTTTAGACATGCTAACCATTTCCAAGTGTAAGATCATCTTAACTGGATTTCTTTCTCATTTATGTTGTTCTTGTCAGTTTCTCTTGAGTCAGTTCTGACTCATAGCAACCTTACAGACACTTGACCGAAATATTGGGTGGCTCTGTGCCAACTTCAGAACTCTCATTGCACCATGGCTAAAGTACTTGGCTGCTAACGAAAATTTGGTTGAACCTATGAACTGCTCTGAGGGAGCATGATTGGCAGTCTTGGAAACCCTGTGGGGTATTTCTATTTCCATGGAGTTGACTCGATGGCAGCACCAAAGTGGGTTTGATGCTATCTCCACAATCAGCAGTGTGTTTTGGTCCATTGCTATGGATACTGTCAATCTACCATTGAGAGTTTCCCCGTTGTCATCCACCTTCTACTTTACCAACTATGATGTCTGTTCCTAGCAACTGGCTCTTCTTGATAATGTGAACAAAGTGACTGAGCTGAAGTTTTGCTATCCTCGAGTCTCAGGAATTCTAGGATGGCACAAATCACACTTGATTGGCCATGTGTAGACTTGAATTCACTTAGGAAACACCTTAAACATATCAAATGCAGATCTGGGGGTGGAGGAAGGAACAGAAATGAATAGGATCCTCCTAGGGCTACAACCTAAAGGACAGCACAGAATATAAACAAGGTAATATTTTTAGTTCTAACAGTAGATTCATGTTCCTCACTGCACTCATGTGGGACCCAACATTTTTTATTTATTTCATATTTTGAATCCTAAAACTAGACCACAGAACAGGTGAAGTTCTACCAGTAGTCCTGGTGTGGCACTCACTGTAGGGTAAGTACTGGACCATAAGGTAAATTTGAACTACAAGGTTGGAGGTTCAAACCCATCAGTTACCCTTGGAAACCCTATACAGGATTGCTAAGAGTTGGAACTAACTGGACAGCACTTGACAACAACAGGAAGTATCTTTAAAGAGGAAGAACAGAAACCCCAGTAATGAAGGGCTAAAGACCAAAGCTTCCTTCTTGTATCTGCCATACAAAGGCCACAAGTCCCTGAATGTATCATCACCCCTGGAACAGGCTGGCCTGGGAGGGAAAGGAGATAGGGTTTGCCTAAAGCTATGGAGTTTTTGTGACTGATACTCTTGGCTGGCTGGGAGCTCAGTATATTCTCCTGGGTCCACAATCTTTTGTTGCAACTGCTCTTATCTCTTAAAGGTAAAGTTTCTCATTCAGTGAATGATATCTGAATATCCTCCAGAAACCAAGAGCTGCCCAGCACCAGCAGAAGCAAATAGTGAGATATCAGGAGGAATGAAGTAACCAAAAAGATGAGTTCTGGCACCCCAATACCAGTACCAGTTGCCATTCCGTTGATGCTGATTCAGAATAACCTCATCTGTGTTAGAGTGGGCCTGTGCACCACAAGGTTTTCAATGGCTGATTTTTGGAGGCAGTAGACTGCCAGGGTGCTCTATGGATGGACTTGAACATTCAACCTTTCAGTCAGCAGCTGAGTATTTGTACCACCCAGGGACTCCTCCAACCTCCTGCCAAGGAGTTGATTCCAAATCATAGCGAACCTATGCAGAACTGCCCCATAGGGTTTCCAAGGCTGTAAATCTTTACTGATTCCGACTGTCTCATCCTTCTCCAGCTGGTGGGTTCAAACTGCTAATCTTTAGGTTAAGAGGGCAATGCTTAAACCAGTTCACCATCAGGGCTCCTTCAAGGATCCCTAAACACACACCATTTGCCTTCCAGTTGATTTCAACTCATGGTACAAACATTTAAGCATTTGACTACTAACCAAAAGGTCTCTGGGAAGAAGAGCCTAGAGATATACTGAAAAGAGTCTTGACAATCCCTATGGATTTCTGTATATATGCAATTGGCATGACATCATTGTTGTTGTTATTAAGTGCCGTTGAGTTGGTTCCAACTCATAGTGACCCTGTAGAGGGTTTCTGGGGAGTGGCTGGTGAGTTTGAACCACTGACTTTATGGCTGAGTGCTTATCCGACAAGGCCAAGTCAGGACTCTATGAATGGGAAGTAAAATAGGATGATATTTATTAAAATACAAGAAAATAATTTTCAGAGGTAGGGCTCCCCTCTTAGTATATTAATTTCATTGATTACATCCTGATTATGGAGTTTTTAAGGGAGAGAGGCAGAAGGAAAAGAAAGGGAGGTCAGCTCCTCTAAATTCCTTCACGTAACAATGTGCTCTGGATTCCCTCTGGGGCAGGATCCTCTCTCGTTCCCAGGCCTTCTGTGTGGGGATGACTCCTTTTAGCTCCTTCTGCTGCCATATTATGCAGTCCACTTGTTCTCATTTTCTCCCTTTTTGGGGAGGTATAGATGCTGATTTCCCCTCTGGTAGCATAGTATTACGATTCGGGCTGCGAACGCAAAGTCAGTAGATCGAAACTACCAGCGGTGCCATGGGAGAAAGATGAGTCATTCTGCCCCTATAAAGATATACAGGCTCGGAAACCCTGTACAGAGTTGCTACGAGTCGGAACTGACTCCACGGCACATAACAACAACAATGCCTTCATCCACCACTTGTCTGTCACTTTTCATACTGTGGTGGCTTGTGAGTTGCTGTGATTCTGAAAGCTATGCCACCGGTATTTTACATACCAGCAGTGTCACCCATGGTAGACAGTTTTCAGATGAGCTTCCAGATGAAGACAGACTAGTAAGAAGGAGTGATGAACTACTTCCGAGTATTTAGTCACTGAAAACCTTATGAATAGCAGAGAAACACTGTCAGATATCGTGCCAGAAAATGAGCCCCTCAAGTTGGAAGGCACTCAAAATGCTACTGGGGAAGAGCTGCCTCCTCAGAGTAGAGTTGCCC
>NW_006408540.1:21402996-21415560 GCF_000296735.1 Chrysochloris asiatica | reverse complement strand
TCAAATGACGTATTGCATTAGGCAAATCTGCTGCACAAGACCTTTTTAACGTGTTGAAGAGCCAAGATGTCAGCTTGAGGACTAAGGTGTGCCTGACCCACGCTATGGTATTTTCAATAACCTCATATGGATGTGAAAGCTGGACAGTGAATAAAGAAGACAGTAGAAGAATTGATGCTTTTGAGTTATGGTGTTGGAGGAGACTATAGAAAGTGCCATAGGCTGCCAAAAGAACCAATAGATCCGTTTTAGAACAAGTGCAGCCAGGGTGCTCCTTGGAAGCCAAGATGACCAAACTTCGTCTCTCATATTTCAGATATATTGTAAGGAGGGACCAGTTGCTGGAGAAGGATATCATGTTTGGTAAGGTGGAGGGTCAGAGAAAAAGAGGAAGACCCCCAACAAGATGGATTGGCCAAGTGGCAACATCGATGGACTCAAACGTGGCAACAGTAGTGAGGTTGGCCCAGGATTGGGCAGTATTTCATTCTGCTGTGCAAAGGTGACTGTGAGTCGGTATTGACTCAAATGCACCTAACAACAAGAACAACAACAATGCCTTCACCTGAGTTCAGAAACAGGGCCACTTGCCAGACTTTTAGCCTTCTCCAGAGGCTACTGTGACAACAATGTGGTCAGTGTGTTCTGAGCAGGAGCTCCACTGGATAGAGTGGACAACTAACTGTTCCTTGACTCTCTGACTGCCCTCACTGTGACCTGAAAGATGACCCTCCCCAGGAAAAGCCACACCCAAACCAGCTTCTGCTTTGTTTATATGGTGCTTGGTCTGTGATTACCAGGGACTTTCTCAAAATGTTGTTGTTGTTGTTAAGTGCTGTCGAGTCGGTTCCGACCCTTAGCGACCCTGTATAGGGTTTCCAAGGAGGGACCGGTTAGCTTGAACCACCGACCTTACTGTTCAAATAGCTTTGCAGTCTGGCGTATTAACCAGACCAGGGAATTAGGTAGTCTCTGAAGGCTTACCTCTCAGCATTTAGCTCTTGGCTTGGAACATTCTAGATGCCAGCCAGAGGGAAGAGGCAAGATTTTCAGTTAGTATTCCTAATTCCTAATTGGAGTCCTGGTGTGGAACTTCAGGATAACACACTGGACTGCAAGGTCAGTTTGAACCACATGGTCAATGGTTCAAACTCACCAGTCACTCCTTGCAAACCCTATTCAGGGTTGCTATGAGCTGGAACCTTCTCGGTGGCACTCAACAACACTCCTAATTGGACAGACCCTGGTGGTGTAATGATAAAGTTGAAAGTTTGATGGTTTGAACAGCTACTCTGAGGGACAAAGATGTGACAAGCTGTTTCCATAGAGTCTGTGAAGCAGTTCTACTCCATTTTATAGAGTCACTGTATCTTGTGGGATCACTATGAACTCCTGATGTGACACTATAGGATCAGCACCAGACTGCTGACCCCAAGGTTGGGGTCCAAAACCACCAAGTGCTCCTCAGAAACGCTATTCAGGGTAGCTATGAGTCGCATTTAACTATGGATGGCATTTGACACCAACATCATAGGGTCAGAATTGACTTGATGAGAGTGGTTTTGGTTTTTTTTTTTGGTATTCCTAATTGGCAGCTCTATTCTTGAACTTTCTTAGTTCTAGAAAAGATCTTCCAGAATGCGGGCCTCCTTTATCCTGACTTCATATTGAATGTGGATATTCAGATTTAATAGGATGCTCCACACAAAGGCTGTCAGGCCAACCCCATGGAGCTTTGATAAAGGTGATTTCACATGTGTCAGAAGGAACTGATAAAAGCCACCTACTCTCTTGTTCTAAAAACTCTTGTTGTTGTTGTTAAGTGCTGTAGAGTTGTGTTCCGACCCATAGTGACCCTGTATAAGGTTTCTGAGGAGCAGCTGGTGAACTTGAGCCACCAGCCGTCTGGTTCAAGCGGACTTTGCAGTCCAGCGCATTAACCAACAGTGCCACACCAGGACTCCCCTAAATCTCTTAGCTTCCTTGTAAGAATGCTTCATGTTTTCCTTCCCTAGAACTAAGTATAGTCTGCGACTTAGCACAGATCTTGGTGAGTAGTAGCTTAACTTTGCAAGACTTCTGTTGTCATTTAAAAAGCACACACACCAACTTTGCATTGTGAATTGAGTGAAAGTTTATAGAACACATCATCAATTTTATATTCAACAAATCATATACTTCCTTTCATCTCAAGTGCAGTTCCTTCAGCGTAATATCACTTTCTCCCTGTGTTTCTTGTTGCTGTTTCTCCTTCTTTCCCCACTCATCTGAATTGTGTCCTCAGGTAAATGCTGCACTTTTGATCTCAGATGGTTGATGATTCTACGGCATGTGTAGTTCACTAGTATAGTCGTCCCCACTGTATACCTATAACCTCGGGGATGAGTTCAATTCCACACCTAAAGGGTGACCAACAGTCAGTCTCAGGGTTCCGCCGGTCTCTACTGGATGGGTAAGCCTGGTCTTTATTATGATTCTGAAATGTATTCCACATTTCTTCCACTCATCCAGGACTGTAGAATGTGATCCCTTTCAGAGCAGTTGATAGTGGTAGCCAGACACCATCTAGTTCTTCTAGTTCCCAGGGTCATGGAGACTGAAGTTCCCATAATCTATTAGTTTATTGGACTAATTGTTTCCAAAAGTTTTCAGTTTTCATCTCTTTCCTCTGGATAGGGAGAGACCAATAGTTGTAAATTAAATGCCACTTGTGAGCTTCTTTTTCTTTTTTGTTTTTAAACATTTATTGTAAACTGAGTGACGGTTAACAGACAAGATCATCAGCTTTACATTTTTACATTTAATGAATTACACACTTGGTTTCATCTAATGATACAATCCCCTCCCTGCAACAACAGTTAATCCTACTTCCTCCCTGTGTCTTCTCTTTTACATCTTCTATTTCGAAAATGAACAAAACAAAAATATTTGATGTATATATACAAAAAAAGTACTCTTTTAAACATCCTAAGGGCATATTCTGGAATCCTGGTATGGCGCTGTGGGTTAATGTGTTAAACTGCAAAATCAGCTTGAACAGCAAGGTCAGCAGTTCAAGCTCACCAGCTGCTTCTCAGAAACCCTATATAGGGTTGCTATGGGTCAGAACTGACTTGACGGCACTTAATAATAACAACAAAGGCATATTCTGCAAGCAAGCCTTCTGCCCCAAGGATCCCTACTTGGTCCATGGGCCTAGAACCTGCAGCTACTCTATCTCTCCACACCATCACCTCTGCCACCATCTCTGCTGTCGATGCTTTTCTACGTAGGAATCTCATGCTGCACTCATGCTCCTCCTCCTTGATGGTCCTGGGTGCTTGTGAGTTTTTAAGATCCCAGTTACTATTCATTAAAAGGAGCCCTGGTAGCATAGAGGGTCTGCATTGGGCTGCTAACTGCAAGGTCAGCAGTTTGAGTTTACCAGCTGCTTCTCAGGAGAAAGATGAGGTTTTCTGTTCCTGTAAAGATCTACTGCCTTGGAAACTCTATACAGGTTGCTATGAGTCAGAACTAACTTGACAGTACACAAACACAACCACCACCACTCAAAAAAGTAGGATGGAGAACATTGTATTTGTGAACTATATCATACCAATTGATTATGGTGTCCCCTGAAACTATGGTCCTGAGCCCCCAGGCTCAGCAAATCACTCCCTCAAGGTGTTTGGTAGTGCCTAAGATGTTTTCATAATTTTGCCCTCTGTTCGCTCTACCACATTCATGAATGTGTTAGCAGTAAAGGTAAATGCTCATGGACAAATACCCTTTGTCAAAGCTGTATACATTTGTGGGCATACTCCTTCTCTCCCACCCATATCCCTTCAGCATGTGTGTCTATTCATGCTGTAACTGTGTATGTATAGATCACGGAATTTATCTCTGTTCCCTGTAACTCTTGCACTCTTACACACGTCTCCCCCTGCCTTCATCATTCTTCTGCAAACCTCCTTCTACTTGCTGTATATCCTAGAAGGACTAGTCCTTGGAGAAGGACATCATGCTTGGGAAAGTGAAGTGTCAACAAAAAAAAGAAAGCTCCCCAAGAAAATGGGCTCACACGGTGGTAACAACATTGGGCTCAATCATAACAATTGTGAGGTTGGTACAGGATTGGGTTATTCACAGTGTAACTATGAGTTGGAACCAACTTGACTGCATTTAACAACAACAAATTGCTAATGAATATGAACACTTCTTCATACAAATCGATACAGCACGATTGGCTCATTAATGGTGTCTGTCATCAGTCTCTCAGGAGCTTTGGGGGCTATCGTCTCCAAATTCAGGTGGCGTTTGTTGGCCACCTGAATATCTCCTTGGTGAAATGTCTGTTCACTTCCTCTGCCCATTTTTCAATAGGATTATTTGTCTTTTTTGTTGTTGTTGTTGAGGATTTGATGTTTTCTATAAACTTTAGAGATTATTCTCATCTAAATTTTCATTGCCATTTTTTCCCTCCAGTCTGTGGGTTTTCTTTATACTCTTTTAGTGAAATCTTTTTACTTTTTTATGTATGATCTTATTTATTTCACCAATGATGATCTTGTGTCACATTCTTTAATTTTTACCAGTTCTCCCATTTCAATTTGTATACCTCAGTTAGCAATACAGATTTAGAAAGATTAATAATTAATGCAAAGGACAATATGCACTTGACCCTATATTCATTGCTGAATTAATTGTTCTGAAACTAGCAAATTTGTTATACCATATTGTAGTACCTGACAAGGTTAGTTTCAATTTGTTGATAGAATAAAATGATATGAAGAATTCCAGTTGCACTGAAAAGGAGAGAAAAATAAACTCACTGGAATATAACTAGAACCTAATTTAAACCATTTTAGAGTATATGGTATGTGTGACACAAAGCTTATGAGCTATAAATGCATACTATTACAATTACAGTGACAGGTAACATACCTTCCTCAAATTCTGTCATGGATTTTTCTTTTCTTAAAATGACAATATTAATGCCACTTCAGGTAATTTACACTAATTTTTTTGGATAGTATAAATGATTAATGGAAAGAAAACACCAATAGTTGAACTCCAATGAAAGAAAGGAAGCTTTTGGCTTTTTTAGAAAAGAGGCAGTCTATTTCCTTCCTGACCTTTAATCTTCCGAGGGAGCTGCCTATGGCTTGCAGCGCTGCACAAATTGAGGATATAAACACATGTCTCAGATGAGATACTTATTGAGAATCCACGTTAAGAATCATTCCAAACCCAAGCCACACCCTCCATGAGGACAGGTACCATATTTTCTCTGATCCATATACCAGTAGTAAGGAGTGGGGTGAATCCCTTCTCTTTTGTAGCCTGCCAGCATCTCGTCACTATCCCAGATAGGCATGGAGCCTCCCACAATCTCACCCACGTTAGGCATCAATATGCCCACCGACTCAGCAAGGCACGAATCCTCAGGACAGCGCTGCATATAGAAGGACTTGATCTCTACCAGAAATCGATACAGCACGATTGGCTCATTAATGGTGTCTGTCATCAGTCTCTCAGGAGCTTTGGGGGCTATCGTCTCCAAATTCATAGAAAGTTCCATCTTCTTTCTTTATATTGTGCTCTTTTAGCCACACAATGGTTTCTGAATAGTACATTTGTTGAAAAGGCTGCTTGGGGGGCTTGAAGTTCGGGTACAGTTCATTCATTATGCTGGCTGCAAGGGATTTCAAGATTCTGTCCACCATATCACAAAGCAAGTCTTCCAGTCAGTTCAGGAGCTCCTCAAAGGTCAGGATGCTTCAATGTGGGTGTACTCTGCCAGGAGCCTTTGTGTCTGGGACTGCTCAGTGCTGTACGACTGTGCTAGGCAAAACATGACCCCCGAGCACAGGGAGGCAGGTCTCCAAGTACAACTGCGAGGACCGAGTCAGGAAGGCCTCTTCCCCCAAATAGTCCAGCTTGAAGAGCGTAGCACCTCCTTCTACCTGCATTTGCACTAATGTTGGAGGGGTAACCTTGCAGTAGCCCCTGTCAAATAAGTGATCTCTGAAGCACCTGGTGATCAGGGAGCGGGCTTTCAGGATCTTGGACGTGTTTTCTCCTCGGATCATGATGTGTCTGTTGTTGAGCTGGATGGACATCAACATCAGACTCCTCATTGATCAGATTATTGGTTCCTCCAGCAGGGGCCAACCCAGTTAGTTCCCAGAAGTCACATCTCTTTGGGGTGAGTCAGCATTCCATATACTGTGACGCTGCTCTGGGTGGACAGGACCATCCCATTGTAACACTAACACCGCTCATCCCACAGAACACACTGGACATAACATGCCCCATCACGCAGCACTAGGAACATGAAATTCTTTCCTTGTCTTCGTAGCCTGTGGACCCAGCCGAACACCTTCACTCTTTGACCTCTGTATTTTTCTTATGTGTTGATCTTCACAGATTTGGGCTCTGGAAGACTGGGGTCATTTTTAATGATAATCTTCTTTGCTTCCTCCAGGTTTTTTTTCTCTTTGTAAATTGTCTTCTGCATCTTTCTTTTCCCGAGATTCACTCTTCATTTGTTCTCTGTGCCACAGTTTTCTAATGTGTTTCATCTGTGATTTAGAAATGACATCCCACCTCTCATTTCCTTTTTGTGAATCTATGTAAATGGTAGGAAATGTCTCTTTTCCTACTGTCATCAAAGTCTTTAGACCTGTTTTGAAAGGTTTCTTCTGGGTTCCATTACCAGTTGCATCATTTCCCTCTCTATCTGACACATAAAGCTCTCCTAGCACCATCCCTGCGGTTACCCTGGGCACCTCCAAGGGCATGGATTCCAATGCTACCGCCATGCTACCCCATTGTTCACCCGTGACTTCCTCTACTCAGTGGTTGCATCATAGTGAAATCTTTTGATGTACATTGTTGTCTAATTTTTAGGAGATCCCAGTTATCTAGTTTATCTTCTGCTATTTGTATGTTTTCAGTTATGTTTGATAGTGTATTGAGCCCTTTAGTTTGTCCCTATTTTTTCATAGATGACCATTGTAGTTCTAGGTTTTACATTTAGGTCTTTGATCCACCCTGAGCTCATTTTTGTATCTTGTGTAAGATATTGGTCTTGCTTCATTCTTCAGCAAATGGAGTTCCAGTTTTGCCAACACCATTCGTCACTTTTGTCGTCATTTAAAGATTCTCTCTTCTTCCTCTTGGCTCTTTTTCCTTCTTGAAAAATTCCTCACTCTCATTTGATTTCTTATTTTCATTATTCTTTGTGTCTGGTGGAGAGGGGAAATAAGATTTGACACCTATGATTTGTTAGGTAAACCTGCCTTCACAAGTTGTCTGTGCTACTTACTGAGAGACCTGGGAAAATTACTTAACCTCTTTAAGACACAGTTTCTTCCTCTGTGAAATGGGAACAATGACTTACCATTTTAGAGATGTTGAGATAATTCTTTTTTTTTTTTTTACGATAACTAAGAAAAGTACCTGTCATTCCTGGGTGGTGCAAGTGATTAACACATTTATTTGGTCAGTAACTGAAGGGCTGCAGGTTCAAGTCCATCCAGAGGCACTTTGTAAGAAACTAGCTACTTCTGAAAAATCAGTCACTGAACACCTTATGGAGGACACTTCTACGGGGACACAAAGTGTCACAAGTCAGAATCAACTGCACTGCAAAAGTTCCTTGCTTTTTATAGCTGATACTGAACAAAAGTTGCCAATCACCCTACACCCTTTTCTCGTTTGTTTACTTAGTTTAATTTGAACATTCCTCAGTCTGACCTGAATTTAAGTCAAAACCTCCAAAATGCAAAATTCTTTGAGGTTGAGATTGAGTCTATCAGTCTCCAGTCAGGCTACATTGCATGGACTGGCTGCTACTTGATTTTGTGATCTTTTTAAATTTTGACATCTAAAAAAGACAGTGACTTGGCCAGAAAGTGTCATGGAAGGGGATGTTCAGAGTGACCCCAGGAAAAGAGAGCCCCAAATACCATTGAACCTTGTTCCACTGCCTGGATTTTTAGCCCTGGAAGGGCAGCCCCGCCCAGGGGAAATTTAGGGAGGAAGGGAGTCGAGGAGGGTGTGCACTGCTTCTCACAGCTCCAACGCGTCAGCCCACAGCCAGATGACGCGAGGGGGCGCGGTAGAGGGAGCTTGGGAGCGCGGTAGTGGGAGTGTGGGAGCGCAGGGAGCTTCTGCCTAAGTATGTAACAACCGCGGTGCTGGGCGTCTGCTGCGTGCACCAGGCCAGGAGCCGCGCTTCGCCTCGCGGGTGCGCTTCTGACACTGCAGCGGTAGTTCCCGCGGAGGAGAGGGGAGGGGAGGGGAGGGGAGAGGACGGGAGCGGGGGTAGGGGGTAGGGGAGGGGACAGGAGCGGGAGTCGGGGGTGGGGGGGGAGAGAAGGAGGGGGGTATTTGTCCGCCGGAACTCCTCTTCGCTTCTCCTCCCACCTTTGGGGGACCCCCAACCCAGAGCCACGCGGGCAAAGGACAGACATGTTGCGCGCACGTGCAGTCGCTTTCCAGCGCCTAGGTGAGCAGGGCTGGACCAGGAGGAGGAAGAGAAGGCGAGATTAAGAAAGGGTTGGTGGGAGACGAGCCTGGAAGAGGGAGGAGCGCGGGAGAGCTGGCGGAGACTGTGGGGGCCCGGCCGGGATCGCGTGGTAGGTCTGGGCAGAGGCTGGGCGCCCCCTGGGAGCGTGTAGGAAGGGGCTACCCGGCTTCGGCGGCAGACTTTAATGGCGTGGACTTTGTAAGACTGGGCAATCCTGTGCTCAGCGTCGGACTGGACGGCGCAGGACCAGGGACAACTGTCCATGAGCACTGAGCCCGCGCCCAGCAAGGCCTGGTGCGCTGGACTCCGGGCGGGGGTTGGGGGTCCAGGAGAGGTTTTTCTGGGTTCCGCAAACACGCACGTAGTAACTGCTAAAGCCCGCAGAGGCAGGAAAGCAACAACTTAAGTTACTTAACGTAGGGTGAGCTCGCCCTCTGTTAAGTCCACCTGCTGAGACTGCCCTGGGGAAAGCAGATTTCTGCCTTCCACACTCACCTCCTCCGTAATACCACCCAGCGAACTTGGTGCTGTCAGCAAGGGGAATGTGGAGATCTTTCAGAAAAGGCATGATTTAGACTTAAATGGGGCTAAGATTTAAGGAAAGGGTATTTTAAAAGGGAGTCCTGGTGTGGCGCGGGGTAGGATAAAGCACTGGATCGCAAGGTGGGTTTGAACCACAAGGTAGGGGTTTAAACTCACCAACCTCACAAACCCTATACAGGGTCACTATGAGTTGGAATCGACTCTATGGCACTAACAACAACATATTTAAAAAGCAGACAGTTCAAACTCACCAGCCACTCCTCAGAAATCCTATACCGGGTCGCTATGTGTCAGAACCGACTCATCCTATACAAGGCTGCTATAGGTCGGAACCGACATCACAGCACTTAAAAACAACTGTGCTACTGATAGCATGGAGTCTTGGTGTGGCGCTGTGAGTTAATGAATTAGACTACAAAGTCAGTTTGAACTGCAAGGTTGGTGGTTCAAGCTCACCAGTCGCTCCTTGGAAACACTCTAGAGTAGAGGGTCGCTATGGGTCGGAACCGACTTGACAACACTTAATAACAATAACATTGATAGCATGGGTCTACCGACCGAAACAAAATGGGGTCAGTTGTCATTGTTAAGCACCATCAAGTCGATTCCGACCCATAGCAATCCTGTATAGGGTTTCCAAGGAGCTGGTGAGCTTGAACCACCAACCTTGCAGTTCAAACGACTTTGTAGTCTGAGGCATTAACCCACAGCGCCACACCAGAACTCCTTGGACGTTGACAAATGGAGACCCTGCAAACAAGGAAATTAATTCCCAAAGAAAACTGAAATGATCTCATGACCTGAGAATGGAAAATTAGGACATGCTTAAGTCCTCCCAGGCCATTAAGATAGTTATCTCAGGTACTAAGCAGTTGTAACTCCAAAAGTGGAATGTTTAAGGTTTAGGGAAAATCACTGCTAAATTTTTCCCCCAGGAATGCAGCCTCTTAATATTATTATAGATTAGGTGTTTATCCAAATGTAATTTACACTATATATCGTACCTGCTTTTTGTGAAAGAACCTTGAGAGCTTACACTCCCTGCTGTCCAGACGACTAGCTTTCTGCAATAAAGCTTGGATTGGATCTTTCCCAGTCTCTGTGATTGACTACGGTGACAGGTGGCAAGCCCTCCTTTCAGTTTGGCACATTTCTGGCCATCCAGCTCAGGGGCCTCTCAGACTTCCCTAGTAAACAGTATTGCAAGCAAAGGGACTTGGTTTCCTTTGTGGGTGATATTGCTTGCTGGCGTGTCAGCGGCCACCTGGACTGGTGTGCCCAAGAGCGCAGTAATCAAACTCTCCTAGCAGCATGGCAGCCAAAAATCGTTTTGTGTGTGGGGTGGGGGTGGGGGGTGGGGTGTGTGTGTGTGTGGAGAGTCTTAGGCCCTGTGTCTCCTGCACTTACCGCTGCCTTTACTTTGGAGATCCCCCTGCTTTATTCTGGGTGTGCACATATGGGCATGGTAGGCAGGAGGTAATTACTGTTTTTTTAAGGTTAACCTCTGTATTTGGAAATGGGAGCACAGGCTTCAATCCCAAAGAAAAGCCCATTAGGGCATATTTTGCCTGGGTGGTCTCTGTATGGATGCCCTCCTATGACTAAAAAGGAAGTGCTGTTTTACTGTAATATGGCATGGCCTATGTGGTATTTGATGGAGCCCTGGTGTGGCACTGTAGGCTAATCTGCTGGACTGCAAAGTCGTTTTGAACTGCAACGTTGGCAGTTTAAGCTCACCAGCGTCCCTCATAAACCCTATACAGGGTCTCTGTGACTTGAAACCGACTCAACAGCATTTAAGAACAACTATGTAATATTTGAATTCAGGAGAAAGATGGTCTTTAAAGATGGCCTTATGACTGTTTTCTCCACACAGTGTCCCAGCTGCACTGATGTTCAGGCTCTGCTGAGTATGCGCCTGGCCAGTGATGAAAGGACTCTGGTTCTGGATAAGGCTTGTGAGGAAGCTGAGTGGCTTTACTCGGAATGACACCCCTGTTCCTGAAACAACTTTGACGGAACCTGACTAGAGCCTGGTAATGGAGGCCTTCCCCTTGTAAACCATTTTAAGAGGTGTTTAGGCAGTTCAACAGAAGCAAAGGAGGACCCCTCAGAATTTCTTGAAAGAATCTACGAAGCCAGCCATAAGTACATTGATATAGATCCCAGCCCCAGATAGTATGAGAATGGTTAACATGACTTTTATCTCTCAGTGCTCCCCAGATATCTGGAAGAAGCTTCAGAAGCTGGACGGGGCAATCAGGATGAATCCCTCACAGTTTAGTGGACATTGCCTTCAAGGTGATTAACAGACGGGAGCATTAGAAGGCCCAGGCAGCCCCCATCTTCCTGGACACAACTCCTAGTAGGTTCTCGAGAGCACGACAGAAGGAACGCACTGGCCCCTGCCTCCAGAGTTCAGAAGCCTACTGCAAGGAACTGGGCTATTGGAAAAACAAATGTCCGAGGAAGAAGGGTGGATCCCAGGACTGCCATTTAAGCAGCCACCAGATGGTAGAGATCGCTGGGTCCCAGGAGGACTGAGGCAGTCTGAGGGTTCAGCAGAATAGATTCCATCCATTGCTGTTGTTCTCCAGACACCCCGGTTAGAAATAAAAGTGGGGGACAAGTGGACTTTCTTGTGGACATCGGGGCTACCTGTTGAGTCCTAAATGCCCCCTTTCAGATCCTTCTAGCAAATCTGTGTCAGTTACTGAGTCTCTGGACAAATTCTTTCCAAATCATTGGACTGCTCCATTGGAAAATGTGGCTTCTAGGGTGAGATTTGCTTTTATTTATTTATTTGTTGTTATAAATACATATGTTTGGTGAGCGAGGGGATAGAAGACAGAGAAGGCGCTGTATACAGCTAGTGTGTGGTAGAGGCTGGACGCCACACAGAGAGAAAGAGACAGAAACAGTCTGCTCCGGAGGGCAGGCCGGGCAGATTCTGGGGCTGGTAACATTTGGTTGGTGGGTGAGAGCCCACAGAGGGTCTTGTGCAGGGGCTGGGGAGGCCCGGACACCTGGAGGCTCCCTGGTCTGAAGTTTCTGGGTGACGGTGGAGGTGGCAGCTTTGCGGCAGCTCTGGGCTCAGCTCATATCACTCAGGGCCTTGAGGGCAAACTCAGCCCGGAGCTGCCTCCTCAAAGTAGAGTTGACCGTGATGATGCTAATGGAGTAAAGCCCGTGGAAGAAAAGCCCACGGGACCTTCATTTACTGATGGGGCACAACTCAACATGAAGAGAAACAGCTGTAAATATCCATTGAAAATTGGAACATGGAATGTACAAAGTATGAATCTAGGAAAATTGGAAGTTGACATAAACGAAAAGGAACGCATAAATATCGATATCTTAGGCATTAATGAGCTGAAATGATATTGGCCATTTTGAATCTGACAACCACCTGGTTTACTATGCCGGGAATGACAAATTGAAGAGGAATGGTGTTGCATTCATTGTCAAAAAGAACATATCCAAATCAGTCATGAGGTACAACACTG
>NW_006408540.1:21397960-21402694 GCF_000296735.1 Chrysochloris asiatica | reverse complement strand
AGATGGAATACATAGAAATCAAATTGACTACATCTGTGGAAAGAGACGATGAAAAAGCTCCATATCATCAGTGAAAACAAGGCCAGGGGCAGACTGTAGAACAGATCATCAATTAATCATATGCAAATTCAAACTGAAGCTGAAGAAAATTAAAACGGACTTATTAGACCCTGCCAATTCGCCTTTAACACTCCTCATCCCCTTGAAAAAGCCAGGAACAAGGGAATACCATTTTGTCCAAACTTAAGGGCCATAAATGAAGTCGTGTAACACATTCATCCTACTGTTCCCAACCCTTGTTGCTCAAATTTCTCAACAATTTGCCCTTGTATGCAACATGGTTTTCAGTTATGGATTTAAAGGATGGATTTTTGTTGTTGTTGTTTTTTAATTTACATTCTGTTGGCCCCAACCTCACAGGAAATCTTTATCTTTGAATGGCAGGCCCCACAAACATTGAAAAGAAAACAGTTTTGTTGGAATGTGCTCCCTGAGAGGTTTAAAAATGCTGCCACAATTTTGGAGAAGCTTTGGCATAGGAACCTCACCTTAACTAGAAATGTTGAACTATGTGGATGATTTGCTTGTCACTGAGCAACAATTTGAGGACTGCTTGGTAAACATTATCATGACTTTGAATCACCTAGCATAATAGTTATGTTGTTACTGGGTCTCTAGAGCTAAAACCCAAATTTGCCAGTAAAAGGTAAACTTTCTAGGATTCCAGACTGAGACAGGAAAACACAGCTTGTTGGAAAGCCAGAAAGAGCCCATTACACAGACCTGCATTTAAAAAACTCAGAAACAGCTCAGAGGGCTTCTGGGAATGGCTGGATTCTGTATAATCTGGATACCCAATTGTGGTTTTATAGTCAAACCCCTCTATGAGGTTCTTAAAGGGGCAGAAGAAGAACCCCTAGACTGGACAGGAGAGTGCAAGAGGGTTTTCAGGATCCTGAAAGAACTTTTGATGTTATGGAAACAATAACAGAATTCTAAAACTAAATAGTTGCCAAGTCCTGGCAAGTCAACTAGCCTTGTTGAACTTCAATGTTCTTGTTTGCAAAGAGAGAGGAAAAACTCCCACCCTATCTGGGTGGTAGGGAGACATAATGAACTCTGGGGAGTGGGAAAGTCTTCTGAAAATTATAAAGAAGGCACCTTCGCTCCATCCTCCACCCCCACGAGGCACATGGAGCGTAGTTTGGAGCAGAGGGTTAGAGACAAAGTGCTAGAAATTTCATTGTTTTCGGAGTACAAAGTGGCCCCCTGTCTCTTAATCCCTGGTTATAATGCTTCTTCACTGCACTGTCACTGAAAATGCCCATCAGACTGTGACATCAGAAGATAGAAATGTTGCCTTTTTTCATCAACTTCTTTAGGGCCCTGTACCCTGGGTGGAGAGGTGCCGGGAATACTGATAAAGGTGAAGGTCCTGGACTTGGAGGTGTGAATTTTGCTGGGACACTTTTCGTATGCAACCATTTAACTTCAAAAGCAATGTTAACTGTTTAGAAGGTGGAGTTTGTTTCCTTACCAGAAAATGGGAAATTCTGTTGGCATCAGCGATAAACATTCAAGACTTACAAGCCTTTCTATTTTAATGGTCTATAAACAGCCAGAATGCTCCTTGGAGGCCAGGATGGCCAAACTTTGGCTCTCATACTTTGGACATATTTGGTAAGGTGGAGGGTCAGAGAAAAAGAGGAAGACCCCCAGCGAGATGGATTGGCAAAGGGGCAGCATCAATGGGCACAAGCGTGGCAACAATTGTGAGGTTGGGCCAGGACCAGGCAGTGTTTTCGTTCTGCTGTGCATAGGTTTGCTATGAGTTGGTACTGATTCTATGACACCTAACAACAACAACAACATAAACAAGTTGGTGATTTGGCTAAATGCATTAGCCATCAGCAGCAGCCTGGGTCTCCTTGAATGGTCCTTGTTGTTGTTAAATCTAGTTGGTTCCAACTCATAGTGACTGACCCTCATAGGGTTTCTGAGGAGCAACTGGTAGGTTTGAATCACTAAGTTTGTGGTTAGCAGTGTGACCCTGCCTACAGTTTTCAAGGAATGGCTGTTGAGTTTGAACTGCTGACCTTGCAGTTCAAACCAACCTTACAGTCCAGTACCTTATCCCATAGTGCCACACCAGGATCCACCCACACATATAGCACTGATAAATGTGATCTGTGTCCCTGGTTACTAAACAAAGTTAGATTCCTGTTTCTAAATGATAAAGGAGAGACTCACATGATTGGTACCATTACTGTTAAATTTGAAACAATTTTTGGCTAAGTATGGTCAACCTTCCAGAGATTATGAACTTCAGCAATACTAGTTTCTGGTAGTCATATTGTATCTTTTCATAATGCCCAATAAAATATTTGATGATTTTTTTTTCTATTTTAATTAAAAGGAATTGAAGGATGACCCAGTTAAGATCTTGGGACTTAAAATTAAAACCAAATTTAATTCTGTGGAGTTGCTTCTGACTCCTAGTGACACTTTAGGACTGAGCACCACTGCCCTATAGAGTTTCCAAGGAGAAGCACTGTACTGATAATTGAAAAATCAGTGCTTCAAATCCACCAACTGCACAGAAACCCTATACAGCAGGAGTGGGAAACTTTTTTTTCTGCCAAAATATGTAACATCATTTTTACACAAAATTAACACCTTAAAAACTAGCCTGCTGTATTTGGTCAGACACTTAATTAGCTCATCCCTAAGTCAGTTTGAACCACAAGGTAGGCGGGTCAAGCTCCCCAGCCTTTCCTCAGAAACCCTTTACGGGGTCGCTATGGGTCAGAACTGACTCGATGTCACTTAACAATAACAGTAGTGTGATGGCTGGAACTGCGATTGCCTTGGCAGGGCTAGACCAAATGATTTCACATAGGCCGCATGTCCCCCTCCCCTGCTATATAGGGTCGGCATGAGTTGGAACTGACTCAATGGCACTTAACAACAACAATCTTTCTAGGAGCAGACTGCCTTATCTTTCTCCCATGAAGCAACTGGTGGGTTCAAATTGCTGACCTTTTGGTTTGCAGCTGAGGCGCTTTAACCACTGTCCCATCAGGGTTCCCTGAAAAATAAAATTAGGACCCCGTAATTATGCTATTTTATATGGAGCTATAAGTTAATATTAGTGACAGTGATAATAAAACTAACTTTTATGGACTATTATGTGTCAGGTGAAGATAAAATTTGTCATTAAGTTTCAGCCCATTGCTGCCACTGTCTCAGTTCATCTACTACAGGAATCGTTACACTTGTTATAATTCATTTAGTTCTTACATGAATGCTATAAAGATACTCAAGCACAGAGCGGTTAATTGCCATGGTCAAGGTCACACACGGTCACGCAGCACATAGCTAGTAAGCAGTGTTTTCTTGTTGTTGTTAGGTGCTGTTGAGTCGGTTCTGACTCATAGTGACTTTGTATAGGGTTTCTGAGGAGCAGTTGGTGAGCTTGAACCACTGACCTTGCAGTTAAAAGCAACATTGCAGTCTAGCGCGTTAATCCACAGTGCCACACCAAGACTCCTTAGATTGACATAAATATTACTTGAGTTGGAGCCTTGTATATTATAAAAAATTGCATTGTATTTTATCCCAAACATAGAGGCAATGTGAAGCGTGAGACTGGGCGCTCCAGAGCAAAGTTCTAAAGGTCCAGTGCAGGGTAGGCCACTAGGATCATCATTGTAAATCCTTTTTCTGGCCCTTCATTTCCTCATTTATAAAGTAGTGATATGATCTCACATTGAATGAGTTCTTGATTTCCCACTAGAACATGAAGTGTGAACTGTAAAAGTGAAAAACGTGTCAAACTGTGAGAGGAAGTATCTGATGCCTATCTAAGAGTGGGCTGGAACATGACAAATGACTGGAAGCTGACCCACAATTATACACAGTTACAACTACATTGGGAAAGTGATTTCAAAAGGCTTCCATTCTGTTAATAGACCCTTAGCTTTGCATTTACATTTGTTGTTGTTAGATGCCATTGAGTTGGTCCCGACCTACAATGACAGAATTATGCACGACACAATCACTGCCCAATTGTGCACCATCTTCAGCCTATTGCTGCTACTACTCTCTCACTTCATCTACTACAGGACAGAAATATAAATATAAATCCGACCTCCAAATGTTGGCAGGTAAAGCTGAAAAGAATCTTATGCTAGCGGGTGCTTTCATCTAGTTGATTTCGTTGTTGTTAAGTGCCGTCGAGTTTCCAACCTGAGCAACCCTGTATAGGGTTTCTGAGAAGCAGCTAGAGAGCTTGAACCATTGACCTTGTGGTTCAAACTGGCCTTGCAGTCTAGTGTATTATCCCACAGCACCACACCAGGACTCCTAGTTGATTATGGTGGTGGTGGTGGTAATAACGGAGCCGGTTCCAACTCACAGCAACCCTGTACAGGGCTTCCTAGGCTGTAAATCTTTACAGGAGCAGAAAACCTCATCTTTCTCCTGTGGAACCGCTGGAAGTTTCGAACTGCTGACCTTAAGGTTCACAGCGCGATTTGTAACCACTACGCTACCAGAGCTCCTTCAAGTTGATTTTAGGTGATGAAAATTAGAAGCAGCAATTTCTTTTTCCCTTTACTTATACTCTTAAGCAGTAGTCAAGAGATCAGATGATGTATTGCATTGCGCAAATCTGCTGCACAGGAACTTTTTAAAGTATTGAAGAGCAGAGATGTCAGCTTGAGGACTAAGGTG
>NW_006408540.1:21395614-21397265 GCF_000296735.1 Chrysochloris asiatica | reverse complement strand
TCTGCATTCTTTTATTCTAGCTTCTTGCTGTTGTTAAGTGCCGTCGAGTCAGTTTTGATCCATAGTGACCCTGTATAGGGTGTCGATGATCGCACTGCAATGCCACATCAAGAGTCCTATATATGCATACGTATGTATTTTTTAATAGGCTGTCCCCTGATGGTGTGAAAAGTTAAAAAGGTGGGCTGTTTGAATTCACACCGAGAAGCCTTGGAAGTAAGGCCTGGTGATTTACTTCCAAAACATCACAGTCTTTGAAAACCTGATGAGCATAGTTCTACTCTGACACACACAGAACTGACTCAGTGGCAATGTTTTTTTTGTGATATAGTAGCTTAAGCACTAGACCACAAGGTCAGTTTGAACCATAAAATTGGCGGTTCAGAGTCATCAGCTATTCCTTAGAAACCCTATAAAAGGTCGTAGGAGTCAGAACTGGCACAATGGTACTTAACAAAAACAACAACTGGAGAACTTTTAGGTTTACAGAAAAAATCGTGCAGGAAATACAGAATTTCCATTTATCCTCTCTCCACCGCACAGTTTCTCTTACTGCGTTTCTGTGGTACATTTGCTATAATGGATGCACTGACATATTAACGCATTAAATAAACTGTATAGTTCACATTAAGACTAACTGTTGTACAATAATAAGCATTTGATAAATACTTAATGTCATGTGTCGACTATGACAGTATAGTACTCAATAGTTTCACTGCACTAAAATGCAAACATATATTTTAAAGGTATTATTTTAAGAATATGGCTTAAATTGTCTAAGAACTTGAGTTCTGTGATGTATATGCCACCACTAGTCTGTCAGTTTGTTGTATTGTGGTGACTTGTGAGTTGTGATTCTGAAAGTTATGCCATTGGTATTTTAAATACCAGCAGGGTCACCCATGGCGGACAGGTTTCAGATGAGCTTCCGGACAAACACAGACTAGGAAGAAGGAGTGACGAACTACTTCTGAATATTTAGTCACTGAAAAACTTATGAGTAGCAGAGAAACACTGTCAGATATAGTGCAGGAAAATGAGTCCTCTCAGGTTGGAAGGCACTCAAAATGCTACTGGGGAAGAGCTGCCTCCTCAAAGTAGAGTTGACCATGATGACACGAATGGAGTAAAGCCTGTGGGAGAAAAGCCTGTGGGACCTTCATTTGCTGATGGGGCACAATTCAAAATGAAGAGAAACAGCTGTAAACATCCCCTGAAAATTGAAACATGGAATGTATGAAGTATGAATCTAGGAAAATTGGAAGTTGTCAAAATTGAAATGGGACTCATAAATATCGATATCTTAGGCATTAGTGAGCTAAAATGGACTGGCATTGGCCATTTTGAATCTGACAACCACATGGTTTACTATGCCAATAATGACAAATTGAAGAGGAATGGTGTTGCATTAATTGTCAAAAAGAACATATCTAGATCAGTCATGAGGTACAACGCTGTCTGCGATAGGATAATTAATATCCATGCGCCTACAGGGAAGCCCAGTTAATACTACTATTATTCAAATTTACTCACCAACCACTAAAGCCAGTAAGGATGAAATAGAAGAATTCTACCAACTTCTTCAATCTGAAATTGATCAAACATGCAATCAAGATGTCTTGATCATTACTGGTGATTGGAATTCAAAGGT
>NW_006408540.1:21362983-21393459 GCF_000296735.1 Chrysochloris asiatica | reverse complement strand
TCAGAGAAAAAGAGGAAAGCCCCCAACGAGGTAGACTGGCCAAGTGGCATCATCGATGGACTCAAGCGTACCAACAGTAGTGAGGTTGGCCCAGGATCAGGCAGTGTTTTGTTCTGATGTGCATAAGGTTGCTATGAGCTGGTACCGACTCGATGGCACCAAACAACAACAACATGACCTATATGAAGGAGCTCTGGTAGCGTAGTGGTTACGAGTTGGGCTGCTAATCTCAAGGTCAGCAGTTCGAAACTACCAGTGGTTTAGCTGGAGAAAGATGAGGCTTTCTGCTCCTATAAAGATTTACAGCCTCAGAAACCCTTAAAACAGGGTCGCTATGAATTAGAACCGACTACACGGCACATCATCATCATTACCATATGAGCTATATGAAGGAGTCTTAGTGGAGCAGTTTTAAAAGTTCTGGGGTGCCACCAAAAGGTTTGTGGTCTGAACCCACCAGCTGCTCCACTGTAGGAAGATGTAGCAGCCTCCTTCTGTAAAGATCCTTGTTGTTAAGTGCCGCCTTGTAAACCCTATGGTGGCAGATTTATTCTGGCCTTCGCTCTGAGTCAGAATCAACTAGACAGCAGTAGGTCCTAATCTAAATGGATTCTTTGGCTATGCAAACAGTGAAGTGTTTGACTACTAACCAAAGGTTGGCAGTTAAAACCTTCCTGGAGATGGCCAGGAGGAAGAAAGTCCTGGCAATTTACTTCTGAAAGTTCACAGCCTTGACAACTATGGAGCACAGTTCTACTCTGCAGCACATGGAGTCTTGTGTTGGAATTGAACTGCACTCTTCAAAGTTTTCAAAGACTGAGTTTTCAGCAGTGGATTGCCACGCTTCTTTTTAAACATGTCTCTGGAGTCATGGTGTGGTGCTGTGTGTTAATGCGCTAGACTGTAAAGTTAGTTTGAATTGCAAGGTCTGCAGTTCAAGCTCACCAGCTGCTTCTTGGAAATCCTATAAAGGATTGCTATGAGTCGGAACTGACTTGAAGGCACTTACTTAACAACAACAACTGGATGGACTTAACTGTCCGTCTTTCTGATAGCAGCCGAGCCAGTGCTCCCCTCTTAAAGTCTTGGTTTCTGTGGAGCTGTGTGCTGAGGGAGCTGAATAGGTCCCTGCCGCCGGACATGCTGCTTCATGCCTGGTGGGGGTTGATATTTTAGGAGAAATTTGGATTCATGGTTTGTTTGGGTTTTTTTTTTTTTTGCTATACAAAGGATCTTTACTTTTAAGTGATCACCAGTACATTAATAACAAGTAAAAAATTCTTCTTTTCAAAGATCTAGCAATTTCTATAAAGACGTCATCCCCATTCTGCTGGAAGTAGGTCATTTTCTTGTAGGTCTTCTCCACTTCACTGCTGCAATTGCCATGGGATCTGAGAGTCACAGGTTCCTTGGCCTTGAACGCTTTCTCCTTTTGCAAGCGGTACTGTTCAGTTTCAGTATGCATTTCTTCTTTGGCCTACTTCAGGCTCCAGTTCTTTCACTTGTGGGCCTTGGACACCCTCTCTGAAGCGCATTTCTCTACTTGCAGTAGCTGCTGAATGCTGTACACTGATTGGCCATGGTGGAGGCCGACGTGAGCCACTGAAACTGACTTGAGGGCCCCACTTGTCAGCTGACCCAGAGGTCCAAGTGAGCCATGATATTTAAAAGTTGTTCCTTCACATTTATGTTGAAGGAGTTAGAGCTAGATTAGTTTAGTGTGGGCCTCTTGGTCTGTTGAAAATATGCATAGCTCCTGAAATACACTGGCTATATGCTATGTTGTTGGTCTTGTTGAGTGCTGTCTAGTCGGTTCTTACTCACATGACCCTGTATAAGGTTTCCAAGGCTTTAAATCTTTGCAGGAGCAGAAAGCCTCACCTTTCTCCTGAGGCATGGCTGGCAGGCTTGTGGTTTGCAGTCCAGTGCTTATCGTGTGGAGCCACTGTGCTCCTGGCTATAAGCTATGGTACCACAGAAATGATTCACTATTAACTCTTAAGTACCTTTCTTTTACGACATCAAAACCAAAAAACGAACCCACTGCCATCAATTCAATTCCAACTCATAGAGACCCTGTATAGGGTTTTCGAGTCTGTAAATCTTTACAGGAGTAGACAGCCTCTTCCTTCTCCCGTGGTGTGGCTGGTGGGCTTGAACTGCAGACCTTACAGTTAGCAACCCAAGGCCTAACCCAGTGTCACCATGATTGTACTATGAAAATAAATATGATTGTTTTCTTGGCTCACTTTTTCCAAGCATGCCATTTGCAGTTTGGGGTTTTGCTTACACGTCTACTTTGTGTTTCTTAATCAAGATACCTCCAGTAGGTTTTTCCTCCATACTCTGCCCTGTGGCTCACCTTTGGATGCTGTTATTAGAAACCAAGAGAGTTTCCATTTGACTGAATCGAGGGGTGAGGGCATCATGTGATGGGGCTGCGGGGAAGAGGAGGAGGATTTGGCCTGAGTTCTTTCCCCACTGTACTTCTTTCTGCTTAGTTTCCCTAGCACATGGCTGGAAGTCACATTCAGTTGCCTTCACGTCTTTGAAACTCTGTTGGGAAGCACTTGTAAATCCATGAAGAGGTTTGCGTTGGTGGACAACTCCTGTGTTTTCACAATGGTTGGCTCACATTTGGGCCCCAGCATAGCGCAGCAACTGGACTGGCAAGGTTGGCAATTCAAATCCACGAGCCGCTCCTTGAAAACCCTACTTAGGGTTGCTATGGGTTGGTACCAACTCGACATTATTTAATAACAATTCATAGTTAAGGGACCCTGGTGTGACACTGTAGGGTAAGCACTGGACTGCTAACCTCAAGGTAGGCAGTTCAAACCTACCAGCCACTCTTAGAAACCCTATACAGGGTCACTATGAGTTGGAACTGACTTGATGGCATGCAACAATAGCTACCATTCATATTTACTCTAGAGCTGGGAAGCAGCGGTGAACACAGCAGATCCAAATCCTTGCCCTCACAGTTTACCTGTAAGTTGAAGGAGGCTGGACAGTGAACAACATGCAGTAGGTGTAAAGGCTTTTGATGCTGTGAATACGAGGGTAGACTTGAGAGTCCGAATGCCTGGGTTTGAAACTGGCCTCTGCTTTCCTTCCCATCTGCACCTCAGTGTTGCACTTTACAATGGGGATACTAGTACATCTGCCTCATAGGGTTGTGTTATAGGCTGATTTCTTCAAGTCCTAACTCCACTATGAATGTGGCCTTATTTTGGAAGCGGAGTCTTTGCAGACACATTTAGTTAACTAGCATGAGCTCACTCTTAGTCCAATATGACTGATGTCCTTGTAAAAAGAGATGAGGCACAGAGACTAGCAGAGACAGAGAGGACAGCCGTGTGTAGACAGATGAAGAGACTGGAGCCACGCTGGCACAGAGCTGAAGCGTGCCTGGGTCTAACGGGCTAGGAGGGACACTGGGATCTTTTCCTCGGCCCTTCAGAGAAAACATGGTTGGCTGATTCCCTGAATCTGCACTTCAAGCCTCCTAACTATGAGATCATACAGATGTGTTGTTTTAAGTCTCATAACCAATAAACAATTGCTGTTGTATCAGTTCTGATGCATGACAACTCCATGTGTGACAGAGTAGAACTGTACCTCATAGGAGTGTCCATGGCTAGCTTTTTCTAAGTAGATCACGAGTCCTTTCTTCTAGGGTTCTTCTGGTTGACTTGAAACTCCAACCATTTGGTTACCAGCTGATGGCATTACCTGTTTGAATCACCCAGGGACATAGTCTGCGGCAGTCCTTTGGAATCTCAAAAGCAGTTATGAAGATCATGTGTGTGTGTACCTTCATGTGCAAATGTATAAATTTAGAACAGTGTCAGCACTTAAGAAATGCCTTATATATATATTAGTTATGAAGGTGAGGAGGAGATCAGAACATGTGTATCTATAGGAAAGAGCTCTGGTAGCATAGTGGTTATGAGTTGGGCTGCTAACTTCAAGGTCAGCAGTTCAAAACTGCCAGCCGTTCCATGGCAGAAAGATGAGGCGTTCTGCTTCTGTAAAGATTTATAGGCTCAGAATTCCTATGTAGGGTTTCTGTGAGTCGGAACCAACCCCACACCACCACCATCATACCTATAGGGCTTTTGCTGTTGAAAGGGTTATACAAACATCTCAATCAGAAGATGACATTTAAATTAAGACATAAAGGAGGGAAGCTATGAGTCCTAGAGATGTCTGGGCAAGAACATTACAAGTGAAGGAAGACCCGAGGCTGTAAAAGCCAGGTGAACAGGATGAAGAGCCAAGGCCAGGGTTGCTGATGAGAAAGAAGGAAACAAGAACGAACATTTCTTTCTTCCTATTTTTTTTAAAAACTTTTTATCGTGTGTTGAGTTAAGGTTTACGGTTTACAGAGCAGAATTATCAGTTTCACATTCAACAAATCATACACATTGTTTCATCTCAGTGATTGTAATCCCATCCATAGAACACCAGTTAGCCTGTTTCTCCCTGCGGTTTCTGTTTCCATTCCACCCTCCTTCCCATCCCTTCTCAACCTTGTCTTTGGTTGAATGTTTCCCTTTTGATCTTGAATGGTTGACCATTCCATGGTGAGCAAACCTTACTAGTGTTTCTGTCCCTGCTATATACTTATCTACCACTTCGTAGAAAATCGGGCCACGAGGGTTTTCTGTTCCAGACCTGAAGGGTGACCGAAGGCCATCGTCTTGCGTTCCTTCAGTCTCTTTTTGACCAGTAAGTGTGACCTTTTTTTTTTTTTTAATATATATAATTTTGAGTTTTGTTCCTCATTGTCTCCTACTCTAATGTGACCCCTTTCAGAGCAGTTGGTAGGTGGTAGCTGGGCACCATCTAGTTCTTGTGGTCTCTGTTATGGAGACTAATGGAAAACAAACATTTCCACTGAAAAATTCCAATTAAAAGAAGAAAATATGATGAACTTCCATATGCCCTTCTCCCAACTTCAACCATTGTCAACATGGTAAATCATCCATGCTTCTTCCCACTAGCAATTCCTGCTGTGGTATTTTCAGGAAATTCTATCAATTCATATTAGATACTTCTGTACATTTACTTGCAAGATAGGAAGTTAGCAAAGCATAGCCCAAATGCTATTATTACCTAGGTTATTTTAAAGTAATATTAATAATTCCTTTATATAATAAAGTATATAATAGTATTTGAATTAGGATTTTAAAAAGTGACAATTACTGCATTTAAGTAAAAGGACTCATAAGTCTCTTCTTATCATTAACAGTTTCCCATTCTTTTTGAAAAAACAATATTTTACTGTGTCTTAGGTGAAAGTTTGCATAGCAAATTAAGTTTCCCTTTAGCAATTGTAATACACATTGTTCCATGCCATTGGTTACAAGTTTTACACTGTGTCAGCATTCTCTGTATTTCTACTCTGTTTGGTCTGTTTCCTTTGTTCTAGCTTCCCTTCCCCCTCCTTACCTTCATGCCTTTGCTTTTCGGCCATCTGTTCTCATATAATTAATTAAGGGAGCACGTGCCTCACAGATGCTCTTTTTATTTTACAAGTCAATCTATTGTTTGCTGCATGGTGACAGTGACGAATAGAAAGGGTCAATTCCAAGTTCAATAGGGCAATATTCTTGGGGGTTCCTCTAGTCTCTTATCAATACAGCTGATATGGCCTTTTGTTTTTTAACAATTTGAGGTTTGTTCTACATTTTTTCTCCCATTCTATCCAAGACCTTCTATCATGTCCCTGGTTGGTACAGTTCATAGTGTTTGCTGAGCACCATCTGGTGATTCTGGACTCAGGTTAGAAGAGGCCTTGATTCATGTAGGCCGTTAGTCCCATGGACTAGTTTCTGCTTTGAGTCTTTTATTTCCTTCATTCTCTTTTGCTCCCTATTAGTAGAGACCTAAAAGAACCCTGGTTACATGTGGGCTATGCATTGGGTTGCTACACACAAAGTCAGCAATTTTGAATGCAGTAACTGCTCCCGGGAGAAAGATGAGACTTTCTGCTTCTGTAAAGATTTACAGCCTCAGATGCGCTATACCCAGTTGCTATGAGTCGGAACCGACTTGATGGCACGCAGCAGAGCAGTAGAGACCAGTAGTTGTATCTTCGATGACCACCCACAAACTCTAAGCCCTTAGATGTTACTCCCCAACTGTGCTTTAGATCACTGTGTGCTATATTATGCTAGCTGGCTACATTGTCCCCGGAAACTATAGTCTCAAGCTCTTTGACCCAGTAAAGCAATATCGTGAGTTTGTTGAGGAAACCTTTGTAACTGTGTTGCTTTGTTATATATATGTGGATATCGATGTAACAGACACAAAGGGGGCTTCGAAGAATTGGTGGAAAACTTCCATTGTCTTGTAATTCCATTTTTCTATGAACTTTTTTCATACATATGCCTAGAGATAGACCCATACATGCACATGAATTTACTTGTGTGCAAAAAAATATATATATGCCTTCCTATACATACATACACACGGAGTCCTGGTGTAGCACTGTAGGATAAGCGCTGGGCTGCTAACTTCACGGTCTGTGGTTCAAACCTGCCAGCTGCTTATCTGAAACACTACACAGGGTCTCTATGAGTCAGAACTGAGTCGGAACTGACCAATAGCACTTAACAACAGTAGTAACAGTATCCATAGTATGTATCCATATTTACCTACATAACTACACACATATTTTTGGTTGTTGCAAAATTATATGTTGTAGCTTTCACCGAAATTGTGCCTTTTTCTCTTTTCCTTCTTAGTTTATCTATTTACCTTGGTTAGGCTGTGCTGACTTCATCCATATTTGGGATTGCCTTTCCAGTCACTGAAAGTAACAAGTGTCTGCTGTCTAGAAAGTGATCCTCCCTCTCTCCCCCTCTCCTTCCCATCCTTAGTGGTGGTGGTTATGTGCCATTGAGTTGGTGGAGATTCATAGCAACCCGGTTTAGGGTTTCTAAGGCTATAAATCTTTACGGGAGCAGAAAGCCTCTCCTCTTTCATGGAGCAGCTGGTGGATTTGAACTGCTGACTTTGTGGTTAGCAGCCCAATGTGTAACCCACTATCCTACCGGAGTCCCTTCCCCATCCCTGATAATCATCAAAGAACTTTGCTATCTGCGTGTTTATCTGTTCTGGATCATCTAATAGTTGCTAAGTGCAACCCATAGCGACCCTGTACAGCGTCTCCGAGGAGCAGCTGTTGGGTTTGAGCTGCTGACCTTGTGGTTCTCAGTCCAGTGTTGATACTACAGTACCACACCAGAAGTCCTATAAAATAGTGGGGCCATACAATATTTGCCTTTTGTAATTGACTTACTTTATTCAGCATAGTGTCCTCCTGATTCACCATTCTATCGGGTGTTTTGAGGCCTCCTTATTTTTGTTATTCTTTATAGGTGTGCTATATTCCATTATTTGTATGTAGCACAATTTATTTATCCACTCACCAGGTCCATTGCCTTCTATAAACTGGTCATTAGATATAGACACTCCATCAGACTCAGTTTGGACTTTTTTGGTAAGAACCTTCCATTGGTGGTGACCCACTTCAGGAGACACATTATGTTTGGGTGTCTGTTTTTGTGATGTTCTGATTGTGCTGCGAGTGATGTCAGTTTGGTCCATGAATTGTAAAGTTCTCCATTGGCCTTTCACACCGTGGCCTTAGCAATGATTGGTGATCATTACGTACGTGAGGGTTAATTGTTTTGAGCTGAAGAGTGTGTGTATTAGTGCATAGAGGCAGGCAAGGAGCATGAGGGGGAGATGCCCAAGTGAAATAGTGGGATTCTGGAAATATTGTGAACAGAGATTCAGCTAGTAGATTTGCTGATCGTTTCGATTAGGGATATGGGAGAAAGCAAAGACTCAGCATCAAGGATGATGCTGGCCTGAGTAACTGGAAGATGAAATAGTTGTTTATTGAGATCAAGGGAGTCCTGTGGGGGCACAGTGGCTCCGTTAGCATAATCACTGGACTGTGAACTGCCAGGTCGGTGACCTGAGCTTACCAGCCACTCCATAGATTTTGGAGGAAAGATTAGCACTTTGATTTTGAACTTACTCAGTTTGATTTGCTGCACATTAAAAAAGAAAAGTTTTATTTATTGTGAATTGAGTGAAAATCATCAGTTTTAAATTCAGCCAAGCATGCATTTTGTTTCATCTCAAAGATTGCAATCCCCTCCATGTAACAACAGTTTCCCCACTTCCTCCTTTTGGTTCCTGCTTCCATTCGACCCTCCTTCCTGTCCCTTCTCAACTTGTCCTTAGGTAAATGTTGCTCTTTTGATCTTGAATGGCCATTCCATGGTGAGCATTGTTGCCCCTTCTATATACCTATGTACTACTTGGCTGAAAATTGGGCCACGAGGGTGAGTTCCATTGCAGACCTGAAGGGCTTGATTTGCCTTTTAGATATTCAAGTACAAATGTTGAATAGAAAGTTGGGCATGGGTGCCTACTGTTCAGAGGAGATAAAGATTTGCGTGTCCTTAGAGCTGTTGGTGTGTCATAAAGTTGATTCGAACTCATAGTGACTGAGTGTAATGTTTACAGATTGTTTCTCCCCAGGAGAGACTGGTGAGTTGGATGCTGGTAAGTTCACACTGTTGACCCTTCAGTTAACAGCTAAGCACTTAAGCACTGTGCTACCAGATTTCTTCATTTCCCCTTCCTTCCAATGCCACATGAAGATCCCTCTACAAGTTAAGGAACGCCAAGTCACACCTGCGGCTGCCCACATAAACTTTCTCCTAAAGTGTATCCAGGAGTCCTGGTGTGGCACTGTGGGTTAATGTGCCAGACTGCAAAGCCATTTGAACTGCAAGGTCGGTGGTTCAAGCTCACCAGTCGCTCCTCAGAAACCCTGTATAGGGTTGCTATGGGTCGGATCCGACTCGCCGGCACTTAACAACAACAACAAAGTGTATCCAGGAAGCATGGTGGCTTCGTAGCATAATCACTGGACTGCGAACCACCGGGTCAGCGGCCTGAGCTTACCAGCCACTCCATAGGAGAAAGATGAGGCTTTCTGCTACCGCAAAAATTTATGGCCTCAGAAAGCCTATACAGGGTCTCTATGAGTCAGCGCGAACTCAACAACACTCAGTTATAATAACAACAACAAAAAGCTAATTCAGAGATGTCACTTTGAGGACTAAAATGTTATCTAACCCAAATCATGGTATTTTCAATCATTTGATATTCATGTGAAAGTTGGACAATGAATAAAGAAGACAGGAGAAGAATCGATGCATTTGAATTCTGGTGCTGGCAAAAAAAATATTGAAACTACTGCCAGTAGAATAAAAAATCTGTCTTGGAAGAAGTGTAGCCAGAATACTCCTTAAAAGTGAGGATGGAGAAGTAGACCATCTCTGAAATAGAACAAGACCCCCAACAAGATGGGGTGACACATTGGCCATAGCAGGGGGCTCAAACATAACAAATATGAAGATGACACAGGACTAGGCAGTGTTTCTGAGTCAGAACCAACTTGGTGACAACAGAACTAATGTGCTAATTCAGACTCCTAGCCTTCCAAACTGTTAGAGAATACGTATCTCTTGTTTAAAGCGATCTGCTTGTGGTGATTTTTGTCATGGCTGTCCTAACAAATTAGACAGGTATGCTTTACCAGATATATCAGTCCAGACTCTTAGGGCAAAACATTTTGCTCTGCAAACTTCAAATTTAGAGCACGTCCCTTGAAATTTGGAGAATAAACAAAAAGGAAAATCATCACCTTTCATCCCAAATCATTAATCCTACCATGAATAACTGCAATATTGTATTGGAGAAAGTCTGTGCCTTTAGACAAATACATCACCTGAAACTTGATTATCTAATTTTAAGAACTGGTCTCGGGATGGGAAGATGCTTATTTGGGGGGAGAAAAAAGTTCTCTATTTTTTTTATTATGAGAAAAGGTAGAGCAGAAGCATATTCCTTTCATAAACTATAGAAATTAAAGCTCCAAAAATATTATCTGGTGGGGCATGGCTTTTTTTCAGTGTTTAAAAAGGTTTTTATTTTAAAATAATGATGGATTTAGGAAATTTTAACAACAGTACAGAAAGGTGCTGTGGACCCTGTATCTGGTTTTCCCTAATGGTTACATCTTCTTCTTGTTGTTGTTAAGTGACTTTGAGGCAATTCTGGTCCATAGTGACCCTGTATAGGGTTTCCAAGGAGCAGCTGGTGAGTTTGAACTACCGACTTTGCAGTTCAAACGACTTTGCAGTCTGATGCATTAACCCACAGTGACATAGTTATAATATCAAGACCAGAATATTGACATTGGTAAGACTTGTGTGAATGCCATTTCATCCCATATGGAGAGTCCCATAGCTAGGACCACAAGTCCGTCATCACAAAGATCTGCCTTGTGTTACTCTTTGATGGTCACATCCACCTTCATCCCTCCCCACTACCATCCCTCCTGGCAGCCATTGGTCAGCTCTTCTCTCTGTAATTTTGTCATTTGATGAATGCTATACTAATGGAGTCCTGGTGTGGCGCTGTGGGTTAATGCGCCAGACTGCAAAGTCATTTGAACTGAAAGGTTGGTGGTTCAAACTCACCAGCTGCTCTTTGGAAACCCTATACAGGGCTGCTATGGGACAGAATTGACTCGATGGCACTTAACAACAACAACGTATTAATGGAAGAAGTCCTGGTGTGGCTCTGTGGGTTAATGTGCCAGACTGCAAAGACAGTTGAACCTCAAGCTCACCAGCTGCTCCTCGGAAACCCTATACAGGGTCACTATGGATTGGAATAGACTCTACAGCACTTAACAACAACAACAACAACATATTAATGGAATCCTGGTGTGACAGTGTAAGATAAGCACTGGATTACTAACCACAAAGTCGGCAGTTCAAATTTAACCAGCCACTCCTCTGAAACCCTGTGTAGGTTGCTATGAGTCAGAACTGACTCGGTCTCTTACCAATATCATAGTGGAATCACATAGCATGTGACCTATTGAGATTGCCTTTCTTCACTCAGCATAATTCCCTTAAGGCCCATCTGCATTGCTGCTTGTAGCAACCCTTCGTTCCTTTTTACTGCTAAATAAATTCCATAGCAGTTTGTTTAACCATTTAAGGCATCTTGTTTGTTTCCAGTTTTTGATTATTACAAATAAAGTTGGTATGAACAGTAATCATACGGGTTTCTGTGTGAACTGAAATTTTCCTTTCTCTATGATAAATGCCTGACAAAGTGATTGGTGGGTCGGGTCGTATGGTAAGTGTGTTTTTAAAAGACTGTGACCTACAGAGGGAAATCCTGTAAGGAAGACGATCAAAGTGTCTGCACATCAACCATGTGTCTTCTTCAGCCTCCTTCCATAGTACTGGTTTTTTTCCGATCATTTGTGTGCCCATGAGAGGATTACTTTCTTTAAGCCCTACTTTTAGCTTTTTTTAGAGTCTGCATTGTCTTCCCTACATAACTTGAGGTGAGTGTAATTTATGTTCTTTTCCAGATGACACATGAAACCTGCAAACACGCTATTCTTGTTTGTATCTGTTTATAATTCAGCCTGCCAGCACCTCAGCTCTGCGTTCCCTCAGCTGAAGTATTCATTTATACTTAAGAACACCCAAGCCCCTGGCCATCTTCATCCTTCCATCACACTTGAGGTGAGTGTAATTTATGTTCTTTTCTAGATGACAGGCAGAAGCAACCACATGAAACCTGCAAACACACTACCCTTGTTTGTATCTGAGTATGATTCAGCGTGTCAGCACCTCAGCTCTGTGTCCCCTTAGCTGGAATAGTCACTCATACTTGAAAACTCTCAAGTCCATGGCTATCATGACAGAATTCAGACTCAGCCACCCTGAGTAAAGTAAGATAGAGGACAGAGTAGAACTGCCCCATAGGGTTTCTAGGCTGAAATCTTAACAGCAGCAGACTGCCAAATTTCTCTCCTGTGGAGCAGCTGGGGGGTTTGAACCTTCTACCTTTTGGTTAACACTCTGCCACCAGAGCTTCTTTCACACATACTTAGAAATTGTAAAGTCATCTCTTTGGATCTAGTGTTGAAATGTGCTAGGAGATGACAAACCTTTCTCTCTCTGCATTTCTCTCTCTGTGTTTCAAATTTGAAACTGTTGAAGTGTGGTGCTTTTGCTTTCATGGCTTCAAAGATCTGATGGTGATATTGGCGTTATTAATATTACCTATCAGTTCCTTTGTGTTTACTGTATGCTTTCCAGTTGCCGACCCCATGTGTTGAAGAGCTGCGCTCCACGAGAGTTTCAAAGCTGTGACTGGAAGCAGATTGCCAGCCCTTTCTTTCAAGGTACCTCTGGGTGGGTGTGGACTGTCAGCTATTTTATTAGAAGTGAAGTTCTTAACTGGGCCCCATAAGGACTCCTTACCATGCATAACTCTGGGGTAACTGTTTTACACACATCATTTTATTTCATTTTTATAACAACCCTTTGATGTTAATGTTGTTATCTACATCTTAAAGATGAAAAAATGGAGGCTTGGAGAAAATTAGTTGTAGGCTGAAGGTCATGCTCCTTCCCTATACTTTTGATATTTTGGAATTGAAAAAAATGTTTAAATTTAGAGGTTGTTTGGATGAGACATGTAAAACTCTCAAAAACAAACAAAAACCCCAAACTTGTTATCATCAAGTCGATTCCACTCATAGCAAACCTTGAAGAACAGAGTAGAATTGCCCATAGGGATTCCTGGCTGTAAATGCTTCCTGCCACACAGTAGCTGGTAGGCTTGAATTGCCATCCTTCTGGGATCAGTCAAGTTCTTAACCACCTTGCATCAGGGTTCCTTGAATGAGGCATATTGGATTAAAAATAAATAAATAAGAAGGGTTGAGAAACTTGGGTCTTTGTGAGAACATCTAAATTAAATAAAAAAAATTATTTATCATCTTCTTTATTTTTCTTAGAAATGGTATTAACTGTCTTAAGGTTGTACTCTTCCTGCCACTCCCAAGGTTTTGCTTGAGCTTTGGAGCTAGAAGAGTCTGTTTTGTTCTCAGCAGTATTTCCCTTGCTGAGCTGGTTTATAAGTGAGGGTGGACGCCTCTAGGGCCTTAGGAATAGGTGCTCAGTTGCTGTTGGTCACTGTGCTGATGGTTTTGGCTAACTCTTTACTAGCCCCTGCCCCTTCCTCACCTTTTCCCTTCCTTTTTCTAGATTTTTCTGTTGTGTACTTTCACTTCTCCAGTGGTCTCTCTCTTCTCTGTACCAATTTGGTGCATGGTGCTCTAGGATACATGCTGGACTGCTAACTTCAAGGTTAGCAGTTCAAACCCACCAGCTGCTCCTCAGGGACCCTCCATAGCTTCTCCTTTTAGCTTTGTTCACAGCATGACTTACAGCCTGTATTCCATGATCCCTGTAGCCTTCTGAACTCCAGCGTCCTCCAGTCTACCCCCACTTAGTCAAAGGGAAGTGGTCTATTCTCCCATTCTTTTCTTATAAATAGCTTTACTGAGATTTAATCCACACACCATACAATTCACCCATTTAAAGTATTTTTACTGTATTCACAGACAGATGTGACCATGTGCCAGTCAATTTTAGGGCATTTTCATTTATCACTGCAAAAAAAGACTCTTTAATTATCAGCCCAATGTTCCTCCCCAATCCTAAGCACCCACTAATCTACCTTCTGTGTCTAGATTTGCCTCTTCTGGACATTTAATGTAAATGGAGTCATGTAATTGTTATTTTGTATGTCTTCTTTCACTCAGATAATGCTTCAAAGTTCATCCTTATTGTAGAATGCATATCAGTACCTCATGGCTTTTTATGACTGGAAATTGTTCCGTTGTTTACATACATGTATGTATTTCATGGATAAAGTTTTAATTAAAATATTAATAGAGCAGTGCTGTCCTATGTGGAAGCATGTATCTGTAGGGTACAAGGTGATTGGTTGGGAAGCAAGTGTTATTTTATGTATGGAGTCCTTAGAGTTCAAATGGTTAATACTTTCAGGTGTTGGGGCTTTGTGTCTACCCAGCAGTGACTTGGAAAAATTGTCAGGTGATCTTCTAATGAAGAATCTATCATTCAATCCCATTAGAGCACAATTCTACTCTGACACCCATGTTGTGCGCTTTAGGCAACCTCCCAGTGTTTAGGTGAAATATCTAGTGTTCCTCAATCTTTGCCTTCACTGGGTTTCCCTTTCTCACCTTACTTCTCCTGTTTCTCTTTATTTATTTTGTTCTTCCTCCTTGTTTTCGGACAGCAGACTTTCACAATTCAGAGTCATTACAGAAGGTAGATCTGTCCGAGGGAGCCAATGCAATGCCACCAGGCCCCATGATACTATGGCCCGACTTCCTCCTTGTTGCTTTCATTGCTAGAACTGGGTTTGGGGCACAAGCTTGGTTAAGGTGCAGCTGTATGGGAGTCACCGTAACTCTGAGAGTCGTAGCCATGGTTGTGGAAGTTGTGAGTCACATTATTAGGTGTCTTAATGGTTTCAGTTTGATTTGTGATCATTTTAGAGTCTGTTGATGGCTGTGGGGATGTGAATCCTTGAGTAAAGTCAAAACATAAAGGGAAGTAGATTCAGAGAGAGACAGTAAGAGGCTCTGGGGAACTGTGGGATAAAGGAGCAGTCTTACCCTAAGTAAAATGCCCTTTGCCCTTGGCTCTGGAGAACTAATCCTGGGAGTAACCAGGGTGTCTTGGTCTGAGATTTCTAGGCCACACCCCAAGTTTTGGGCTGGTGAGTAGGGGCTGGCCACATCAGAGCAGACTCACCTAGGGGGCTGATATCAGCTAGTCTCAGGGGACTTGATTAGGTTATCTTACAGGACAGGCCCAGAAAGCCCAATGCTAAGGCTCAGAGAGTTTTCTGTGGTCACAGGAACAGTGCGTGCCCTCTCTGGGATACGGCAGCTCCACACTGGGACCTTCCGGAGACCTTGCCACCCATTCATTCTTCCTTATGACAATCTGACAACAAAGGATAAGTATAGTATTTTCCATGAGTTCTGTGATTTGTTCCAGTAAATTCATGAACCCAAGGATGGTACCCTCTTAACTGATAATGCCTGAGCTAGCCCCAGGTGCTTAGGGACACAGAGAAAGCTGTGTGTCAGAAATGATGGAGAAGTAGGAAGATGGGGGTGGGATTGATCTCTGGCTTCTGGGAATTAATTGATTTTGCAGACCCTGAAGCTGTTATCTTAAATACCATAGTTAGACATTGATTGCTTTTCTGTCCACTTGCATTTGTTTATTGCTGGGCATGCTTAGTATACCATAAAATTGATAGAAATGTGCTGTATCTTCTGCTCTTATCATTTGTGATTTCTATTCTCTAAGGGGAGTTCTGGTGTGGTGCCGTAAGGTAAGCACTGGACTGCTAACTGCAAGGTCGGTGGTTCAAACCCACCAACCACATCTTGGAAACTCCGTACAGGGCTGCTATGAGTTGGAACCAATTTGATGTCACTTAATGGCATTCTCTAAGAAGCTCCATTCTCTAGCAGTTCTGCTAACTATAAGGTTGGCAGTTCAAACCACCAGCTGCTCTGTGGAAAAAAGATGAGGCTTTTCAGGATTACTATGAATTGGAATTGACTCTTCGGCAGTGGGCTTAGCTTGGGTTTGAGGGAATAGCTTTTATTCTAAGGACATTGTTAGACTCCTGGTGTGGCACTGTAGGATCAGCACTGGACTGTGAACCACAGGTCGTCAGTTCAGACCTACCAGCTGTGCCTTAGAACCGACTCAATGGCTCTCAACAATAAGAAGGATGTAGTTAGCACATGGTTATGTGCCGTGGAGTCAGTTCCAACCCATAGCGTCCCTGTACAGGGTTTCCGAGGCTGTAAATCTTTACGGGAGCAGAAAGCCTCATCTTTCGAACTGCTGACCTTGCAGTTCGCAGCCCGATTCGTAACCACTACGCTACCAGAGCTCTGTAATAAGCTAATATAGTGTTTCTTATTTGCTGGATAGTGTTCTTCACCAGAGTGGTAGCATAGTGGTTGTGAATCAGGCTGCAAACTGCAAGGTCAGCAGTTCGAAACTACCAGTTATTCCATGGGAGAAAGATGAGGTTTTCTGCTCCCGTAAAGATTTACAGCCCCGGAAACCCTGTACAGGGTCGCTATGGGTTGGAACCGACTCGATGGCACTTAACAACAACAACAACAGTTAGCACATGTTTTAGGTTGTGATTTTTACTTTCTCATTTAGGATGGCATCTTTACTTGACTGTCTTTCATGGGCAGCAGAAGTTAACCAACTTGAGGACCTTAGGCATTTTGTATATTTGTTCATTCATTCACACGTGTACTGGATTCCCACACCATGCTGCTGGGCTGGGTTCTGAGGTCAAAGCAGTGCCCAGGATTAGCAAATGTTTTCCCTTACAGAGAGCACATGTTAGTGGGTGTTTAGACACTGAGGCTAGATAGATGCGGATAAGACTGGGAACGAGGAACTGTTCGAAGGAAGAACATTTTACAGGTTTTGATGGGAGACCTCCTTGAGAAGACAATATTTAAGATGGGAATTTACTCAGACAGAAATCTCTGGGTGCAAGTGGTTGACATGCTCAGTTCTAACAAAAAGGTTGGAGGTTCAAGTCTATCCTGAGGTGTCTTGGAAGAAAGACTTTGTGATTTGTTTCCAAAATAACCAGCCTTTGAAAACCGTGTGGAGCACAGTTGTGTTCTGACATACATGGAGTCGCCATGAGTCTGACTGCACTCACTGGGAACCGACCCTGGTTACTGTTAGTGCCATAGCAGTGGAAATCCAACGTTACTACCAGCTCTTGTCTGCTGGTGCCTTTCCATGGACTCACCTCCAGGTGGCCGGACTGTGAGGAGCCCAAGCTCCTTGTCCGTCATCAAGGTGTCAGCTGCTTTGTGGCTTGCCAGCCTTCTGTGAGGTCACTCTAGAGGTCCTGATGGCTTCGGCCTACGTGGAGATTTGGACCCTCTGCAAAGGCTGCATCTTTGCTGGCCATGCTGTGAGCCTGGTATTTCAGTCATTCTCTGTGTGCCTTTGGCTCTGACTGGCAGGGACCTGGGCATCAGCAATGTGAGGGGCCGGCAGGTCCTGGACTCTCTCCTCTCTCTCAGGCTTTTGCTGTGTGTGTGTGTGTTTGTGGTAACGTGGAATCCGATCTCATCAGGAAACTCTCTTTAGGAATGATGGTGAGCATTGGGTATGATTTCCCTACTTTTGGGGGAGAGATTGATTTTTATCTTTGTACCCAGGAGACATTTATGGTTTCCATAAAAAAGGACTCCATTTATGGTTGTTGTTGTGCTAAGTGCCATCAAGTTAGTTCCCACTCACAGCAGCTCTATATAGGATTTCCAAGGAGCGACTGTGAATTCCAACTGCCGATGTTACGATTCAGACTGACCTTGTGGTCCAGTGCATTGTCTTACAGCACCACAGGTAGTGGGTAGTATGTTGAGAAGATGCCAAGCTTTGATACTCCTACATTACCTTCTGTCTGTTAGTACCTGATGTACATGAATATATGTGTTTATTAACTATCCTCTCTCCACTGTATGCTCCTGGAGGGGAGAATACAGTCACCACTGTCTTGGTGTGGCACTGTGGGATAATGCACTGGACCGCAAGGTTGGTGGTTCAAACTCACCAGCCACTCCTCGGAAACCCTATACAGAGTCGCTATGAGTCAGAAACGACTCTAAGGTACTTAGCAACAGCTACAAGAACTGTCACCCTAGTGCTGCTAAAACCCAAACACTGTCTGGCATGTAGTAGATGCTCAGTGAATGAAATATATATATGTATTGCTGTCATTGTGAAGTGCTGTCGAGTCGGGTCCGACCCATAGCAACCCTGTATAGGGTTTCTGAGGAGCAGCTGGTGAGCTTGAACTGCTGACCTTGCAGTTCAAATGGCTTTGCAGTCTGGCACATTAAAAGATTTTAAAGAACCGAAGTTTACTTTCTCACATGTCTGATTCTTGGTTGTACATTTCCTCCTATGGACCTCCCTTCTAGTGTCTGCTGGTGTTCCTTGGCATTCCTTGGCATCTATCTGTCATCTCCCTGCTTGTGACTGTGCCTTTTTATAATTCGTAAGTGATTAGATTTAGAACCCACCCTACTGAAAAATAGGATAGTGGTTATGAATCGGACTGTGAACCGTAAGGTCAGCAGTTCGAAACTATCAGCTGCTCCGTGGGAGAAAGATGAGGCTCTCTGCTCCCGTAAAGATTTACAGCCTCAGAAACCCTGTACAGGGTCGCTATGGGGCGGAACCGACTCGACGGCACTTAACAACAGCAACAACCACACGTGGCAGGAATTCCACATGTATTTTTTTGGTGGCTACAGTTCAGTCTGTAACAGACATGAATTGCTTTGAATCGAAGAGTGCACAGCTAAAAGGAATATTAGGTAGTTAATAAGCTGTCCTACGTATAGTTTTTGTTTCAATGAATATTTGTCAACGAGTGCTTAACAAACTACAAGCAGTTAGGCAGCAAGCAACATGCCCAGGGATGGTTTCTGGTACCTCGTGAATTAATCAACTGCTCTAGAGATGGAGAGTATGGTACAGTGAGCTAATTCATCTGTCTCTCCCACCCAGTCTTTGTAAACAGTGTTGCTGCCTCATAAGTTTGAGTAACAGAAGAGGGAAGAAGATGCTAATAGGATTATATGATTCGGTGACTAGGCAACAGAGTTCATGGTGATTGTGAAAACTTAGAACTCTAATGTGTATAAAATGAATCATCTCAGAAGCTGGAATGGGGGAATCTCACTACCATCAAAGGAGAAGAGCCAGGAGTGGAGCGCACCCTTTGGACCCAGAGATCCCTGCTCATTGAACCTCCCTGACCTGTGGACAGAAAGCAGTGACACTGGAGGAGTGACAGAGGAGAAGCAGAACCAAGAGACAGCATGAGACAGAGTGGTGGGCTTCCCTGCCCGTGGAGCAAGGAAAGCTGACTGACTTTAGGTAGGAGCGGGGCATCTGCAGGCACTTAATTGAGGGAGCTAGGTTTGCTGACTCTTGGAGCTAGAGCCCAGTGCCTTTGGCAAAGGCGTATAGTGTGGCCGCAGAACAGTTATCAGCAGCTCTAAAAGAGCTTTGTAACATTGCCCCTGCAGAGAGAGGCCTATCTGTGGACAGGCTGTCCCTACTGGAAGAACTGTGCCCTGAGCATTTTCTGACCCTGCATTGTAACCTGTTAACTTCCTTAACGAACGTCATTAACTGGGAGTATGGTGTCTGAAGTCTGTGTGGACCATTGCAATGAATTACTGAACACAGCTGAGTAGAGCTTGCTGGGGGAAGGATGGTGGGTGTCAGTTTTCATGGAGAAAGGGAGAGGTTGGCCTGCTGGTAGTTGATCCTCACTCTCTCCTGTAGCAGTCTTCCTCTTGGAGAAATGCCTGCACCGTATCGAGTATCCCTCCGCTCCGGGTTTCCACCCTCTCTCAGCCACTCCGTAGCTGTGACTTAAACATGGTGTCAACTCTCCCTGTTCTTATTTCATAACTTGGCAAGCCTGTACCTGCTGGTTATTTGTGTGACTCAACAACACATTTCTAGAAGGAAGTGAGCAAGCACTTGCTTCTGAAAGTTGCTTTTTATAAGCAAGTCTATTTTCGCTCAGTGCAGTTCCGTCAATTTCTATCAGGAAGGCTCATGCGTTCTCTTGGAAGTGGGAACTTTAATCTGTGTGAAAGAGACACCGTGGTAATATTTGTTTGAGGCTGTATATTTTTCTTATGGGTTTATATATGTAGTCATCTTCCCCCACACATAATAAAGATAGAACATGTGAAGAAAATTGATAGTAAAACATGATTCTTATAGTTATACTAAGTAAACATGGAGGTTACCTTGAGCCTTGGATTCAGAGTTAAGATTGGAACTAACAAGAGAAAAGTGGACACAAGACTACATGAACAAAGATGTTCACTGAAGTACATTTTAGAATAGCTAAATGGACAATGCTATTAATAGGATCTGACCAACTAAATTATGGTCCATTTATGCAGTAGAATGTGATAGTTACAAAGAATGATATATATACCCTCAGAGATACTGTTAATAGAAAAAGGAAAGGCATGACGCATGCATGTGCATAAAAAAGAAAACTAGATATAGTTTTATCTGACATTTATATGATTCCATAGAAAAGGGTCTTGTTGTTACGTGCGGTCAAGTCAGTTCCAACTCATAGCGACCCTGAGCACAACAGAGTGAAACACTGCCTGGAAGATCATTGTCCTCACAATCCTTGCTGTGCTTGGACACACTGTGGCAGCTAATGTGTCAATTCATCTTGCTGAGGCTCTTCCTCTTTTTTGCTGACCTTTCTACTTTACTAAACATGATGTCCTTTTCCTTTTGAAAGTACATGTGCAAAGAACATTAGAAAAAGTCTCCCAACCTCATTTCTAAGGCACATTCTGGCTGTTTTTGGTCTGAGACAGATTTGTTCACCCTTCTGGAAGTCCATAGTGTTATTCAATGTTCTTTGCCAACACCATAATTCAGATGTACTGATTCATCTTCCGTCTCTCTGAAGGCCCCAGAAAGAAAATAATTGTTAACAGTGTTTCTTGTTAATGAAGTAGGATTGGCAGGGTTTAGTGAGATGAGAGAGCTCCACATTTTACTAGACTTTTGTGCTTTGGGCAGTTTATGGAATTATATTCCTGATTTCCTATTATTACAGAGGAAAAGGTGTGTACAAAGAGAAATTGGGACACAAAGAGGGACTGGGGTTAGGAAAAGGAAGATAAAACACCTTGGGGTAGTGAGTCCCAGCAGTTACCTTGACTATATCCTATGATATTTTGTGAATGGTAGTTTGGGGTTTGTATGTTGTTTTCAGGATGCATTATGTATCTAGAAGCATGTCAGAAACTTTGTCTTGATTTTTCTTTAATTAAAACTTCAAACAAATATCAAAATTAGATTTAAGATAAAATGAGCACTGGAAACTGGTGTTGAAAATAAAATAGAAATTAATTATTTAATCCACTGTATAAGGGGACTTTGAAACATTCATGAAAAAAATTGAGTATCTTTTAATTCTATTTCATGGTGTTTCTAAGGAGCATTCTGGGTGTATTTCTCTCAAGACGGATTCGTTGGTTCTTCTTGTGGTCTGTGGTATATTCAATATTTTTCACTAATACTGTAATTCAAAGACTGCAATTCTTTTCTGATTTTCTTTATTCATTATCCAGCTTTTGCATGTATAGATTGTTGTTTGTTGTTAAGTGCTGTCAAGTCGGTTCTGACTCATAGCGACCCTATATAGGGTTTCCAGGGAGCAGCTGGTGAGTTTGAACCACTTACCTTGCAGTTCAAACCAACCTTGTGGTCCAGTACTTACTCGACAGTGCCCAACACAAGGGGGCTCCAAAAAGTTTGTAGGAAAATAAAATGAAAAGCAAATGGAATTTTTTTCACAAACTTGTTGAAGCTCCCTCATTCCATGGCTTAGGTCAGATGTACCCAAGTCTGATTTTTTTTGCAGCAGATTCACCCAGTGCATCAACACACAATAAACACACTATAGAACAGTTGTGTCTATCACAGAAGCCTTTTCTTTGGTTCTTACTTTATTGGATATTTTGTCAATAAAGTAAACATGTATTTAACCCCTATATTAGTCCGTGGACTCCTGGTGTGACGCTGTAGGATAAGCCCTGGACTGCAAACTACAGGGTCAGTGGTTTGGCAGTTCAAACCCATCAACAGCTTCTCAGAAACCCAATACAGGGTCACTATGAGTCGGAACTGACTCAATAGCACTTAACAGCAACAACATGAGTCCCTGGGTGTTACAAATGGATAAAGATTTCAACTGCTAACCAAATGGTTGGTGGATTCAAGTCCATCCAATGGTGCCTTGGAAGAAAGGCATGGTGATCTACTTCCAAAAAATCAGCCATTGAAAACCCTTCAGAGCACATGCAATCGTTTTGAATTTGAGTCCAGATGATAGTAACTGGCTTCTGTATACAACCATTCTGTATGAGGGATGTGACCTAGAAGGAAACAGACAAGACTCTTACTCTCTGGGAGCTTATAGTTGGGACCAATTGGAAATAAGAAGCTAAAAAACCCAGGAAGTGAAAAGTTCTTTGATGAAAAGTAGACAGGGTGATGTGCTAGGGAGTGTCTGAGGGGCGGTTAGGAAAGACTCTTTGAGGAAGCACTCATATACCGTGGTGTGCGTGACAGGAAGGAGTCAGCTGTGTGATAATTTGGGGGAAAAGCATACAATGCAGAAGGAACTAGACCAGTTACCCAAGAGTGGGAAAGAACTTCACAGGCCCCAGAGCATGCTGTTGGTTGGAGAAAGAAGTTTGAGATGCCTGACGAAGCCAGATCGTGTCTGGATTTAAGGATAAAGTAAGGAGTTTAGATGTCATTCCAAGTGTGATGAAGCCATTGGTGTGTGTGTGTGTGACATATCTCTACATATCTGATTGTAGCTAGGTGAGACTAGAAGCAGGGAGACCCATTAGGAAGCAAGGCAAAAAGTCCAGACGGGAGAACACGGTGAGCAGGGGGATTGGTCTGTACATAAACTTGCTGTGAATTGTTGTTGTTGTTGACCGCTGTCGAGTTGGTTCTGACTCATAGCGATCCTGTATAGGGTTTCCAAGGCTGGTGGAATTGAACTGCTGATTATGCAATTCAAGCCAACATTGCAATCGAGTGCTTATCTGAGAGTGCCAAACCAGTATTCCTGCTCATGAATTAAAGGCCAGAATATGGGGAAAAGGAGGACTTAGGGAATGCCTTCTAGGCTTTGGTTTGAGCAACTAAGAAGCATATTTCCTGAGATGGGGAAAACTGGGAAAGGAACAGGTTTGGGGAAAATCAGTGTCTGTTCTGAGTGGGCCAGGTTTGACATGCCCTTTAGATTGATGTTAGATGGACGGTGAGTCAGGCCAGGTTGCAGGTCAGGAGTGGAGCTAACACATGTGGGAGCTGCTTACACACAGACCCCTGTGGGGAAGTCGATTCAGACTCATGCATCCCCTTGTGCTACATACAGGGTCCAACTGCTGCGGAAGAGTTTCTTGGCTGTAGTATTTACAGACGCAGACCACCAGGGCCATATTCCATAGCATTACTGGGTGGGTTCAAACTGCTAACTTTTTGGTAAACAGCTGAGCTCAAACCATTGGCACCCTCCAGGGACCTCCCTACACAACAATGACACTGAAGCCATGGAATGGATCCTAGTGTCTTGCATTTTGCCACTGTGCGGTGTGCATGTCACTTTTTCTTAGACTACACAGATGGTCTCTGTGTGGAGACCTTCCCTGAGTGTGACTTGGCTTTATCATTGAGGTCTCTCTTAGCTTTGCAGTGTGAAGGGCAGAGAAAGAACAGTAAAAAGAAACTGCGGTTAGTTACGGGCATACTTCTCATTTGTATGTTGTTATTGTGGTTAAGCGCTGTCGGGTTGGCTCCAACTCATAGAGACCCTGTACAGGGTTTCCAATGAGCCTCTGGTGAGCTTGAATCACTGACCTTGTGGTTCAAACCGACCTTGCAGTGCAGTATTTTAACCCACATTGCCACACCAAGTCTCATTTATATAGCTCTCCTCATTTTCCCCCTTGGCTTTAAGTAACACAAATGTATTTTCTCACACTTTTGTCTAGAAGTCCACGTCAGGGTCTTATCAGTATTGATTCCTTGGGTCATTAACTTGCTGATGGGTTTGAGGTTGGTTGTTTCTATACCCGCCAGTGACTCTTTGGGAGACAAGATCTAGCAGTATGCCCCTGTAAGAACTGCATCAAGGAAAACCCTGTAGGGTCGGTCTGCTCTGTCTTATGGGGTCGTTATGAGTTAGAATTGTGTTGGTGGTCATTATAGGAACTTAAAGTCTATGTTTGATCTATTTATAATGAAATTACTAATATGAACTGGTTTCGATACAGCATCTTTCTAGTTGCTTTCTCTGTGTGGTTTTGTGTGTGTGTGTGTGTGTGTGTGTGTGTGTGTGACTGCCTAAGTTTTTTAATCCTGGTGTGGCGCTCTGGGTTAATGCACTGGACTGCAAAGTTGGTTTGAACCACAAGGTCAGTGGTTCAAATTCACCAATCACTCCTCGGAAACCCTATACAATGCCGCCATGAGTCAGACCTGACTCCACGGCACTTAACAACAACAACAACAAGTTTTTTGAGATTCATGTTGTTGCATATTTCATTATTTTCTGTTACTGCTGTTGAATAGTATTCTGTCTTAAGGCAATGCCAGATTTTGTTTATCTCTTAGAGTTCTCCACATTTTAATCATCACTTCATTAAAGCTAAAAATGGAACTTAAAAGTAAAGTTTATTTAATTTCTAAATAAATATTAAATGGACTTAATAAATATTTAAGAAAACATTTGATATTTAACACTTACTTATTAAATAAATATTTAGTATTTGAATGTTATAGTAATAAACATGAATATTTAATGTAAAGTCATGTATATTTTTAGTGAAGCGTCTTGCTGCTAGCACTCTCTGACATTTGGTATGTCACTTGCTTACTTTTTTGGAGAACAGAAAGATTAAAGTGAGAAATTATAAAACTCTCTTTACTTCTAATGAATATTCCCATTTTGAGTTTGATATTTAATTACAATAATTTTGATGTCTGGATGTTTTACATTTTTATGTGACTTATCTGATGGAGTCCTGGTATGGCTCTATAGAATAAGCACCAGACTGTTAACCACAAGGTCAGCCATTCAAACCCACCAGCTGTTCCTCAGAAACCCTTATACAGGATTGCTATGAGTAAGAACCTCAACATCATTTTTGTCTTTTGTGGCTTTTCTGGTTGTTTTTATTTTTTGAAAAGCCTTTCCTATTCAGGAGCTCTAGTGTGGTGCTGCAGCATAAGCACTGGACTGCTAATCACAAGGTTAGTGGCTCAAACCCACCTGCTGCTCCTTGGAAACCCTGTACAGGGTCCCTGTGAGTCAAAACTGATTAGGTAGCATTGAATAACAGTAATAACTTTAGTGAGCTGTTTTCTTAATGTCAGGCCCCCAGTGTTTAATGACTTTTGGTTTGGTTTGCTTGTTGTTTTTGTTTTGAACTTAGAAACTCAAAGGGAATTTACTGTGTTTTGTAAGGTGAAGTACAAACCTTTTTTTGCATCTTCAGAATACTCTGGAATTTGAAATATGATTGGACCCTTATTTCTCTTGAATGATGCTTGCTCATTGCAGATAAGACCTCCACGTGGTGAGCTCAAAACGCCAGTCCAGGTGGGCAGCAGCCGGCAGCAAACACCTCCTCTGTTTTGAATGGGGTCACACCAGCCCTGAATCTGGAAAGATGGAGTTGCAGACTACAGGCCTGCAGGAGTCTCCCGTGAACCCCTGGGAAGGGATCAGTGATGCCTCTGGCCGTGCTGATGGGTTGCCCTGTGTCTCGGACTCTGACCACCCTCCTTGTTCATTAGACGTCAGGTTCACGAGGCAAAAAGCCGCCTGGATTAACCCCCACTGTGTGCAGCCACAGTTGCAGGATTTGTGCCTCCCGGTAGCAACCGTGGGGAAGAATGGGGGCCACCTTGTGGCTGATATTCCTTCTCCCTCTGGTCCTTCACCGACACCCCTTGGGAACGCCCTGACAGAGACACCATTGTTGAAGGAGAGTCCACAGCTCTCCCTGGACAGTTCCTCTGTCCCTGGCCCCTGTGGAAAGAATAGATGCTTGTTTTTGAGCTCATCTCAAGAGCGGGCTGTGCTCCCAAGAAGCTCTCCTCAGAGGTCCCAATTCACCAGCAATCAGACTGACGATTCTTTTACCTTGCCTAACCACCGAACAACTGATGAAGGTAATGGTATGTCTGTGATTTTGCTTATTCCTGTCTGTTCACAGACTTGCTTGCCTTATTGTTTTGTCCGTGAGACCAAAAGCTCCTGGTTTCCATTTTGACTAGAAGCCAGTGCACTAGCCCATTGAACGTTGTTTTTGGCCCAGCCACCTGGGATGATCCTGCAGTGAAATCAAGAGTTTCCTTTCTCCATCGGCTGTAGGGAAATGCCATCTGTTTAGCTCAACATAAACCAGTTATCGCCGAGTGGAATTTGACTTATGGCAACCCCACACATGTAGAGAAGAGCTGTGTTCCGTAGGATTTTTAATGGCTGATTTTTCAGAAATATATCACCAGACTTTCTTCTGCAGGACCTGTGGTTGGGCTTGAGCCACCAACATTTTGGTTAGCAGACAAGCTTGTTAACCCTTTGCACCCACAGGAGTTCCTTAGTGCCAAATAGGTAGTTGATAACCAATGCCATAGGTGGTCTTTAAGTTGGCTTAAAGAGAGCTTCAAAAGTGTTCTCAATTCAGTGTGGTTGGTGGTAGATGTTTCTAGACCGTTAATTAGAGGAGAGCTCTGTTTCAGACCAGCACTTTAGTAAGAGATTAACTCACCTCATCTAGTTACCAATGCAGGGTGAGACATTAAAATATCCCACCTCCACCAAATAACACAAACTCACTGCCATTGAGTTGATTCTGACTCATAGTGACCCCATACGGGGTTCCCAAGGCTGTAAATCTTTACTGGAACAGAAAGCCTCGTATGTTTTCAGTGGAGTGGCTAGTGGGTTTGAACTGGTGACCTTGTAGTTAGCAATTCAGTGCTTATCCTACAATACCATACTAGGAATCCTAGAACAGTAAGATTTAAAATAATCACATTACCCTAAAGACTGTTCAGAAATATTTTTGAATTTGAACAAGGGCTTCCTACAAAATACCATTGGCATCAAGTAATGTACCTCTTTCTAAAAACCTAAAATGAGAATCTATGTGAAGTGCCACTTGATAGCTTTTGTTACTGTTATAATCTGTGATGTGTTTGTTTTAGTGTTTTAATATTGATTAGGGTATATTTGCATTTTGTGTTATTTGTATTTTGGAGTCCTGATGTAGGGCTGTGGATACTTGGTGTGGTGCTGTAGATAAGCACTGGACAGCAAGGTCAGTTTGGACCACAAGGTTGGCGGTTCAAGCTACTCAGCTACTACTCGGAAACCTTATACAAGGTCGTTGAGAGTCAGAACTGAACTGACGGCGTTAACAACAACAACAACAATAGTGTAGAGCTGTAGGATAAGCACTGGACTGATAACCACAAGGTCAGCAGTTTCAACTCACCAGCTGCTCCTTGGAAACCCTATACAGGGTCACTATGAATTGGAACCAACTCAATGGCACTTAACAATAACAACACCTTCGAATAGTAATAAACTTTTAAAAAAAGTGTAAAATGCTATTTATACATATGCATATATATGTGGAGTCCTGGTATAGCGCTGTAGGATAAGCACTCGACTGCAGTGTTGATTTGAACTGCAAGGTTTGTGGTTCAAACAAAACAGCCACTCCTCAGAAACCCTATACAGAGTAGCTGTGAGTTGGAACCAACTCAATGGCACTTAACAACAACATTTATGTATGTGTTGTTCACTATGGTGGTGGTGCTTGTATCCTACTCAGTTCTGACTCACATTGACCCTGTCTAAGATTTCAGAGGCTGTAAATCTGTATGGTGTCCTTATGTGGCACTGTGGGTTAATGTGCTGTACTGCAAAGTCAGTTTGAGCTGCAAGGTTGGCAGTTTAAGCTCACCAGCCGCTCCTTGGAAACCCTATACGGGGTCTTTAAGGGTTGGAACCAACTAGACGGCACTTAACAACAACAACAAATTTTTATGGGAGCAGAAAGCCTCATCTTTCTTCTGTGGAGCAACTGATAGATTCAAACTACTGATCTGGCAGTTAGCAGCCCAATTTGTAATCGTCTACCCTACCAGGCTTCCTTATTGCTCACTATAATATGAGATTTATTCTACTGGAAACTTTTGAAAAATCAACGGTAATGACCGTCTTTACATGTTACTTGTAACTTTAGAATTTTGGACAGTCTTCCAATGGGCTAATTTTGAGATGGCTATCTGGTAGCGTAGTGGCTATGAATCGGGCTGCCAACCTCAAAGTTGGCAGTTTGAAACTACCAGCTGTTCCGTGGGAGAAAAATAAGGCTTTCTACTCCCGTAAAGATTTATAGCCTTGGAAACCCTGTGCAGGGTTGCTATGAGTCGGAACTGGCTCCATGGTACTTAACAACAACAAAATTAAGCAAAATGATAGCTTGGTTATAGGTTGTCTTCTTTTTTCCCCTATAACTTTTTGCTCTCTTGCATGGATAGTTTTGAGGATAAAGAATGACTTGAGAAAGTGAGAGGAATTTAGTAGGATAGGAATAAAGGCTTGGGGAACTCCCTCTAAAAGATCACAGCCATTTGAGTCCTCTGATCCGCATTGTGTCTCCACGGGCACAAGTCAGCTCAATGTCTTCTGGTTTTTGTAAATTTAAAGATTGCTGAGTAAGAGCTTAATCCCCTAAATGGGGACCTTTTTTTTCTGCCAAAATTTATAACATCATTCACAGGTCATACAAAATTACCACATTAAAATTTGACTGCTCTATTTGGTCAAACATTTAGTTAACTCGACCCTAAACTGACTCAAAGGCACTTCAATAACAACAACAACAACAACAATGTGATGACATCTTGGTGTGGTGCTGCAGCATTAGCACAGGACTGCAAAGTTGTTTCAGTCACAAGGTTGACAGTTCAAACTCACCAGCTGCTCCTCGGAAACTATACAGGGTCGCTATGGGTTGGAACCGACTTGGGACTTAACAACAATGTGATGCCTGGAACTGCAGTTGCCTTGGCAGGACCAGACCGAATGATTTTGTGGACCTTACACAGCCCGCAAAGGAGCTCTGTTAGCGTAGTGGTTATGAATCGGGCTGCAAACCTCAAGGACAGCTGTTCGAAACTACCAGCTGCTCTGAGGGAGAAAGATGAGGTTTTCTGCTCCTATAAAGATTTACAGCCTCAGAAACCCTGTTCAGGGTTGCTATGGGTTGGAACCGACTCAATGGCACTTAACAACAACAACAACACACAGCCCGTGGGCTGGACGTTCCCTACCCCTGCCCTACATGGTCTCAGAGAGGACCAGTGAAGAGAACTGGGAGAAGAGAGCTAAGCCTTGTCAGTCCCAAGTCCCCACTCAGATGACGAGTCACCAAGTGACTGCAAATAATCTCTTAGGCCCTGTAGACATCTGTCTGCATTATTTGTTGAGTCACCGTTGTAAAGCTGCAGGAAGCTGTGTTTGCAATTTTTAATTATTCTGCCGCTTTGTCTTCAAGAAAGAAGGTAGATGCCCCCACCCGTTTCTGTTCAAACATAGACTCTCAGCAATCCCTTACACACTGTCCACTCAGTCTTTTGAGAGTATATAACTTCTTTCAGTGTTCAACAGCAAGGTTGGTTTGAACCACAAAGTCAGTGGTTCAAACTCACCAGCGTCTCCTCAGAAACCCTATACAGGGATGCTTTGAGTTGGAATCCATTCCAGAGCACTTAACAACAACTTGGGTCTGATGTCCTGGAGTAATTGAGTTTGATGAACAATCGCTCCAAATAAACAGAGAAAGAGAAATCCTTGCTTAGGAAGTTGGCTAACAGAGCCCTGGCTGCTTTAAGGGGTGTTCTATTAGTTTGTTTACAAGCAGTATTTATACTATTTATTAACAATGTTTGTCTCGTATTACACACAGGTGTGCTATAATTCTTACATTCACACCCTGGCTCTGGTAGTGTAGTGGTTACAAATTGGGCTGTGAACCTCAAGGTCAGCAGTTTGAAACTACCAGCTGTTCCGCAGGAGAAAGATACGGCTTTCTGCTCCCGTAAAGATTTACAGCCTCGGAAACCCTGTACAGGGTCGCTATGAGTCGGAACCGATTCCACAGCACATAACCATCAAATGTATTAAAGGAGAGCAGGAGTTTAACGAGGTGGTCACGCCCTATCTGAGTGCCAACAGGGATCATCAGCTTCCAAGTTCCAGGCAATCATTAACATTCCAACTGAAATGAGCTGAAACGTAAGTTTAAGGAGCAGTGTCAGAGTGGGGGATGTGGACACATACTTACTTCCAGGCAGTGTTGGCTATATTTACTCATAGCTAGACAGAGTGATTGTTAGAACATCTACATATTCCTTGCCAAGGATACGGATATTATGATCTAGGAAAGGAACAAAGAAAGCTTGTTTGATTACCTCCAAGTTTTATCAAGTGATATTTCTACTGCGGCTGTCAGTTTTATTTTTTTAGCCCAGGGGAGGAGACACCAGCCCCAGGCATGTCCAGCTCTTCTCCAAAGGTGACCTGTTTTGGAATGTTACATGTTAGAATCTAGCATCCTCAGTATTTGGGCTGGGGGATTTATTTATTTATTTACAATGTTTTATTGTGAATTATGTGATCGTTTACATGGGAGAACATTAGTTTTACATTCATCCTATCGTATATCATTTCATTGCCATGGTTACAATCCCCTCTATCCATCATCAACCAACCAAAGGGTA
>NW_006408540.1:21359420-21361073 GCF_000296735.1 Chrysochloris asiatica | reverse complement strand
GTGAGGTTGGCCCAGGATCGAACATTGTTTCGTTCTGCTGTGCATGGAGTCGCTATGAGTCGGTTCCGACTCGATGGCACCTGACAACAACAACAACAGTTCCAGGGAAGGTGAGAGAAGGATCACAACCTTTCCAAGAAGGTGAGGTCTCACCTTCACATTCCTTATCCTCTATCTGGATTCCACACCCAAATACAACAATGTTCACTATCATTACATTTCCATATACCTTCAAGGGGAAGAAGAGCATCTGGATCAAATTGATTAAACCCAGGGCGGTCTGAGGGAGTTGCCACCATTGTCCTTTAATCCAATATTCCCAGAATTTACCACTCCACATCAAGTGAATACCCCAGGCAGTTCCTCTCCAGAAACTCCCTGCTTAATCCCAGTAAACCTGTCCTTGCTCGTCCTCTGAGGAAGTTTTACTGCCTTGGTTCTATGGGGGAAATTCGGTTTTATTCATGTACATGGATAATCAAGAGCTCATGTTCTAAGTTAATATTAAACATAATCAAATAAGGAGCAGTTCTGACACTCATCCCAGGTGGCTATCGCTTGTACCTCAGAAAGATTCGTTCCCAGGACCCTATGCACTGCCAACACAGTGGAGACATTAAGAGAGGCATTATAAAGACCATTTTCTCAGAAGCTACAATTACTGGAGTTAGATGCATAGAATGAACATACAGAGCTGGCCCAACAGTGAGTTCGTAAAAGCCAATGAACCCGGGACCTCCGGAGGTTACTTCCTTGAGCCCTCAGGGTCCCTGGCTAGCAAGCCTGAGAGCAGCCATCGTGTTGGATTTTCGTCCATGACACCGATCCTCAGCATCTCAGTACTTGCGGTCCTCAACACCTACCATTGTTGTTGTTGTTGTTAAGTGCCGTCAAGTTGATTCCGACCCATAGCAACCCTGTATAGGATTTCCAAGGAGCAGCTGGTGAGTTTGCAGTTCAAACGACTTTGCAGTCTGATGCATTAGCCCACAGCACCACACCAGGATTCCAACCATTGGGGGATTTAATTTTAATAATAATTTTATACATTTAACCATCAAGGTGGGGGTGTTCATCCCATGGGATTAGAAAAAAGAGGAATTCCTGAGGTATAGTGGGGTGCTGTGGGCAAGCATTTGCACTAGAACATGAAGGATTTCCTGGGATTGCCTCTAAGCAAATGGTAATAGCATATAGAGAATAAGGTAAGAGTGTTTCCACAGATGGTAAGAAACAGTATCAGAGTTCCTTGTTTACTGAGGATTTACAATTTACATCACACTCCCACATTCTTTAACTCCTTCAGTGTCCTAACAGCTCTGTAAAGTAATTTTCCCAAGCTAAGAGATGAGATATATTTTAATATAGAGACACAGCCAGGAAATGGAAACCCAAGACTGGAATCCACTCTGATTCTTCTCTGGGCTCCTTCCTTTATAAACGGCAGCCACAAACTGTGACCTATGGGCCAACTCTCTATGAAATTTTGTTTGTGTTTGTCTAGGTCTCATTTCAGTGGCCTGTTGAGTAGTTGCAACAGACTGTCGACTCTCAAAGCCTACAATTTTAGTCCTTTAACCGTTGTTGTCAGGTGGATTCTGACTCATGAAACCCCCTGGGTGATGTAAAAGGTTCCATGGGCTGTATTGTTAA
>NW_006408540.1:21352724-21358505 GCF_000296735.1 Chrysochloris asiatica | reverse complement strand
TAAATGGGATTGGCTTGAGTAAGGATTGAATAGAAGGGAACTGGCTTTAGTCCTTTACAGAAAGCATTTGCTGACCCCTGATAGCTTCTGAACCTAAAACTCTCCATGGAGTAACGTTCTTGCACATGAGGTAAGGGACCAGGATGGTCCTGCTTGCATCTCTGTTCGGCACCCTCAGGACTACACAATCACTGAGACACATTTTGTTCTAATTTACACAGGTGTGGGCATCTCAGCCCCTGTTTTACTCACAGAAATGTCTTGTCAAATGCTCCACTATGCTATTACCTGACAGACCCAATTTTTCTCTTGATGGTGTTCGTTGCCAGTAATGGCATAGTTTAGGGAGGCAGGAAACATGAGTCATCAGGATGTGCCGTCTCGTTTGAGGAAGGTCACTTTAGAGAAGCAGTGATGACCTTTTCTTCAGATGGATCTTGTTTCTGTAAAACAGAACATTTGGGCTCAAGTTCAATGAGCTGAAGAAGGAATCCCATAATCCTTTTGGCCCTGCTTCTTTTCATCTTCCCCATGTCTTCTAGGTGTTTCCCATGTTCTTCTCTTTTCTAGAGCTTCTGGGTGTCACAGATGGTTTAGTTGGCACGTTAAGCTCACCCAGAGCTGCCCTGAGAGAAAAGTCTGGAAGTTTGTTTCTGAGAAGTCATGGCTATGAACCAGATGGAGCATGATCTTCTCCAACACCTGACGTCCTCATGAGTCATGTGACAGCAGTGGGTTTATGCTTGTCTTCTCGTTCTACCTTCTCTGCCCCAGTCTCCTTCACTCCATGTGTTCTCTTGTCTCTTCTCTGAAGAGACCTTACTCTGAAGATGACTTCATTAGCCTTTTGTAGATATGATCAACTTAAGGGCAGCAGCTGCTTGGTTGTAGTTATCTGAACTCCTGACACCAGGGTGGTCTTTCTTCTGTTAACTTCATTTACTTTATAGTTCTGCTAGGGGTTTTCCTTCTCCCACCCCTACCCTAGTATTTGTAGCTGCTCTTAAGATTTTTGTTTTCTTGGATAGCATTTGAAGTTCCTTTTCTCCATTTCTAATAGATTTCTATATTGGCAGGTGCTGCTCAAGGCAATGGACGAACCATTTCTTTGAATTCCTTCTTACCAGAAGCATTTGTGCTCCCTGTCGATATAGAAAAGGTAAGCATTGTCTTCATGTTTTGCTTAACCACAGGGATTCTAAATCTCTTAGATAGTATTGTTCTGATTCCAAGCTAGGACCTTCCCTTTAATGAGGCATGGCAACTACAGTTCATTTCATTTCTGGGTTAGATTGGTTATGGCTGCCAGGAAAATTAAGCTGGGAAGGGTTCTAAGGTAGTGCCTGTGCCCAGCTGGAATGTTTTCCATGATTGATGGGTGATGTCTGCCATGGGCCACCACCAGTCTAAGGTTTTATATCACAGGAAAATCATTGTGGGCTGTTTGCTGGGTTTAGTGAAGAAAATCTTAAGGCTCTGGGAGATGTGGACTATCTGACATGTAATGTTATAATGTTGTTGTTGTTGTAATGTGCCATGGAGTTGGTTCCAACTCACAGCGACCCTGTACAGGGTTTCCGAGGCTGTAAATCTTTATGGGAGCAGAAAGCCTCATCTTTCTCCCATGGAACAGCTGGTAGTTTCAAACTGCTGACCCTGAGGTTCACAGCCCGACTCGTAACCACTAGTATAACTTAGTTAAATGAAAAATAAAAAAACCAAAACTTCAATATTCAGGTTTATATATACCCCTCAATGAAAGCTAACTTGTTCTGATAATGAGTTTTTTAACTGATTTTTTTTTTTTCCTTCCTCTTGCAGGAAAATGCCCACTTTTATGTTGCAGATATGATTATATCAGCAATGGAGAAAATGAAATGCAAGATCCTTAGTCAGTGGCAGACAGAGAACTGGAGTGTAGATGAGGCCAGGGGCTCACTTGGGGAAGATCAGGTTGACGCAGCAGTGACCTTTGATGCTGGAGTAAAGCAAGAATCTGTGTCTTCCACTTCTCCAGACAGTGGCTGCGAAGGCAAGTTGGGCAAATGAAGGAAGGCTTGTGACTTATCCTGCACACACATCCCCTCTCCCCTGTCAAATCCTGAAGCATATCTTTCAAGTCTTTTTCAAAAACTTGTTGCGTAATCTGTGGGTTCCTCAGCATTGCGGCCAATTTGAGTTGAGATTGATGTTCATGCTTCATTCACTTACCAAATCCCGTATATATATTTAAATTTTAAGCTTTATCTTTTCTTTCTTTTTTTTCATGGACTGTTTTGCTCCTTATGACATACAGCTTTTTCTTACATATTGTCTCCCCCACTCCAAGTATTCCTCTTTCGTTCATTCATTGAACAATGGTGTCAGGTAGTGAGGACAGCCATCTACTTGAGCTGTTCCTTCCTTCAAGGAGCTTACTAGATGGAGAATGTGACCAACTAATCAGTGTGGGACAACTTGGACAACAGAGTTGGTACCCAGAGCAGTGGGGTCCCTGGGTGGTGTAGACAGTTAACGAGTTCACTCAGAGGCACCATGGAGGAGAAGGCTGATGATGTACCTCTGAAAAAGCAGTCATTGAAAACCTTATGGCCCATAGTTCTACTTTGACACACACTGGGTCACCATGAGTCTGCGTGGACTCTCCATGACAACTGGTTCTGGTATCAGAGCAGCGGGTCATAGAACAGGAACAGCGTGCTGTTCTCTAAGTTGAGAATTGCAATTAGGATTTGTCCTCTTCTTACCCTTTGCTAACTGTGGGTCCTACCTTCAGTCTATCTTCTTCTTTTCCTCCATTCACTTCACATTCTGGGAGATTGAATCCACAGCATCCTCAGTTGATAGCTCCCAGGTCTCTGTTTTTAGTCACACTCCTCTTCTAAATACTGGCTTGATATTCCTAGAACCTGCTAAACATCTTTACCAAATCCTCTAACTTACAGTGTCTAAACCAAAGTCATCACTCTGTCACTCTCTCACAATCCCTTCTCTTCAAAATGATTAAAAAGTGACACTTGCTTTGCTTTTTGTCTTCCTTTCCCTAGCATTTTACTCAGGAATCTGACTAGTAGAAGAAGAACTTTGCCTATGACTCCGAATACAATGGCTAGCACAGAATAGGCGCACAATAAATATTTGTTGAACGTGTTAACTGGCTCCAATGTTCAGGGATATTTTAAGGAGATGGAGAAATCTCATTAAACCCAGTGAGTGGAGGGTGGTAGAGCCAGACCGTCTAACAACTGACCATTACAGAAGCAACAACTTGTCTGTCTTCTCTGGGACTTGTGAGCGCTCACCTCTTCCCACCATCACACAGCCATTTCATTCTCCTTTTTCTGCAGGAGACTTTCCTCTGCCTGTTCCTAGCCAGTGCCTTCAGCTCTGGGGACCCCAACCTCAGCTAGGCCTTCCCTGCTCTACTCAGTCTGTGAGATGCCAAACCTGGGGGCCCTGACTTGGTTGGGTGTCCCGGTTGATAGTTCATTGTGGACAGGGGCTCAGGGGAGCGTATATGGAGGATCACCCCTTTAAGGCTGTTGGTGGGGAGGAAAGGGTTGGGGGAAGGAAAGACATGCTCTGTGTTTTAGGATACCAGGTTTGATCTTTGACTCTGCCTCCTTGTTGCTGTTGTTCCATTGTGTGTGCTTCTAGTTGGTGGACACATCAGCCCTGACTTCTCAGTCATACTCATGACCTGTCCCTTACCTGGACAACTGCACTGACCTTTATCCAGTTATTATATGCAAACTGCATCTAGGTTTTTTGTATATGAGGGAGCTTCAAAAAACTTGGGGAAAAAATGAATTAAAAGATAATAGGAAAAAAAAAAAGGTAATAGAATTTGTCCACACATTTTTTGAAGCCCTCTCGTGTATATGCTGCTGCCGTTATGTGCTGTCGAGTCAGTTCCGACCCATAGTGACCCCGGATACGGTTTCCAAGGCTCCAGGGGTGATGTTGTAGGATCAGCACTGGATTGTGAACTGCAAGATCGGCTGTGCAAACTCACCAACTGCTCCTTGGAAACCCTATACAAGGTCACTTTGAGTCAGAACTGACTCGACACCTCTTAACAACAACAACAACAACAACAAATCTTCAAGCAGAAAGCCTCATCTTTCAGCTGTGTCTGTAGATACAGATTTTTTTTTTCATTTTTAAAAATTGTGGTTAAAAAAATATATATAGATAGATATAGAAACAGGTGCTACCTCAAAGATTTTGTGTATAATTCAGTGACATTAATTTTGCTCATCATGTTGGACAACCATCCCACTGTTTACTTTTGAGTTTTTTTATTACTCTTAAAAAGTATTCTTCACTTCCCCTTCCGTTTGCCCGTGGTAAACACTAATCAGCTTTAGCCTCTATGCATTTGCCAATCCTAGGCTTTTCATTTCAGTAGTTGTTATTAAGTGCTGTCGAGTCCGTTTGGGTTGTGAAATATTTGTCTATGTCCTTTTGACTCCGAATACAGTTCTCAAGCTTCATCCATGTTGTGACATGTACCAGGGCTACATGTCTCTTTCTGACTGACTCATATCCATTGTAAAGAGCTCTGGTAGCATTGTGGTTACGCGACAGGTTGCTAACCTCAAGGTCAGCAGTTTTAAGCTGCCAGCTGCTCCTTGGGAGAAAGATGAACTATTCTGTTCCTGTTAAGATTGACAGCCTCCGAAACCTTATGCAGGGTTGCTGTGAGTTGGAACCAACTCCACAGCACATCGCCACCACCAACCAGTGTCCATTGTGTGAGGGGGGCTTCAAAAAGTTTATGGAGAAGTTGTCTAATTTTTGAAGCCCCTTCGTATGTATAGATCACATTTTGCTTATCCGTTCATCTATTGGTGGAAACTTGGGTTGTGGCCCCCTGTTGCAATGAACATGGCGTGAACGTGTCTGTTTGTGCCCCTGTTTTCCAGTGCATACCAAGAAATGCAATTGTTGGGTTTCAGTGCATATGTGTTGCCTTTCATTTTCTCTCTTTAGTTCATCTTCTTCTCTCTAAGAGCCCTAGTGGCTCAGTAGGTTAAATGTTAAGCTCTTAAGTGCAACGTTGGAGATTTAAACCCGACAGCTGCACTGTGGGAGAATCATGCTTCTGTAAAGATTGGCAGTCCAGAAACCCTGGGAAGCAGTTCTACTCTGTCTTACAGAGTTACTTTGAGTTGGAATAGGTTTTACAATGGTTCCTCATTGAAACCCTAGATAGGGTTTCTGAGACTGTAAAGTTCTATAAGAAGCTGCTGGTGGATTCGAACTGCTGACCTTGTGGTTAGCAGCCCAATGCATAACCCACTACACTACCAAGGCTCCTTAGGCTTGATGGTTGTTGTTGTTGTTACATGCTGTGGAGTCAGTTCCGACCCATAGTGACCCTGCACAGGGTTTCCGAGGCTGTAAATCTTTACGGGAGCAGAAAGCCTCATCTTTCTCCTGTGGAACAGCTAGTAGTTTTGAACTGCTGACCTTGCAGTTCGCAGCCCGATTCATAACCACTATGCTACCAGAGCTCCAGTGGGTGGTTTTCTTTCCTCTGGTCGATCCAAAACACATCTATCTTCCTAGAGTACAACTTCTAGTCCTTTAAAACTGCTGGTTGAGTTTGTTCTGTATTTTACCTTGAACATTTCAGCTGTTATAATTTACCTTCTCTTCTCCTCCCCTGCAGGCATCTCTGACCATTTCCTGTGGGCTTCTGTTAAAATAGCCTTTAAACTTGTTGGCTGACAATTCTCCTAAGCTCGTGCCTCCATCCCTTTGCTTTTGCTAGGC
>NW_006408540.1:21349650-21351134 GCF_000296735.1 Chrysochloris asiatica | reverse complement strand
CTGTGGTACTTTCAATATTCTCCTCCAACACCGCAACTCAAAAGCTAGTGAAACAAAAAGTGTGCTCCAGAACGTTCCATTGTCTTCAGTGCAAAATGCATTCCCTTGGAGTCCTGCCTCAGAACTCCTTACTACCTGGCACCCAACAGGGCTGTTCTGTGGTTAAATGTGTCAGTGCCTCTGCTCCATCTTGGGGATTTATATTCTGTGATGGATGAGACACTTCTGCCTTATTGTACTTCACATACATGGTGCTCCACCTGAAACAGGTTGTTTGTAAATTTTTGTTGATGTTTGAGTGGAAATTGATATTTAGCTGAAGTGTTTTAAAAGAATAAATCTGTTAATACTTTAAACAAAATTTGGAAAGATTTTTGCTAGTTAAATATCTTTTATGAATTTGTGGTGACACACCCATGGGTTATGTTAGGGTTTTTTTAAGCTGCAGTTTGGTGATGAAAATATGTTTTTAAAAACAACATAATAAACAAAAGTAACAGAGTGGGCAAGCTTAGCATGAGCAATGTTTCCTGAAACATCTGCATTGGTTAAATGTAAATTTGTGTTTGTACTGAATTACAATCTCAATTGTATGTTACTGTGGATTATGGTCAAAAGAGTGAGAAAACAGGTCTTGTTTTACCCATGAGAAAACAGAGGATGCAGGATGTGAGTGTATCACCCAGCTAAGGTGGGGCAGAGTGTTGCTTTGAACCCAGGTCAGTCTGCTAGGAAACCCATTCCTGTCACTTCCTTGTAACCTATTTTGTTATTAGTTGTGGTATAGTGGACCTTGTGCATAAAAGAACACAACCTTACGCTGTCTGTGTAACCCATGGCTTAGGATAGTTCCCTAAATAACTGCATTCATTTCTTTCTGTCTCTTTCCTGGGCTTATTCAAGTGGATACATATTTTATATGATAACATTAATCACAAATATAATTATATTATTTAATTGTATTAATAATACAGTTATGTTGTTATTGTTAAGTTCAGTCGAGTCAGTTCCGACTCATACCAACACTTTATAGGGTTTTGGAGGAGCTGGTGGGTTTGAACCTTGTGGTTAATAGTCTAATACGTATCCTACAGTGCCACACCAGGACTCCTATGTGAGGTTATATTCTATTAAATTATTTCATGGCCATTTTTTTTTTGTTTTTAACAATATTTACCTCTATTCACTGAATCCCCCTCCCCACCTGCCTGGTAGCTATCATAGAGTGTTTCATTTATCAAGAAAATCTTTTCTTAACTTTTTACAACAGTGGTTTTATACGATATCTGTTGTTTTGTGATTGACTTATTTCACTCAGCATAATGTCCTCCAGGTTCATCCACATTGTGAGCTATTTTTCAAATTCGTTGTTATTGTTTAATGTTGCGTAATATTCCATTGTGTGTTTGTAGCAGTTTGTGTATCCATTCTTCCATTGAGAGCATTTAGGATGTCTCCATCTTTTTGCTATTGTGAACACGGGT
>NW_006408540.1:21326737-21349550 GCF_000296735.1 Chrysochloris asiatica | reverse complement strand
AGGGTTGGTGGTTCAAGCTCACCAGCTGCTCCTGGGAAACCCTACACAGGGTCACTATGGGTCGTATCCAACTTGACGGGACTTAACAACACCAACAACATAAACCAAGTAGAGGAATTGCTGGTTCATACAGTTTTTCTATTTCTAACTTATTGAGAAAGCGCCATACTGTTCTCCATATTAATTACACAATTTTACAGTCCTACCAGCAGTGTAGGAGGGCCCCAGTCTCTCTACACCCTTACCAGCATTTGTTGTTTTCTGTGTTTTTGAACTTTGCTATTAATACTGGAGTAAGATGATATCTTAAGGAGCTCTGGTAGTGTAGTGGTTACGAATCGGGCTGTGAACCACAAAGTCAGTAGTTTGAAACTACCAGCGGTTCCATGGGAGAAAGATGAGGCTTTCTGGTCCCGTAAAGATTTATAGCCTCGGAAACCTTGTTCAGGGTCGCTATGGGTCGGAACTGACTCGACAGCACTTAACAACAACAACAACAAAGATGATATCTCATTGTTGTTATGATTTGCATCTCTCTAATGGCTAATGATCTTCAGCATTTCTACATTTTTGTTGGCTGCCTGAATGCCTTCTTTGGTGAAGTGTCTGTCCACATCCTCTGCCCGTTTTTAACTGGGCTTTTTGTCTTCTTGTTGAGACCATAACCAATTTTTTTTGTGTTAGCTTTCTGAATTATTATTCTTACTCTAAATTATTCTTTTCTTTTCAATGATATCCTTAGGTGTCATATATGTGTCACATATATGTCTATGACCTTTATATATTTATTCCCACTGTGAAAACCTGTGATATTTTTTCCCCTTTCAATTTTTAAACTTTGTACCATGTATTTGTTAATCTGTTTTACTTTATCATGGACACTAATATGAAGAACACATAAAGAGCTCCCTGCATTTAAAAATGACTGTTAACATTTTGATTTTGAGAATATACACAGCCAAACATACACTGATTCAACAGTTTTGCATGTGCAATGCAGTGACAGTGGTCACATTCTCTGAGTTGTGCCTCCATTTTTACCCTCCTTTAATGAGTCATTTCTCCCCAGTTAAACTTCACCTCGCTGCCCTCTCAGATTGTCTCTAACCTTTGTAGTTGTTGTCTTCTGAGTTCTATATAGTTAGATCTGAAAAACCACCCAGTGACTGATTTCTGGAAGTGATTACTATGTTTTTTCTTTCACGCTCCTGTGAAACTGTCCACCATGGGTAACCGTGCTGGTACTTGAAGCGCTGGTGGCATAGCTGCCACCTTCCCAGCAACACACAAACCACCACAGTAGGACAAACTGACAGATGGGTGGTGGAAGCTACCTTCATTTTCAGATTTCTGTTCCGTTGGGTGTTGCCAGCTATACAGTATGTGTGCTTCTTTTTCTTCTTGGTAACACGGCCCTTTTGCTCTTTTTCTAGGTTATGCTGTGTTAAACGTCAGCCCAGTGGTTGAAACTGCAACTGACTATGGTGTGGCAAAGGAGGCCTGCAGTTGTGACTCTGATGAATTTGTTATTTTAGGTAAGATTTGGAAACTCACTTAGTGTGACTGGTTGCATCCTTTGCCCCCCCCACTTCCCCACCCCACGACCCACACATGATCAACCATGCACCATGTGCAATTCTACTTCATAGAGACACCATATGCAATTCCATTTCATAGAAACTCCTTCCCAGATCAGAGTATGCCTCTCTGCTCTATGTTGTTGTTAAGTGCTGCCGAGTCAATTCCGACCCACAGCCACCCTGTATAGGGTTTCCCAGGAGCAGTTGGTGAGTTTGAACCACCGACTCTACAGTTCAAACGACTTTACAGTCCAGTGCATTAATCCACAGCGTCACACCAGGACTCCCTCTGCTGTATGTTGTTGTTGTTAAGTGCCGTCGAGTCAATTCTGACCCATAGCAACCCTGTATAGGGTTTCTGAAGAGCAGCTGGTAAGCATGAACCACCGACCTTGCAGTTCAAACGGCTTTGCAGTCTGGCACATTAACCCACAGCGCCACACTAAATTAGAATGTTCTGGTTGTATGAAATGTCTTCATAGGAAAGCAAATATTCACTGTATTCTGGCATCTGGTTGGCCTCTCAGTTCGATTTTGGTAGGATTTCAGAGGAGTGTGGTTTTTTGTTTCAGTTTTAAAATCATTAAAGAAATTTAAACAGTAGCTTAAAATATGCTCATAAATAAAACACCAATTTCTGGCAAGTTCTATTCATCTTTCATGAGCAGATAATTCTAATCTTTCACATAAGATTCCTGTATCCCTCCCCCGCCACCCCCTGAAAACAAGAAAAGGGAAAGGAAGAAACACTCCTAGTTATAAGGTTAGTATAATTTTGACACAAAAAATGGAATGAGTAGTGTGATTCCAAGGCCAGTAAGCATAATGGACTATTATCACCCTTATCGATAATCAAGGTAAGGAAAATAAACAAGCAAAATGCAGTTCGATTTTACAACCCTCAGGTTGACAAACATTTAAATCGCTAACAATGCAGTATAGTAGGAAGGCTGTAGACAGAGTGTATATTTTTAAATGGCATCTTTGGGCATTATCTGTTGACTCAAAAGGACTGAAGCATGGAATTTGGCGAATAATTGTCTTTTTTTGGGGGGGGTAGGATTAATATCTGATGTAGGGAGCTATTTTGTGTTCTTTTTATATTGACCATGATAAATGAAGCAGACTGAAAAGACCTCTCTACTCCTTAATTTCCTAAAGAACTTGGAGAGTTGAACGGTACGACAGAAACCTGTGGCTGTTCTTCCAGCTCCTCTAAAAGGTAAAGTATCTTACCCAGAGATACCCTGTCATGTCCTTTCCAGGCCATGTGCACACCAAGCCTCTGACCTTTGGGCCAAGTTGAATCACTTTCAACAACAGGAATGATGACCTAGCAATGAAATAATCCCCATCAAATTTTTAGAAGATTTAAAACTGTTTAGAAGTCTTTTGTGTTTATTATTTCAAATCCTCATGAAGAGGCTAGGCAGGTTTCGTTGTCACATTTTGGAGATGTAGACATGGAGACTCAGAACAAGAGTGTGTTGAGCCTCAGCAAACAGTGCTGATAAGTAGCAGAGGTAGGACTTAAACTCAAGTCTTCTGGCTCTTAGTCCACTTTTCAACACATCTTCAAGTCTTGGTGGTGGTGGCGGCTGTGTGCCATGGAGGCGGTTCCTACTCATAGCAACCCTGCATAGCGTTTCTGAGGCTGTAAATCTTTATGAGAGCAGAAAGTCTCATCTTTCTCCCTTGGAACAGCTGGTAGTTTTGAACTGCTGACCTTGAGGTTAGAAACCTGACTTGCAAACACTATGCTACCAGATCACCTTACATTTTGATACCCTCATTAAATAACGGATGTTCTCTTGAGGATAGATGCATGTGTTGAGTATGATGCCTAGTGGCCTTTAATAGGATGGACTGCTTGGAGTTACTGGGGGTGGGAGAAGAGTTGAGAACCCAAGGAAGACTAATTCATGAGTATAGTTTTCTAATTTTTGCATGCTCATGCATTTCAGTGGCATTTATGAGCCAGACTTTAATTCTGCTGAACTAATAGCCAAAGAGCTGTACCGAGTTTTCCAGAAGTGCTGGATGCTGTCAGAAGTTAATTATCAGTTGGCCAGTTCCTTGAATGCAGATTGCTCCACGGTAAGAATTAAAAAAATATTGACCTTGGAAAAAAGTTTAGGGGTTCCTCAAAGTTAATTATAGAATTACCATGTAACTTAGCAATTCTACTCCCAGAAGAATGGAAAACAGAGCTCAAACAGATATATCTAGACAAATGGCATTACATAATTATTCACAGCAGCCAAATGCTGGAACAACCAAGTGTCCATCAGCAAATCAATGGAAAAGCAGAAAGTGGTATATCCATACACACTGTATTATTCAGCCATAAAGAGACATGATACATACTAGGCACAGATGAGCCTTAAACACATTGTTGTTAAGTGCCGTTGAGTCGATGCTGACCCATAGCAAACCTGTATAGGGTTTCGAAGGAGCAGCTGGTGAGCTTGATCCACCGAACTTGCAGTTCAAATGGCTTTGCAGTCTTGCGCATTAACCCACAGCACCACACCAGGCCATATTATACTGAGTAAAATAAGCCCTATACAAAAGGACACATATTGTATGATTTCACTTACATGAAATTTGTAGAATAGACAAATGTGTAGAGACCGAAAGGAGATGTGTGGCTACCAGTGACTCGGGGGAAAGGGAAATGGGGTGTTGTTACTGAATTAGTTCAGAACTTCTGTCTGGGGTGATGAAAAAGTTATGGAGACAAATAGTGGTGATGGTTATACAACTTTGGAAGTATGATCAATGCCACTGTATTGTACACTTGAAAATGCAAGATCAGTTTGAGCTGCAAAATCAGTGGTTCAACCTTACACAGGGTCCTTGGAAACCCTATACAGGGTCACTATGAGTAGGAACTGACATGACGGCACTTAACAACAACCATATTTTACCACAGTTAAGGCAAAAAACAATGGAAAGTTGTGAAATTTTCATTTGTCTTCTGCTACTTTAAACATTTATGTAGTTCCCTTGCTGAGTTTTGGAAGACCCAAAATGAATAAGGAAAATGGTATTTATTGTGTGGTTATTATACAGCTGGGACTGGGCTCAACACTTTGTATTTAATCTGCAATGCTGGCTTTTGTCAGTTCCTACTCCTGGAGACCCCATGTCTAACAGAGTAACAGTGTGCCTCATAGGATTTTTATTCGCTGTGATCTTTTGGAAGTAGATTTGTTGGCCTTTCTTCTGAGGTATCTTTGAGTATATTAGAACCACCAACCCTGTACTACACAGGGACTAAAGACCCAGTATGTTGTCAGTTCTAACTCGTACCAGCTCTGTATAGGGCTTCTAGGAGCAGCTGGTGGGTTTGAACCGCCGACCTTGTTTATCCTACAGCACCAGGGCTATTGTTATTTTCATTTGAATGTGATAGGGCCAGCTATCAGGTGACAGAGCAGGTAGTGGGTTAGCAGGAAAAAAAGGGCTACTGGTTACATGATGTGCAAGTCCACATTGGGTCCAACGTAGGACACTCTGCCCTCTGCGAACATGGAGTCTAGCAGGGGCAGAAAACGCCGTGACAAAGGGGAAAATGAGAAAGTCTGCAGCAGTGTAATGTATAGGAGTCGGGCTGCTAACCTCAAGGTCAGCAGTTTGAAACTACCATCAGTTCCACGGGAGAAAGATGAGGCTTTCTGCTCCCGTAAAGATGTACAGCCTTGGGAACCCTACGCAGGATTGCTATGAGTTGGAACGGACTCCACAGCACACCACCACCACCGCTGTGCAGGGCAGGAGCACTTAACTTTCACTGGAGAACTTGGGAAGTCAGGCTGGAGATCCCAGCACTAAGCTACGGAGGACAGACAGCACTGAGGCAGGCAGAAATGTCAGGAAGGACATGCTTGGCCAATGGAACTGCTGGGGCAAAAGTCTAAGAGATGGAGGAGCCTTGTTGTTGTTAGGTGCCATTGAGCCGGGACCGACTCATAGTTACCCTATGCACAACAGAATGAAACACTGCCTGATCCTGGGCCCACCTCACGAATGTTGCTACGCCTGAGCCCACTGCTGCTGCCACTGTGCCAATCCATCTCACTGGGGGTCTTCCTCTTTTTCTCCGATGCCCCACTTTTGTTATTTATAAAAACATTCCAGTTCGAAATGATCTTCTTTAAATAAGTTTGAAATCTGGAAACAAATGAGCTTATTAAGAATACTACAAAAAAGGCATCTTGTTTTGTTATGTGGTGTCAAGTTGTTTCTGACTCATAATGACCCTGTGTTGGGTTTCTGAGAGTGGCTGATGAACTTGAATTGACCTGTGGTTACCAGTCCAGTGCTTATCTGGGTAGTATTTGAAGTATTTCTCCTGCAGATGGCATTAGACACATCGAGGGAGTTTGCCATAATCTACAGTTAAATGGAAAAGAGTATTAATGCTGTATGGTAAATTTTAATCTTGCAAGCACATTAGAATTTTTAAAATTTAAATTGCTGAAATATGCTAAATTCTTTTCTCTGTAACAAAGGTTGTAAATGAAGAACATGTCCGAAAACAGTTTGAATCCAGTATGGATGCAGTACAGGAAATCAAAGTTAAGTCTCGGATCAGAGAAACTGAAGATTGGGTCCCACCTCGATTTCAAATTATATTTAATGTCCATCCACCACTCAGGTAAGCTTGGGCCTCTAGTTCATCTAAAGCCGGTTGGGACTGATTCCATTAGGCCCTTTATGGTGTAAGTGAAGCAACAAAATACATTGAAGGACACAGGACAATTTGTTTTAGGAAAAGGAAGGTTGGGCATATTTTTCTGAGTTAACTTTCCTGATGTCTGTTTATCCTGAGTTTGGGGGTGTTCTGTTAGTTTTGACAAGGTGTTGTTGCTATTTTTCTGACTTGTAGTAACCCTGTGCATGATTTCTTAGGCTATACATCTTTACGGGAGCAGAAAGCTGTCAGGAAGATTTAACTATGCATTCCTAACTGAGCATTCATAACAACTGAAAATAAAATAGGCTTCAGAAGGAAATTTTAAATGGCTAATATTTAACCTTTGACATCACATACTGGACCCCTATGCTCCTGTGCGGTGTAAAATGGAAATGAGGGAATGACTAAGATAGAGGGAAATTTAATTTTGAGAGGAGCTCTTGTAGTTAAGAATTGTAAAAAATGTAAATAAAACTATTTTTTCCTCTAAGAAATAACAAAAGTATTGAAAGACAAAACAACTACGATGAAGCAAAAAAAAGGAAAGAAAATTTTATCTGTGTGTTTGTGTGTAATATGCCTTATTTTTTAGAGCTATATTATAGAAAAATTGTACGGAAAGTATAAAGTTTCCATATACAAGAGGTCTTCAAAAAATCTGTGGAAAAATTCCATTGTCTTTTAACTCCCATTTTCTCAGGAACATTTTGAAGCCCCTCTATTTTCTTTACAGGGAGTCCTGGTGTGGTGCTGTAGGATAAGCACTGGACCGCTAACCACAAGGTTGGCAGTTCACACCCACCAGCTGCTCCTTGGAAGCCCTATATAGGGTCGCTGTGAGGCAGAACCAACAACACGGCACTAAACAACAACTACTACTCATGTACACAATCACTCCTATTTTTAACGTATTTCATTGGTGTGGTACATTTGTTACAATTACTGAACTAATAACTGGTGTGTTATTGTTAACTCGAGTCCATTGTTGACATTAGAGGTCACTCTGTGTTGTATAGCTCTGTGGGTTTTGACAAATGTCTAATAACATGTGTCTGCCATGACAGTATTGTGCGAAATAGTTTTCATTGCCCTTAAAATGCCCTGTTTCTTGCCTATTTATCTCTTTTCTGTCTGACGGAATCTTTGGCAATCACTGATCATTTTAGAGTCTCTAAGGAGGCCTAGTGACACAGTGATTAAGTGCTCATCTGTTAACAGGAATGTTGGCAGTTTGAACCTACCCAGCACTTCCGTGGGAGAAAAGAACTGACCATCTGCTCCAGTGAAGATTGGTGATAGCGGTGTACCGTCCAGTCGGTTCTGACTCATAGCAACCGTATAGGGTTTCCAAGGCCGTCAATCTTTCTGGGAGTAGAGAGTCTCGTCTTTCTCTCGGGGAGTGGCTGGTGGATTCAAACTGCTGACCTTGCGGTTAGCAGTTCCACATGTAATCCAGTTCTAAATATTTTAGATGGCTTCACTGTGGCAGCAGTTTTTCAGAGAAAAATCTTCTTAGCCATCATTATTTAACTTATTTATGGGCTTCTGGGGACAACCCTTAGCTTGGTGTGCAAAACTATCAGAAACAGGGGTAAAGGTTTTGACTGAGCTTAGTCACAATTCCTGAATTTACCCTAAAATCTGTGAAAAGATTGAAATTTGATGTCTTCATCAAAGCCTTAATGTTTTCACCTTCATCTAAGCTTTCGTACTGAATCTTCATTTCACCCCATTCTTCCTTTTACTTCCTTTTTCCTAAGAACTGAGTCCATTAATTTTACGTTCTCCAAGTTCCCTCTTGGTTACAGCAGGCTGTTTGTTCTCTTTGGTCCCCTGAACACATTTCTTGGCCCATAGGTGCTTTTCTATCTGCTTATCTCTGTACCAGAATTTAGGATCCCTTGTGATTTCTTTTCTGCTCTGGGTCTCTCCATATCCTGTCCTTTTCCCCTTCTCCTGGCCACAGAAGGAAGAACACAAAAGCAGACACACAATTATGGTGTCAAAATACCTGAGTATAGACTGTTTTGCATTCTCATGTGCTTTCCCTCTGGTGGAGTTTTTCAGTTACATGCTTAACTCAAATGTGAAATTTGAAGATGTGTCTATAGTGTTTTATCTTTAAAAAAAAAAAAAAAGAAATGAAAAAATATCGAAGTATGAAATGCTATTCTAGGTTTCCAGAATTCTTTTATAGGGATATTTGTTGATTTGTTTGGGAACGTATCTCCAGAATCTTTGTCATGGATTGAATTGTGTCACCAAAACTATGTGTCAGCTTGCTGGAGCCATGATCCCTGGTGATTTGGCAGTTACGTAATGATGTAATTTGGCAATTATGTAATGATGTCATCACCCCCATGATGTGATCCGATGTAATCAGTCAATCAGTTGTAAGAGGATTAGGGTGGGGATGCAACAACCCTATCTGGTCCCAGCCCCGATCTGAAGATAGAAGCGTTTCCCTGAGGGTAGCCTGCATTGCCTTGTATCTTACAAGAGATAAACAAAAGAGAAATCCAGCAGAGAAGGTGTGACCTCAGGACCACAAAGAAAAATGAGCGGAGAGCAGAGCTTGTCCTTTGGACCTGGGAGTCTTGCACTGAGAACCCCCTACCCAGAGGAAGGGAAGACTGATGCCAAGATGCCTGGAGATCTCCAAGGAATGCCAGGCCCACAGATGTTGAAAGCAGACAAGGATTTTCGTCCAGTCAAGATTGTTGTTGTTGTTGTTACGTGCCGTCAAGTCGGTCTGACTCATAGTGACCCTGTACAGGGTTTCCCAGGAGCAGCTGGTGAGTTAGAACTGCTGACTGACCTTAGCATTCAGACAGACCTTGCGGTTCAGAGCTTACTGTCCAGTACCACCCCAGTAAAGATGACAGCTCACAAAGCCCTATGGGGCAGTTGTATTGTGTCACATGGGGTTGCTATGAGTTAAAATCAACTCAATGGCCCCTAACATAATAATGTTTTCTAGAATGTTATATAGCTGAAATCATGTGTATGTATGTGTGTGTATATATATATGTACTATTTTAAGTTGTACTTTACATGTAATTTGCTTTGAGAGTACATGATAGAAAACAAGCACTTAAAGGAAAATTTTGACCAACTTCAATATTCCCAAGCCTCTTGTTTTTACTGAATTCAGCCTCCAAACTTCAGAGTAATGAGTGGACTGGTGGGATGCTTGTTGTGACCAGGGAAAATACCCCATCCACTTTACTCCCTTTTCTCTGAGAGAACGGCAGCAAGGTCTCTGGGGACTGCGTGAGCATGAGAGCGCCCCCTCTAGGCATTGTGGGGAATTACAGTCACTTTCCTTAGCCTTTCTCTAGGGTTTCCCTGGACCTTCTCCTAGGTACATGAGTAGGGAGTTAACCTACTTTTACCTTGGCCACTTTTGCTGACTTTGAACTGTAATGAAATTGTACAACTTTCTTCATATTTCCAAACCATATGACTTGACATCATAGCAGCAACAGTTCAGTCAGAATGGTTCAATATAAAATCTCTCACCAGAAATGTTCCATAGTTTTCTCTTACATTTCTTTGGATTCATCTGTGAATTTCCCAAGTACATTGTCTCTCGGGGCCTTGCTCCCCTAGACTGCCTTCCATGCAAAATGTGTCTGGTTCTCTCTGGAGACAAAACCTTTTGCTGGTGTGGGGAGAAGTTCCTTAAAGACACCATGGTAGGATCATTGTTTATGATGGCTGCTTCTGCTTTGGTGATAAAAATGGGCTTTTAAAGAGTTGTAGTGCTCTGGTAGCATAGTGGTTACGAATCGGGCTGCGAACCTCAAGGTCAGCAGTTCGAAACTACCAGCTGCTCCACGGGAGAAAGATAAGGCTTTCTACTCCCGTAAAGATTTACACCCTCGGAAACCCCTGTACAGGGTTGCTATGGGTCGGAACCGACTTGACGGCACTTAACAACAACAACAGTGCAGTGGTTACGAATTGGGCTCTGAACCGCAAGGCCAGTAGTTTGAAACTACCAGCTGTTGCTTGGGAGAAAGATGAGGCTTTCTGCTCCCCTAAAGATTTATAGCCTCAGAAACCCTATACAGGGTCGTTATGAGTCAGAACCACCACTGCCACCACCAGCTTTAAAAAGAACCAGAGATATTAATTAGAAACTCTGGATTGAATCTGTTTTTTCCCAAAAGAAGAAAGAAAGGTAAATAGGAAACCCCAAATTGAAAGAAGTATGATGTCAATTTCTTTTTCCATCTCTGAAAAATATTCCACTAACCTTCTCAGAAATATAACTGCTTTCCTTTTCTGTACACAGGAGGGAGCTCGTGGTAGCAGCCCAGGATTTTTTCTGTGCTGGCTGTGGGACTCCAGTAGCACCTAGTAAGTACAGACACCAGATGGCTTGCTGACTATGTAATGACAGAGCAGAGAATAACAAAATGAGACTGTGCCTTGTCTTGGTGAGAGACTTTTGATGAGAAGTTTGTGTAAAAGCTTCATGTATGCTTTCTTCTGTTTCATGAATAGAACATTTGTTCTCAGAGACCAATTGCTCACAAGGGTCTGAGGGGCTTCCTGCCTCCGTGACTCTTACATATAAGGCTACATGGCTTCCTTGCTGGTCCATGAAGGGGCCAGGCTCATTCCTGCCTCAGGTATTTGCATGTGCACTTTTCTCTGCTTGGAATGCTCTCCCCATAGACACCCCCATGGCTAGTTCCCTTTCTTCATGTCTTCAGTCAAAATCATGAAGTCCTGCCTGGCTACCCTATTGAAAATGCCAACCTCTTCACACAGCTGGCTTCTCATACACACAAACACACACACATGCATATACACTCACACATGTTCCCCCACAAAGGCATGTACCACCACCAACACCCACAGTCACTCCCAAACTCAGAACACCAACACATACTCTCACATACACATTACACATGTACTGTGTCACACATGCATATACACGTGTTCCCTCCCATTCACATCCCGTTCACATGTCCACTCACATTAACACACACACACTCACATACCCACACATGCTCACACATTTGCACACACACATCCTTATATACACATACATTGTCTCACACACATTTCCACTCACTCCCACTAACACACAGCCCTACTCACACGTGTGCATTTACACATACATTCCCTTACACACATACTTCCTCCACTCACACACCTATAGAATCTCACACACACACACACTTACACACACTTAGCCACAAACCCACACTCTTACACACACACACAAATCCACACACACACTCAAGCATACCCTCCGTATTATCCTTTCTTTCTTATTTTTAATTCTTAGCACTTAGCACTTTCAAAGACATTATTTATATTACTTGATGTATCATCTTATCTGTCTCCCTCATAGATTATACATTCTGTGAGGGCAGATGGAGTCCTGGTATGGTGCAGTAGGATAAGTGGCGGGCCACAAGGTCAGCTTGAACTGCAAGGTTGGCAGTTCAAATCCACCAACCACTTTTTAGAAACCCTGTACAGGGTTGCTCTGAGTCAGAACTGACTCAACGGGACTGAACAGCAACATCAGCATGAGGGCAGATAGTTTGCCCATTTTGTTCATTATCTTTTTCCTGGCTCCAAGAACAGTACCTGGACCTCAAAAATGTTTATTTGTTGTTGTTGAGTGAATGAATGGCTAACAAGAAGCTGACAGAAAATTTCTGAGGAAGCATCCTGAAGAGATCATTCCTGGACCTGCTGAGGCTTGATGAGGCTTTACCCAGTCAGAAAACCCCTTGAGATGAGAAGCAATTCTTCTGTTGTGAGCATGCCTATGGGTTGGATCTAAGGAAGTTGCCAAGGACTTCATTCTTCTTGGATCAACTATCAACACTCGCGGAAGCAACAGTCAAGAGATCAGACAATGTATTGCATTGGGCAAATCTGCTGCACAGAAACTTTTTAAAGTATTGAAGAGCAGAGATGTCAGCTTGAGGACTAAGGTGCGCCTGACCCAGGCCATGGTATTTTCAATAACCTCATATGGATGCTAAAGCTGGACAGTGAATAAGGAAGATCATAGAATTGATGCCTTTGAGTTGTGGTGTTGGAGGAGAATACTGAAAGTGCCATGGCTGCCAAAAGAACCAATAGATCTGTTTTGGAAGAAGTGCAACCAGAGTGCTCCTTAGAGGCCAAGATGGCTAGGCTTCGTCTTTCATACTTTGGACATATTGTCTGGAGAGAACAGTCACTGGAGAAGGATGTAATGCTGGGTAATATGGAGGGTCAGAGAAAAAGAGGAAGACCCCCAACGAGATGGATCAGCCAGGTGGCATCATTGATGGAGTCAAGTTTGGCAGCAGTAGTGAGGTTGGCCCAGGATCGGACATTGTTTCGTTCTACTGTGCATGGGGTCGCTATGAGTCGGTTCCGACTCAGTGGCACCTGACAACAATAACAAGGAAGACACAGAATAGAAAGGGCTGCCCGGGTCTTTGTAGGATAGGCATGGGACTGCAGGGTCTTTTTGAACTGCAAGGTTGACAGTTCAAAGTCACCAATGGCACCTCTGAAACTCTCTATGGCTTCATTGTGAGTTGTAATCAATTTGACTACATTTAACAACAGCAGCGTCTAGGATAATGATCTTTGTGCATTCCATTTCATTTCTGATGACTTCAAATTTTCCTATATTCATGCTTCATACATTCCACATTCTGATTATGAATAGATTTTTTCAGCTGTTTCTTCTCATTGTAAGTTGTGTCTCATCAGCAAATGAAGGTCCTGAAAGCTTTTCTCTGTGTTATTAAGGCCAACAACTGTGAGGATGGAGCCCTGGTGTGGCACTGTGGGTTAATGTGCTGGGCTGCAAAGTTGGTTTAAACCACGAGGTTGGCGGTTCAAGCTCACCAGCTGCTTCTTGGAAACCCTACACAGGGTATCTATAGGTTAGAACCAACTTAATGGCCCTTAACAACAACCACAACACTTTGAGGATGTAGCTCGTCCCCAGTTGTATTTTGAATGCCTCCCAACCTGAGGAGGAGTTCACCTTTTGGCACTACATTAGGCAATGTTCAGCTGCTATCTATAAAGTTGTCAGGGGTGTGGTTCTGGGCCCCAGCACTGGGCCATAAGGTCAGTTTGAACTGCAAAGTTGGCAGTTCAAACTCACCAGTTGCTCTTTGGAAACCCTATACAGGGTCTATATGAAACTCACACACACAGCAGTGAACAATGTGCCATTATCTCCCTTACTACTTTAGCATTTGTCTCCTAAAAATAAGGACAATTGACAATTATCCCACCTAATAAAGGAGCTCTGGTAGTGTAGTAGTTACGAATCAGGCTGCGAACCTCAAGGTCAGCAGTTAGAACCTACCAGCTGTTCCGCAGGAGAAAGATGAGGCTTTCTGCTCCCGTAAAGATTTACAGCCTCGCAAACCCTGTACAGGGTCGCTATGAGTCGGAACCGACTCCACGGCACGTAACCACCAATAAATTAGCAATCATTCCCTCATGTTATCTAAGACCGACTAGTCAATATTCATTTCAGTTGTCCTCAAAACCTCATTTGCAGCTAATTTCCTCATTCTTCTTCCCATTTAATTATTTATGTTCCTTTAGTTAACTTCATTCTAGAACTGTGCTATGTAATCCATCAGTCATCTGTCAGGTTGTTGGACTGTGGTCATGTGTGTGGCTGTGATGCTGGAAGCTATGCCACCAGTATTTTAAATACAAGCAGGGTCCATCATATTGCCATTTAGAAAATATCGCTAATACCACATGCTATAGACAATTGCCCTCCCCCTTACCTGTTTTTACTCAAAACATTCACTTTTATTTTCTTTCTAATAATACTGTGTTTTTGGTGATGGTTTACACAGCAGTTTAGGTTTCTGCTCAACAATTTCTACGTAAGTTGTTCGTGACATGGTTACATTCGTTGTTTCTGCTTTGGTTGTTCCGTTTCCATTCATCTAGTTTCCCTGTCCCTTTGTATTTTCGTCGTTGTTTAAAAGTACTGGTTGCCCATTTGGCTTCATATAGGTGAGATTTTAAAAACAGCATAGCACTTACAAGTGATATACATGATTTTGAGCTAAATAAATGGCCTTAGGAGTTAGTTTTGCTTCAGGGTTTCTGTTTTCGATGTCTGCGAGTTAGTGTTTCTGTCTGATAGTCACTGAGTGGGATTACTGTTGTTCATGCAAGACTTTAAAATGCTCTCCTCGTAGCTGGCTCAGGAAGTTCTGCTGCCAGAATATGCAGGACTTGACCACCTTTCTATATGGTACCAGCTCTAGGTCTTCTACATTTATCATGGTGGTGGTGGTGGTTATGTGGTATGGAGTGGGCTCCAATTCACAGCGGCCCTCTATAGGGTTTCCGAGGCTGTAAGTCTTTAGGGCAGCCTCATCTTTCTCCTGCAGAACAGCTGGTAGTTTCTAACTGCTGACTTTGAGGTTACCAGCCCGACTCATAACCACTATGCTACCAGAGAATTGGAGGCAAAACATAGTATCTCCCTGTTTTAATGTGCGTTTCTTTGACTGTTAATAAGATTTTTCATATATTTAGTGGTTGTCTGTTTTTTCTTTCATGTGTTATCTATTCCTATGCTTTGCGTATTTTTGCATTTTTTTCTCTCTTGACCATGTTCAAGAAGTCTTTTGAATAATTCTCATACTGTGTGCATAGTGCTTTGCTTTAGAATTTGTAACTCACTTTTCATATGTATGTTGTTACTGTTGTTAAGTACTGTTCAATGAATTCTGACTCATAGGGACCCTGTATAGGGTTTCGTAGGTGTGACTGGTGGGTTTGAACCACTGACCTTGTGGTTAGCAGCCTAGTACTATCCTACAGCGCCACACCAGGACTCCATTCATATGTGGTGGTGTTGTTGTTGTTAAGTGCCATGGAGTCAATTCTGACTCACAGCAACCCTGTATAGGATTTCTGAGGAGCTGATGGTGATTTTGAACCACCGAACTTGTAGTTCAGTGTTTTATCTCACAGAGCCTCACCAGGACTCTTCGTATGTTGTTGTTGTTGTTGTTAAGTGCCGTTCAGTGGGTTCCAGCTCACAGCGACCCTGTATAGGGTTCCTGAGAAGCAGCTGGTGAGCTTGAACCACCGACCTAGGGATTCAAACTGACTTTGCAGTCCAGCGTATTAATCCCCAGCACCACACAGGACTCCTTTTATGTGTATAATATAATTTACATTTCCATCAACTTTTGTGGTCCCAGAAAAGTTAGATCTGCAGACATTCTGAATGGCCCTCAGTCATCCAGCCATAGAGAGGTACAGTTGGGACCCACCCAGATTTCTGGGCCTGAAATCTTACCTTCTTTTTATGACCAGCATTTTTGAATGTTCATCTTCCAAATCCAGAAATGTTTTGAGAGTTTTAGTTCCTGGGGTGCCCCTGGGTGGGTGGTACAAATGGTTAATGCACTCAGCTGCTTGCTAAGAGGTTGTTGGTTTAAGCCCACCTGGAAGCACCTTGGTAAAAAGGCCTGAAAAATGAATCATAGAAAACCTAATGGAGCACAGGTCTGTTCTAACACACATGGCGTTGCCATAAGTGTAGGCAACTTGATGGTAACTAGTGGCGCTGTGGGTTAATGTGCTGGACTGCAAAGTCAGTTTGAACCACAAGGTGGGTGGTTCAGGCTCACCAGCCACTCATCAAAACTCTATACAGGGTTGCTATGGGTCAGAACCAACTCAATGGCACTTAACAACAACAAAGTTTCTATGCAGTTTAAGGTCACATGCAATTCTTTCCAACATTCTCCCAGCCATCATAAGGACACCACATGGCTTTAGTACCATGAACATAGGAATCTGAGCCTTCACATCCAGCGTAAGAATTGGGATGGTCGGGTCCCGGGCCAAGAAGGGTTTTCAGGGCCAGGCTGCGTTGCTCACCCTTCTGTGTGCTCCGCAGGGTTTGTGAAGCGGCTGCGTTACTGCGAGTACCTGGGCAAGTATTTCTGCGATGGTTGCCACTCTTATGCGGAGTCCTGCATCCCCGCCCGCATCCTGATGATGTGGGACTTCCGGAAGTACTATGTCAGCAATTTCTCCAAAAGGCTGCTGGAGAGCATATGGCACCAGCCCATTTTCAATGCGCTGACCATCAATCATAGCCTCTACGCAAAGGCCAGGGAATTGGACAGAGTGAGAGTGAGTATCTGCTTCTCTGGAGGAAGTGCTAGACCTGCTGCAGAAACACGCAGTAGTAGTTTGGGGGGTGGGTATCCCAAGTCCCCTTCATGTACAGATTCCCCATGAATCCAATGGCACTGAAGCGCCTTCTAAGTCCTCCATATGGAATTTTATGTATAGATATTGTTTATATTTTGTGCCCTTTAGTCGCTCTCCAACCCCTTGGGGCTCATGGTGACCCTCATGTGGAGTAGAACTGCGCCATAGAGTTTTAAACGCAGTGACCTTTTGGAAGCAGACTGCTAGGCATATTTTCAGAGGCACTGCTTGGGTGGGTTTGAACTGCCAACCTTTTGTCTAGTAGGTGAGTGCTTACCATCTGTGCCACCCAGGGACTCCACGTTTATACTCTTTTTTTGGTTTTTGGTTATTTTTTTCTAAAAGAAGGCTTCTAAATAGGTCAGGTTTAGACTCTACAAAGTCTGAATCCGTTTTGCACCCTCTCTAAATCTGTGAATTTACTTAGGAATGAACACTCCCCGCCCCCTTTAATGACTTGCTTTATAAAGCATAGCATTCCATGGTTAGAAATCACATTGACCTTTGGAAGAAAGCGTTTAAATTTCACATATCCATTTCCAATGCCCTGGTGGTGCTGTGGGTTAATGCGCCAGACTATAAAGCCGTTTGAACTGCAAGGTCGGCGGTTCTAGCTCACCAGCTGCTTTTCAGAAACCCTATACAGGGTTGCTATGAGTTAAACCGACTCGGCGGCACTTAATAACAACAACAACAACAACAACAACATATAACATTTGGGACCCCTAGTGGTGCTGTGAAGGAGCTCTGGTAGCGTAGTGGTTATGAATCGGGCTGTGAACCTTAAGGCCAGCAGTTCGAAACTACCAGCCGCTTCGTGGGAGAAAGATGAGGCTTTCTGCTCCCGTCAAGATTTACAGCCTTGGAAACCCTGTACAGGGTCGCTATGGGTCAGAATCGATTTGACGTCACATATCAACAACAACAACAATGGTGCTGTGAGTTAGGCATTAGGTTACCAACATGAAGGAAATGGTTCAAACGCACCACCAGCTCTTTGGGAGAACATTAAGGCTGTCTACTCCCACTAAAACTTAGAGCCTCAGAAACTCTATATAGGGTTGCTGTGTGCTGGAATCAACTCGACAGTGAGTTTGTGGTTTTTGTTATAGAATTTAGGAGCCCTGGTTGTGCTATGGGATAAGCATTGGACTGCTAACCATAAGGTTAGTGGTTCATACCCTTAGTAGAAAGATGACGTCGACGCCCATAAAGATCTATCTCCTCAGAAACCCGAAGGAGCTGTTGTACTCTGCCCTCTATAGCGGTCACTGTGAGTTGGAATAGGTTTTGGTTTTTGGTGTAACATTCAACTCTTTCCCATTTGCTTTCTCACATTAGGAACTGCAGGAGCAACTTGTTCATATCAAGAAGCTGTTGTGGACCTGCAGGTTTGCTGGAAGGTACTACTCTTGCCTGGGCTTGTCCCAGACCTGTGGCTTGGAAGGATTTATGTCTGAGTCTACTTTCCCTTCACAATTCTGAGTGACTTGTTCCAGATCCACCATCACATAAGCTTAATAGAGTAATGACATCATACCTTCTGCAGGAACGCAGACCAGCTGTCTTTCAAATTATTTCAAAAATTCTTTCAAATTCAAAAAATGCAGCTCTTTCAAATTACTAAGCCTTGTAATAACTCATGAGTGGTGAAGTTAACTTGTTGAGAATGGACCTCACGAAAGGACACATAGTGTGTGATTCCGCTTGTATATTCCACATGGTTTAAAAGAAGAACATGACATTAGGATTGGAGGAAGATTCACCAATAATCAGCAGTATGCCAATGATACAACCTACTGGTATTTTATACCATTTGCTATGGAGTCAACGCTGATTCATGATGTCCGAGTAAAAACCTACTCCATAGTTTGCATTGTTTAAATTTTTGTAGTAACTGTGAACAACACGGTCATTTGTTCAAGCCCACCAGCTACTCTACAGGAGAAAGATAAGGCCTTCTGCTCCCACAAAAATCTACAGCCTTGGAAATGCTACATTGGGTCACTATGAGTTGGAACCAACTCATTGGCACGTAACAACAACAACAACAAATTTTTCAGAAGTAGATTTTCAGCCTTTTCTTCCAAGGTGCCCATGGGTTAATTTTTGGGTTAACAATTGTTTGCCCTACCCAGGGACTTCATGACATACCTAGAATAGGCAAATACATAGAGGCAGGAAGTCACTGAGAGGAACTGGGGAGGGAAGAATAGGGAGAGATGTTTCTTGGGTTTGGGGTGATGAAAAGTTTTGGAAATCAGTAGTTGTGATGTTACACAGCCTTTGTTGTTACGTGCTGTTGTTGAGTTGGCTCCCACTCATAGAGATTCCAGGCACAACAGAATGAAACCCTGCCCAGTCCTGGAACAGCCTCACAATTGTTGCTATATTTGAGTCCATTGCTGCAGCCAGTGTGCCCGTCCATCTTGTTGACAATATTATTCTTTTTCACTGACCTACTTTTCCAAGCAAGGAACTGGTCCTTCCTGCTAACATGTCCAAAGTACACAAGATAAAGTTTCTCCATCCTTACTTCTTAGGAGCATTCTGGTTGTATTTCTTTGAAGATGGTTTTGTTCATTCTTCTAGCAGACCATAGAATGGTCAATATTCTTTGCTAACACCATATTTCACTGGCATCAGATTTTCTTTTCTCTTCCTTAGTCATTGTCCTGTTTTTGTATGCATATGAGGTAGTTGAAAAGACTATGGCTTGGGTCAGATGCACCTTAATTCTGAAAGTTATCTTTATTTGAACACTTTAAAGAGGTGTTATGCAGAGATTTTCCCACTGTAATACACCATTTGATTACTTGATAGCTGCTTCTATGGACATTGATTATGGATCCAAGTGAAATGAAGTCCTCAACAATTTGAGTCTTTTCTCCGAGCTGCATGATGTTGCTTATTGGTCCAATTGTAAGGATTTTTATTTCCTTTATGTTGAGGTGTAATCTGTACTGAAGACTGTAGTCTTTGTAAGTGTTTCAAGCATTTAGCAGTAAGTACTTCAAGTCCTCTTTGCTCTCAGTAAGCAAGGTTGTATCATTGGCATACTGCCGATTGTTGATGAATCTTTCTCCAATCCTAATGCCATGTTCTTCTTTTAAACCAATCATTATCTCTTTGTTCTGTTTGAGTGATGGCCTCTTGCTCTTTGTATAGGTGCCACGTGAGCACATGAAGTGTTTTAAAATTCTCATTCTTCCCAAGGCTATCTGTAGTTTTGTTATAATCCACATAGTACAATGACTTTGGACAGTAAATAAAATGCAGATAAACATCTTTCTGGCATTCTCTACTTTCAGTCAAGTTCACCTGATATCAACAATTATGTCTCTGATTCTGCAACCTCTTCTGAATCCAGCTTGAACTTTTGGCAGCAAAATTTTACATATTGTGATATTGTTAGATCATTTTTACATTCTGTTGGGTCACCTTTCTTTGGAATGGGCACAAATATGGCTCTCTTCTAGTCAGTTGACCAGGTAGCTGTCTTCCAAACAGAGCACTTCTAATATTGTATCAGTTTGTTGAAATATTGATTCACTTGTTATTTCATCAATTCCTGGAGCTTTGTTTTTCTGTCAATGCCTTCAATGCAGTTTGCACTTCTTCCTTCAGTGATACCAGTTCTTGATCATATGATACCTCACGAAGTAGTTGAATGTTAGTTTTGTTTTTTGCTATAATGACTCTATATATTCTTCTATAGTCTTTTGAAGCTCTCTAGGTTATCCATTATTTTTCTCAGAGAATCCTTCAATATTGCAATTTAAGACTTGCATATTTTCTTCTGCTCTTTCAGCTTGAGAATGCCAGGCATTTTATTTCCTTTTGGCTTTCTAACTTTAGGTCTTTGTACATTTCATTATAATAGTTGGCTTTGTTTTCTCAAACTGTCCTCTGAAATCTTTGATCCAGCTTTTTACTTCATCATTTCTCCCATTTAGTTTAGCTTGTTGTTGTTGTTACATGCCCTCAAGTCGGTCCCGACTCTTAACAACCTGTATAGGGTTTCCAAGGAGCGACTAGTGAGTTTGAACTGCTGACCTTGTGTTTGAAACCAGCTTTGCAGTCTAGAGCATCAGCCCACAGCACCATACCAGAGCTCCTACTCAGACAAATTTCAAAGTTTCTTCTGATATCAATTGAATGTACTTAGTTACACTAACTTGTACATTTAAAAATGGTTGACATAGCAAATTTTGAGCTATATCTATCTTATACAATTAAAACATATATATATATATGCTGAGGCTGCCTATGTGCAACCAAACTCCTCCTAGGTTGGTTTGGAGGTTCCTTGGTTTGGGGTCATGGTTTTATGGGACATCCTAGTTAATTGTGCTAATAATATGCTTAGCCCTTCTGTTCTACCTCCTAGTTTGTTGTGTAGTGCCTGGGGTCTTAAAAGCTTGCAAGCAGCCATCCAAGGTACAGGCTGTGTGGAGAATTAAGCCATGTTTGGCAATACTGGAAAATTTATGCGTGGCTTAAATAGTTATGTGCTTGGCTACCTTGTGGTTCTCAGTCCAGTGCTTATCCTGCAGCGCCACACCAGGACCCATCTACTTTTGTCTTAGACCTGGAAGGCCTGGAGTCCTGGTGTGGTGCTGTAGGATAAGCACTGGACTGTTCATTGCATGGTCGGTGATTTGAAGCAAATCTACCAGTCTTTCCTTGGAAACCCTATACAAGGTTGTTGTGAGTCGGAACTGATTCGGCTACACTAAACAACAACAACAACAGCATGGAAACCTCTGTAGCGTAGTTCTTCTCAGGCACAGATGGGGTCACCATGTGTTAGACTCAACTTCATGGCAAGTGGTTTGGCAAGTCCATTGTAGGGAGTGGCAGGTTTGGAAAATCCAGTGAATGGTGGCACCACTGATAGGTTTAGGACATTCAAAAGACCAAGATTAAGTTCACTTTTGATTGTCCTTGGGACACTGAAGTAAGATGACCTTTAGGCAGCTGGATGCCTGAGTCTTAAACTTACTACTCTGGACTCAAATTTGGGAATCACTGACCTGCTTGTAAGGAACCCTGGTGGTACTGTGAGATCAACACCATACTGCTAATCTATAGGTCAGTGGTTCAAACCCACCGGCTACTCCAAGGGAGAAAGATGAGGTTGCCTACTCCCATAAAGATTTATAGTCTCTGAAATCCTACATGGGGTCAATATGAGTCAGAATCAATTTGATGGCTTTGGGCTTGGGTGGATTGCTGAACGGCATTGAGGGATGCTGATGAACTTGGAATTTAGCCGAAACAAATAAGATAGAAATTTTGATCTAGTTATACATTCAAAAACATTGTAGTGAAATACATATGACAAAATATTTACCATCTCAACCATTCTTACATGTACAGTTCAGCAACATGAGTTACGGTCACCATATTGTGCAACCATCACCATCACCCATTTCCAATTATTAAAAATAATCTTTAATAGGAAATCGGTGCTCTTTAACTGTTTCCTCTGCCATCTTACCCCTGATTCTTTTACCTGTTAAGTGCCGCTGAGTAAGTTCTAACTCATAGTGACCCTGCATAGGGTTTCCACGGAGCAGCTTCTGGGTTTGAACTGTCCACCTTGTGGTTCACAGTCCAGTGCTGATTCTACAGCATCACCCCAGGACCCCTCTCACCTCCTGGAAACGCCTTTGGTCTGCGCGCATTTGCATATTCTTGTATTTTATATAAGTTGTTATTGTTGCTGTGTGCCGTGGAGTCGGTTCCGACCCATAGCGACCCTGTACAGGGTTTCTGAGGCTGTAAATCTCTATGGGAGCAGAAAGCCTCATCTTTCTCCTGAGAACAGTAGTTTCGAACTGCTAACCTTGCTGTTTGCAGCATGATTCATAACCACTACGCTATCAGAGCTCCTTATTTTATATAAGTGGGAACATACATTTTTGAGTCTGACTTATTTCATTCAGCATAATGTTTTCTAGGTTCATGTTACCACACAAATCTGGACAATATATTTTTTTATTGTAGAATGTTGTTGTTGGTGTTAGGTACCATAGAGTAGATACCAACTCATAGCGACCCTATGTACAACAGAACAAAACACTGCCCAGTCCTGGGCCAACCTCAAAACTGTTGCCACACTTGAGCCTACTGATGCACTTTGCCGATCCATCTCGCTGGGGGTCTTCCCCTTCTTCTTTGACCCTCCACCTTACCAAACATGATATCCTTCTCCAGCGACTGGTCCCTCCTGACAATATGTCCAAAGTATGAGAGATGAAGTTTGGCCATGCTG
>NW_006408540.1:21314797-21325767 GCF_000296735.1 Chrysochloris asiatica | reverse complement strand
GAAAGTCTTTGTGTAGTCAATAAGGCACAGGTAAACATCTTTCTGGTATTCTCTGCTTTCAGCAACGATCCATTGGACATCAGCAATGATATCCCTTGTCCCATGGCCTCTTCTGAATCCAGCTTGAACCTCTGGAAGTTCTCTGTCAATGTATGCTTGCAGCCATTTCTGTGTTACCTTCAGTAAAACTTTACTCACATTTGTTGTAGAATAGTACTCCATTATACAGATATAGCCCATTTTCCTCATTCATTTATTTATTGATGAATATTTGGGTGGTTCCTGCCCTTTGGGTACTGTGAATAATACTGTAATGAACATGGCGGTACTCAAATGTTGGAGTACACCAATCTGAAGCTTCATATTCAGTGTGTTTTTAAATATATATGTTTAAATGTTGGAGTACACCAATATATATGTTTAAATGTTGGAGTACACCAATCTGAAGCTTCATATTCAGTCTGTTTTTAAATATATATGTTTAAATGTTGGAGTACACCAATATATATGTTTAAATGTTGGAGTACACCAATCTGAAGCTTCATATTCAGTGTGTGTTTAAATATATATGTTTAAATATGAGTATATGCTCTGAAACGTATTACTGACAGAATTTATCATTACAAAGGGGCTCAGCATATTTTGTATGCTCATGTTTTTTTGTAAGAGAAAAAACACAAGATTGATGTTTACATTTCATCATTGTTTAAAGTAAACATTTGTTTGAGTCCCTGCTTTCAGTTCTTTTGGGTGTACACCTGGAAGTAGAATTGCTGGTTCATACAAGAGGGTTTCAAAAAGATTGCCAAAGTCCTTGATGAAATTCACAGGCTAAACATTTTTAAAACCTGTAAAACAAATCCCAAGTTTCTTTCTGCTGTATGTGAGCATGCGAAGGCTGGTTTGCTTGTTGAGATCTGTGAAAGAAGCTTCTATAGGATTTAAATTTCATGGCTTCCCAGCAAACGTATCAAATGCAGTGTAGTTGTGACAAGGGTAACTGTTTTTTCTTGGGAAGATTTCTTTTTTAAAAATTGAGTTTAAAAAAGTTAAGTGTGAGTGGCAGGAGAGGACAGCGGACCCCAGTCCTCTCCTGTAGCTATGGAGGTGGACTCTAGACTTCCTTTTTGTTTCCTCTCTAACAGCATGTTACAGGAGTTTGAGCAGGTGCCGAGACACTTGACTGATGAGATCCACTTGTTTTCCCTGGACGACCTGGTCAGGATCAAGCGAGGACTGCTGCTGCCCTTACTGAAAGAACTCCTGAAGGTTTCCCTCGCGCACGTGACTGACTGTGAGGTGAGGGTTTTCTGGGGCCGGGAGAACAGTCTCTGAGACTTCAGGGTTCTGCTGGGGTGTTCTGCACGGGACCCTTCTTTAATCCTCACAAGTTCCACATGAAGTGCCGGTGACATCCTTTATGGATGAGCAAACTGAGGCTCGGAACCAGGATCCTCCTGCTGGTAGGTAGCAGAGTGGGCATGCAAGTGTAGGCTTTTTACTCTGAGTGCCCAGCCTTGCTTGTGGCCTGCCTTGACTCTGACCTCTGCTGCCTAGGACAGGCGTGTGGACTCAGGACCAATGGATCGGGAACCTTTGTCCTATGTCTACATAGATTGAAGAATTGCAGTGTAGAAATTAGAAAACAAAACAAAACAATTATTTAAGAACGTATATTTAAAGTTGAACACAGAGAGAAATACTGCACCTGACCTCACTTACCTGAAATTTCTAGAATAGCACATGCCCAGAAACTAAAGCTTGTTGTTGCTAACCAGGGGCGGGGTTAGGGCTTGGAGGAGACAGGGAAGTGTGTGTGTGTGTGTGTGTGTGTGTGTGTGGTGGTGGTGGTGGGGAGCGGTTATTTTACTACAAAGGCATTGAGTGTTCATTTACAGAGAAGAGATGGAAACATATTTGAGAAAGCATAGTGGTTGTAAAACTTGAGGACGCGTTAATGGGACTAAATTGTATACTCAGAAGTGGTTAAAATGGTGAATGTTCTATATATGTTACCATAATAAAAAGAGAAGAAAGTAAGCACATTTAAAATCATGATCGTTTCTGATGTCTCAAACAGCCGTGACGTGCAGTCTGTCTATGCAGAATCTGTGCCGATCCATTCATTGCTTCAGGAGACAAGATTCATTCACTTGGAGGCTGGAATCATAGGCATTCAAAAAAGCAATACTTAGGAAGTTCTGTAAAGTGATAACTCGGCTTCTCCTCTAAAGAGACATTCCCTGTGAGGATTTTAACCTGTTCACTCCTCCTCTCCTAGCTCTGTCAAGGAAGGGGCTTCATTTGTGAATTCTGCCAGAGCAAGACTGTTATCTTCCCCTTTCAGACCGCAACGTGTAGAAGATGTGCAGGTATCTCTCTTTAAGTGTAATGAGGCTGGTGTATGTTCATGTGTTGGATGGGAAGGAACAGAGTGTTGGTGCACACGTGTACACACACATGTCCAGCCTTTTCTAGACTTCGATTCTATTCTGACACGTGTGTTAAAGTGTGGAACTGCTCCACGGGGCTTTTTTGGCTGTGATCTTAATGGAAGCAGATTGCCAGAATTTCTTCCACCGTACTGCTGTATGGGTTCCAACCGCAGTTTGCCCCACCTTGCACGGGTAGGGGTAAAGAATGAAGCCTTATAATGCAGACTTTGGATAGAGGAGGTGGTCCTCCCTGCCTGTGCCCAGTTCTCCTACATGAAGGGTACTCTTATGATTGGAATGTAGTTAAGCCAAACTTTTAAGTGTTTCTGGCTGCTTTTGCAAGACAACAGAGTTGAGTAGCTTCCATGCCACCGATAAGGTCTGAAACGCTTACTCTGTGGTTCTTCACAGAAGGCAGCTGACCTTTGTGTCTGGGAGTAATGCCTGGGATCCCAAGCTCTCTAATTGTGTGTCATGGAAGAGAGCTGGGTCATGAAGGCCCCCATCACCCATCCATGGCAGGTCCACTTCTAATGCTGCCCCTCCAATGCTGTGCCTGTTATGGATTGAATTGTGTCTCCCCAAATCTGTGTGTAAGTCCTGACCCTTGTACCTATGCATATGGTCTTGTTGGAGAATAGGACTTTGTTATGTAATTAGTCCATATCTGTGTATGGTGTGCCTTAACCCTAAACCTCCCTGAATTCTAGGGAGCAGCACAGATACAGCCATACTGGAGGAGACTGAGTACATGCCATGTGGAACTGAGGTACCCTGGGTTTACAAAAGCTGAAGGAGACAAGGCTCGTCCCCAGAGCTGACACTTAGCCCTAGGGCCAGTACTCAGAATTCAAACGTCTAATCTCCTAAACATTGAGAAAATAGTATAACTATTCTCTAGTTCCATTCACATGTGGTATTTCTGCTACAGAAGTACTAGGTAGCTAACTAAGACACTTAGTCGGGAGTATGGGCTAGAGGAGGTCAGTGTGATAGTTAAAGTTTTCTGTCAACTTGCCTGGGTCCGAATTCTCAGTGGTTTAGCAGTTCAGATGTATAGTTAACACTTCCATGGTGAGATCTCATCTGAAGCAATCACACTGTGATGTGATCTCATGTGATCAGCTCTGATCTAATTACCCTTGTGTGTTGTAAATGGTCACTCCTGTGATGCTAATGTGGAGTCTTGGTGTGGCACTACAGGATAATGCACTGGACTACAAGGTCAAGTTTGAACCACAAACTCACCAGCCACTCCTCAGAAACCCTATATAGGATTGTTATGCATCAGAACGGACTCAGATGGCACTTAACAACACAACATGATGTTAATGAGGTCAGATGCAAGCTGTAGGGTTAGGTGTATGTGAGTCATTCTCTTATGAGATGTAAAAGGAGAGAGACCTATGGCTAGTAGAGGGACCTACTCCCATCAAGATTAAGGAGCCAGGAGTGGACTGTGTCCTGTGGACCTGGGGTCCCTGCACTGCGAAGCTCCTCGATCCAGGGGAAGACTGATGCCAAGACACATGGGGATCTCCAAGGAATGCTGGACCTATGGGTGCTGAAAGGAGACAAGGACCTTGCCCCACAGAAGCCACCCTGAATTCAGAACTCTAGTCTCCTGAACTGTGAGGGAACAAATACATTTCTGTTGGTTAAAGTCATCCACTTATGGTACTTCTGTTACAACAACACTAGAGAACTAAAACAGGCAGTATGCAGAAAGTTCGTGAGGTACATTCTCAGGCTCACACCCGTGGGTTGAAGGCAGCACTATTGGGCCAAGGAAGCAGTCTCAATGAAGGTCTCGGTCCATCTCCCGGGAGCTCTGAGCCAGGATTGCCTTTCAACTTTGACCCATATTGGGGCAAGGAGGCTAGCTGGGCCTTTAAACTACACATTGACTGCATCTGAGTACAGGCTGGACCCAGAAGGGGTGGAAACTTCGGTGAAGCAACTCTCTCCTGTCTTGGCTTTTCCAGAGCAGGGACTTGGCATTCTATGAGCCATCAGCCACCGGCATCTCAGCAGCTGGGGAAAATTCATACCTCAGTCCTTGTGTGGTTAGCGGGATGGACAGCACTGCAGTGTCCACTACAGCAGCCTTTCTGGGCCTCAGGTCACAGTCTGTTGGGGGATTGATAGTTCCTGTGAGTTTCAACCTGGCTACTGGGTGTATGTGTTTAGAAGACCCTGGAGCCTTAGTTTCCTTGGGTTGCCACAACAAAATACCACAGTCGATGGCTGTAAGGAACATACATTTATCTTGTTCTGGAAGCTAGAAGTCTAAAATCTGGGTCTCAACTGTATCAAGTCTTCCTGGGTCTTTGAGAGGAACTGTTCCACACCCCTCTCCTAGTGTCTGGTGGCTGCTGGTAGTCCTTGGCATTCCTTTGGTGCTTAGAAATGCATCTCATCTGCTTCCACCATCGCATGTATGGCATCTTTCTTCTTCCTGTGTGTGACTGTCTATCTGACCCCCTTCTTTTGAACACTTCATTGTGGTTTGGGTGAACGTTTACAGAGCAAACTGGTTCCCCATTGGACAGTTTACACACATTTTGTTTCATGACATTAGTTGCAGTTCCCTGATTGTCACAGCGCTCTTTCCCCTTCTTCCTCATGCTCCCCATTTCTATTCTCCTATCTTTCCTTCCTGCCTTCGGAACTTTGTGTTTGGTCTCATGTGGTTGATGGTTCTGAGGAGTATATTCCTCATGGGTGTTATTGTTCACTTCAGAGTCTTGTTTGTTGTATATCTGAAATGGATCGCCAGGAGGGGGGCCCAGTACCAGGCTTGAAGGGTGTCTAAGGGCCATATTCTCAGAGGTTCTCTATCATGCCAATAAGTCCAATCTTTTTAATTATTTTCAGTTTTGTTTTATACTGTTCTGCCCAGGACCTTCTATTGTGATCCTGATCAGAACCATCAGTAGTGGGAGCTGAGCACCACCTAGTTCTTCTGGTCTCAGGCTAGTAGAAGCTACAGTTCATGTGGTCCACTTGTCCATGGACTCATTGTTTCTTGGAGTCTTTGATTTGCTTCACTCTTCTTTGCTCTGGATTGTTCTCCTTTTTAATAAGACACCATTCAAAAGGGTTTAGGATTAGGACCTACTCGACTCAGGTATGACCAATTTAACGCTAAAGAAAACACCTATTTCCAAACAAGGTCATGTTCACAGTTCTAACAGGGGTTAGAATTTCAACATTTTTTGCGGGGGAGTGCCATTCAGCCCTCACTCCCGCCATCCCAAGGCTGGGTATGAGCGTTTGTAGGGATGGGAGAAAGCAAGGTTGCCCATTGGCTGAACTGTCATTCTTACTTGCAGTGTGCAGAGCTTGCTTTCATAAACAATGCTTCCAGTCCTCCAAGTGCCCCCGGTGCGCAAGGATCACAGCTCGGAGAAGCCTCATGGAAAGTTTGCCCTCGGCAGCGACGTGATACCGGAGCATTGTGGAAAGACTGTTCAACATACCTCATGGCAACCCCAATTTGTGTCTGTTATGTAATGTTGTTTTATATCTTGAGTCTTGTACATTCAGAAGAAAAGAGCTAACAAATAGTCTCTTTATTGTATATATTTGATGCTTTAAAAGGATGCAGATTCTTTGTTATTTATTCAGTTTACTAATGGTTTTGTTTACATATTTTCAATGGATTTGCTGCTCTTTGTTGTGTTTTCAGAGTTTTTTTGCTACTTTTTAAATTGTATTGAGCAAGTTGTATTTAACCAATGTTAGAGCCTATTTTTTGTAATTGATAAGAAGAACTGCTCAGTTTCTCATCCTTTAAAGTTTAGTTAGTGAAACTGATGGGTACTTTCGGTGAACAAAAATGCAACCAGGAATTTGTGGCTCAAGCTTTTTTCTTTTAAGAAACAGATTTGTCCTTGGCCTGCTGTGGTTTATAAATGCCATTTTATCAGACTCATTCATGCTCATTATATTTATTCCAGGGCTTGTACAGAGAATATGTATTGTTTCTGCTGTTAAATCTATTTCAAAATGATTTTGAGATTACTAGGTCTTAGCAGTCCTTGGAGGTCCAGTCAAAGTGTCCTTCCAAGCAGGTGTTTCTTGATGGTGCTGGTTCTGGCAGCACAAACCCAATTTGTATTTGCCGCCTATTTTATACACACATAGGACCCTGGGCAGCACAAATGGTTTGTGCTCAGATCCTAATTAAAAGATTATTGGTTCAAATCCACCAAGCAGTGCCATGGAAGAAAAACCTGGTGATCTGCTTTCGTGAAGATGACATCCAAGGAGACCCTTTGGTGCTCAGTTCTGTTCTGTAACACCTGAGGTAGTTCTGGGTCTGAACTGACTTGATGGCAGCAGGTTTGTAATTCTCTGTAATTCTCCATGCATCTAGGTTAGAACAGAACTTACAAGTTAAAGTTGAAACTGTCCAAACAGATTTGACAGAGAAAAGAGGCAAGAATGTAGAACATGAGTTGTGAAGGTAAGCTGATTTAAATGCCAAGCCCAGCTCTATCACACACGACCTGTGGGAACCTAGGTAAATTATTTCACTTCTTTAAGCCTCAGTTTTCTTATCTGGAAAATAGAGATACTGACATTTAATTTACCTTATAAAGCTGTTAAAAGAATGTATACATACCCCTCACTCTCTCTGGTATCTGCTTCACCAAACATGACGTCCTCTGTAAAGAATGGCTCTATCTTGGTGACTTGTCTGATGCGAATGAGTAAGACAGTGTTCTCTTGTGATCCGTTAAGTTGTCATTGGCTGATTTTCAGAAGTAGGCCACTCAGACTTTTTTCCTAGGCTTTTGTTGGAAGCTTTGCTGAAACCTGCCCACGGTGACTGACCCTGCTGGTATTTGAAATACTGATGCTATACCTTCCAACATCACAACAACATGCAAGCCAACACATACCGCAAACTGACATATGGGTGGTAGGTTTCATTCTTGCACATCATTTATATTCTCTGATAGAAATTGTGGTGTGTATATATTCCTAATGGTAGCTTTATAAGATAAATGTCAATATCTCTATTTTATAGGTAAGAAAACTGAGGCTTAAAGAAGTGAAATAACTTACCTAGGTCCACACGAGTAGCATCTGTTAGAGCTGGGCTTCAAAGCTCATATTCTCTGTTCCGACTTTCTCTGTTATAGTCTTTGGGTCAAGCCAACTTTACCTTGCTGTTAAAGTGCTGTTCTAACCTATGTTAGATACATGGATAATTACTGGTGATTAGATTGCGAATGCTGAAAACAAAAGGGAAGGATACAGACTTGAAGAATATGGCCTTGGTGATAGAAACAATGCTGGTGATCACATGATATAAATTTTTTTTTGACATGATAGAATTTTGCAAGACCAATTACTTATTCATTGCAAATACCATTTTCTAACAACATAAGCGGTGACTCTACATATGGACCCATGGACCTCACTAGATGGAATACACAAGAATCAAATTGATCACTCTGTGGAAAGAGATGATGGAGAAACTCAGTATCGTCAACCAAAACAAGGCCAAAGGCCGACTGTGGAACAGACCTTCAATTACTCATATGCAAGTTCAAAGTAAATGTCAGAAAAGACTCTCAATTTTTCTCTTGAGTGTAGATTAGTTTAAGTGAATGGAAGAAATGATGATTAAATGGCAGCTCAAATACAGTATTACCACAAAATAGGCAAAGACCAGAATTAGAAAACCAAAAGGGAAGAACACATAGCATATTCCTCCAGCTGAAAGAGCTGAAGAAAACAATTCAAACCTTGAGTTGTAATTTTGAAGGATCTTATGAGCAAACTATTGAATGATGGAGGAAGCATCAAAGAATATGGAAGGAAGGAGAAAGAGGAGGCTTTCTGCTCCCATAAAGATTTACAACCTCAGTAACCCTATGTAGGGTCACTATGAATCAGAACCGACTCCATGGCACACCACTGCCAAGACAACAACATTAGTAAGGTATGCCCACCATGGAATGGGCAATCATTCAAAATCAAAAGGGCAACATTTTCCTAAGGACCAAGTTGAGAATGGTAGGAAGATGGATGGAATGCAAAAAGAAGCACCTGGAGGAAGGGGATTGTTGCATGGAGAGGATTGTAATAATTGAGATGAAGCAAACTGTATGATTTGCTGAATGTAAAGCTGATGATCTTGTCTGTAAACCTTCACTCAATTCACAATAAGACGTTGAAAAAAAAAAAAAAAAGAATATGGAAGAAATACATAGAGTCACTATAATAAAAAGTTCAACCATTTAAAACTCGACCACATAAAATGGTTGACACGCAACCATTTTATGAGGTATCATATGATCAAGAACTGATGGTATTGAAGGGCAAAAGAAGTCCAAGCTGCATTGAAGGCACTAGCTAAAAACAAGGCCTCAGGAATTGACAGAATGCCAATGTTGCAACAAACTGACACAGCACTGGAAGCATTCACTTGTCTAAGCCAGCCAACTGCATGAGATCCTTATTTGTGCCCATTCCAAAGAAAGCTGATTCACAGAATGTAGATGTCATTAAACAATATAGTAAATATTATGTATAAGTAAAATTCTGCTGAAGATAATTGAAAAATAGTTGCAGTAGTACATTGACAGAGCTGCCAGAAATTCAAGCCAGATTCAGAAGAGGATGTGGAATGAAGGCTCTTGTTGACATCAGGTGGATCTTGGCTGAGAGGAGAGAATATTAGATTTATTTGTGTTTTATTGACTATCAGAGGCATTATACTGTGTGGACCTTAACAAATGATAACATTGTGAAGAATAGGAATTTCAGAACACTTAATTGTGCTCACGTGGAACCTGTATGCAGGCTAAGAGGCAGCCGTTTGAACAGAACAAGAGAATGCTGAATGGTTTAAATTCAGGAAATGTGTGTGTCAGGGTTACATTCGTTCACTATATTTATTCAGTCCGTGTGCTGAGCAAATAATCTGAGAAGCTGGTTTATATAAATCCGAGAAGAAAGTAGTGTTAGGATTGGAGTTGGCTCATTAACAACTTACAATAAGCAGATGATAAAACCTTGCTGGCTGAGAGTGAACAGGACTTGAAGTTGTTGCAGATGAAAATCAAAGATTACAACTTTCAGTATGGATTGCATGTCAATATAAAGAAAACGGAAATCTTCACAACTGGACCAATAGACAACATCATGGTAAATAGAGAAGAGATTGAAGTTGTTAAAAGATTTCAGTTCACTTGAATCCACAATCAATGCTCATGGAAGCAGCACTTGAGAAATCAAATGATGTAAAATACTGATTAAAGCTGCTGCAAATGACCTGCTTAAAGTGTTTAAAGAGAAGTCAAGAGCGCTGTGGGAGGAATGGTTGATGTCAGGTTTGGTAGAGAAGGTGGATGCCACATAGGACTCAGCCTTGAACTGATGCTGATGGTGATTTTCCTTCCTTCTGGAAAAGTATGAGGCGTTCACACACCTACATGATATTTTTTTTACAGTGCACTTGAACCAAGCTATGGTACTTCAGATGCCTCATGTGCATGTAAAAAATGGACAATAAATACAGAAGACTGAAGAAAAATTGATGTATTTGAGTTATGATGTTCCTTTCTTTCTTTCTAGCTGCCTCTTGGGCAAAAGTTTCATAATCTATCTTAAGAGAAATTCTAGAAAGTAGAGCTGCTAGGTGTGTGAGTACAGTTAACATTTTTATAAATGTTGTCAAGTTGCCCTATAGAAATGGTAAGTCAAGGCAGATGTCCCTTGGTAGTATTTGAGAATTTCCATTTTACCATAGTCAACCAAACACTACTTTTATTTTATTTTACTTTTTACAACTTTATTGAGGTACAGTTGACAGACACTAAATTATATATTTTTGTCCACTAGTTCTGGTGTGGCACTGTAGAATAAGCACCAGATTGCTAACCAAAAAGTCAGTGGTTCAAACGTACCAGCTGCTCCTTGGAAACCCTATACAGGATCGCTGAGACAGACTGACTTGACAGCACTTAACAACAACAAGTCTTTTGAAAATATTTGCCTGATCTGTAGAAAATGTGGAACTGTTTTAATTCACATTTCTTCAATTACAAGTGATAAACCTTTTAGTATTTATCTATTGAGCATGCTGTGGATAACATTGCAAAGAATGGATATTCCAGAACATTTGATTGTGCTCATGAAAAACCTCTACATAGACCAAGAGGCAGTGGTTTGAACAGAACTGTGGGATACTGAAATGGTTTAAAATCAGGAAAGGTGGGTGCCAGGGCTGTGTTCTTTCACCATACTTAATCAGTTTGCTGAGCAAATAATCCAAGAAAGTGGATTATATGAAGAAGAGTGTGATGTCAGGATTGGATGGAACTCATTAGCCACCTGTGATATGCAGATGATTCAGCCTTGCTTGCTGAAAGTGAACAGGAATTAAAATACTTATTGAGATTGTAACCATGGCAATGAGAGGATATACAATAGAATAAATGTAAAACTAATGTTCTCCCATGTAAACTATCACATAATTCACAATAAAACATTTAAGAAAAAATAAATAAATAA
>NW_006408540.1:21312472-21314697 GCF_000296735.1 Chrysochloris asiatica | reverse complement strand
CATGTAAACTATCACATAATTCACAATAAAACATTTAAGAAAAAATAAATAAATAAGATAAAATTAGTTTTACAGGAAAAAAAAAACAACTTATTGATGACGATCAAAGACCACAGCCTTCATTATAAATGTAAAGAAATGAAAATTTCTTTACATTATCAATGTAAAGAAAACAAAAGTGTTTACAACTAGACCAATAAATAATATCATGGTAAATGAAGAAAAGACTGAAGGTGTCAAAGACTTCATTTTGCTTGAATTCACAATCAACATTTGTAGAAGCAGCAATTAAATGACGTGTTGCATTAGGCAAATCTGTGGCATGAGGCTTGCTTAAAGTGTTAAAGAGCAAAGATAATCAGCTGGATCACTAAGTGCTGATCCTGTAGCACCAAATCAGGACTCCTTATAGGGTCACTAAGGAGTTGAAGAAGTCCTGGTGTCGCATTGTAGGATAAGCATTGGACTACTTACCACAAGGTCAGTGTCTCAAGCCCACCAATGGCTCCTCGGAAACCTTATACAAGGTCAATATAAGTCAGAACTGACTCCACAGCACCTAACAACAAAAGATGGAATTGGCTTGATTGCAATGGGTTTGTCTAGGTTTTATACTTATGAATATTACCTATGGAGTCCTGGTGTGGCACTGTGGGTTAATGCACTGGACTGCAAAATCATTTGAATAGCTGTCTTCTGCTAAGTGGAACAACAACAAAAAAAAAGGCAAATGAGAGAAAGCAAAATTAAACAAAAATAACAAAATAAATCAATAAAATTTAAAAATTCAAAGGATAAATAAGCTAGAGGAATAAAAAAGAAACAATGACAGCAAAGGAAAAACATTTCAATTTAAAGGAAAGAACAAGGGGAGAAAAAACCCAAAACTAAGGAGGAAGAAAAAATAAAAGCAAAAAAGAAAAAGTAAAGACAGGAAAAACAAAGACAGAAAAAGGAGAGAAGGGAAAAAGAAAAGAGAAAGAAGAAATGAAAAAGAAATAAATGAGAAAATTCAGGGTGGTGGGGGCTGGTCAGGGCACTTGGTATAGGTTGGTGCCTTCTGCCAGCTGAGGAAGTCACAGAAGTTGGGACATCTGATCCTGGATGGAATTTCTGTCAGTCTAGAAGATGGCTGGGTTCAGAGTTCCTGCCAGTCCAGGTGGCTGGGGTCAGGGATTTGATTCTGAAAGGAGTTCCTGTCAGTCCATTGGGAGGTTAAGGGCAAGAGAGCCTATCTGGCATGCTGTATTTTACTGGCCTGAGAAGGTGGAGAATACACGCCTCCAAATGCACCTGGGGACGGTATGCACCAGGTATCCAATCCATGAGGTTTCACCTTTATATTCAGGTGGGATGCGCATCACTGCTGCTGGGTGGATTGAAGGTGAGGGCTGGTCACACTTGTGGTCACCAAGAAGATATGGGGACCCTTTCTGGTCACCATCCAGTAGTGTGAGTACTTCTGCTGTTCAAGTTGAGCAGGACCAATTATTAGGTCTCAACTTTGATGGAAACCTTGCTGCTTGCAAGGGTTCCAAGTGCCTACATTGTCCCAGGCTCACTGAAAATTCACGTCCTTGTTTTCTGTTTTTGTTCCGCTTCTAGACAGTGTCCAATCTACTTCTCTGTCTTTTCCTCTGAAGCTCAGGATTCCAGGATTATCGCTCATATTTATTTAGTGTGTTTGCTCTAGAGCGTCTGAGTAGCCTGTCTGCCATCTTGTTGGAAGTCTCCCTGATTTGCCCTTTCATTGTCCTCTTTCTATCATATTTTTTGTTCTCATATGTACATGTTCCACAGTGGATTCTTTAAGGCCTTTAGCTTATGCAGAATAAAGCAACTAACTCCTTAGATGAAGAACTGACTTGATGGCATTTAACAACAGCAACAAATATGCAAATATGGACCAGGCTGTTGTTTCTCAATCCAATGGTATTTTCAGTATTCTCCTCCAACACCATAACTCAAAGGCATCAATTCTTCTACGGTCTTCCTTATTCACTGTCCAGCTTTCGCATGCATATGAGGCTACTGAAAATGCCATGGCTTGGGTCAGATGCACCTTAGTCCTCAAGCTGACATCTTTGCTCTTCAATACTTTAAAAAAGCTCTTGTGCAGCAGATTTGCCTAATGCAATACGTCGTGTGATCTCTTGACTGCTGCTACCATGATTGTTGATAGCTGATCCAAGAAGAATGAAGTCCTTGACAACGTCAATCTTTTC
>NW_006408540.1:21310652-21311507 GCF_000296735.1 Chrysochloris asiatica | reverse complement strand
GTTGGAACTGAGTCGATGGCACATAACAACAACAACAATGTATAGTGTGGTGCTGTGAATCAGCATTGGACTGTGAACCACAAGGTTGGTAGTTCAAGCCCACCAGCTGCTGGCACTTAACAACAACAACTATACATATATATCTGATATATAGAGATCTCTCTCTATACATGTCTATCTAATCTAGCTATGATACTGTGGTCCCAGATGAATAGTTCTTGAAAGATGACATCGATATGGGAACATGGTGTTAGGATTGGAGGAAGACTCGTTAACCTGTAATTTCTGTTGATGTTCTAGACTATAAACATCAGTATGTATTACACCTCAACATAAAACAAAAACCCTCACAAATGGACTGATAAATACTATGATAGATGAAGAAAAGATTGTAGTTGTCAAAACTTTATTTTGCTTGGATTCACGATCAACACTGTTAAGAAATCAAAAGATGAATTGCAATAGGCAAATCTGTTGCAAAAGACCTCTTTTAAAGTGTTAGAGAACAAAGTTGTCAGTTTGAGGACTATGGTGTGCCTGACCTAAGTGATTTTTTTTCAATTACCTTATATGTATATGAAATCTGGACAATAAATAAGGAAGGCCAAAGAAGAGTGTATGTCTTTGAATCATGGTTTAGGAGAAGAACATACACTATAACATGGACTGCTCTAGAAGAATGAATAAATACGTTCTGAAAGAAGTACAACCAGAATGCTCCTTAAATTTGAGGATGATGAGACTTGTCTAATGTACATTGGACATGTTATCAGGAAGGACTAGTTCCTTGAGAAGGACATGCTTAGCAAAGTAGAGGGTCAGCAAAAATGAAGAAGACTCCCAACAAGATGAATT
>NW_006408540.1:21302955-21308864 GCF_000296735.1 Chrysochloris asiatica | reverse complement strand
GTCAGTTCTGTTCTGTAACCCATGCAGTCACATGAGTTGAAATGATCTCAGCAACATCCAACAATATTCAAGAGCAGGCAAGGGCTAGATATGTAAGAATCCTGAGACCCTGGTAAGAGTTTGTGTTTCATTCTATGTGCCATGGGAACCTTTTGGAGAATTTTAAGGAATGGAGTTTTTGTTGTTAAGGGCCATAGAGTAAGTTCTGACCCATAGCAATCCTGTATAGGGTTTTCAAAGAGCGACTGGTGAACTTGAACCACTGATCTTGTGCTTCAAACCGACTTTGCAGTCCAGTGCATTAACCCAGGAAGGAATGGAATAGTATGGTCTATATTCTAAAGTGATCGATTGAGAATGGACAATTTGGTGGAAGAAATAGCGATGGGGTAATCAGATGAAGACAAGGGTGTCTGATAGTAGAGGTAGCAATGGGGATCCAAAGAAGTGATTGGACTCATGTTGGGATTGACATTGTGATGAAGACTTTGAAATGTACTCTAATGTGAGGTGAAAAAATGCAGAACCAAAATGATGTCTTTGGCCATCATGGCAACCAGGTGCCAACTTGACACATGGGAATGATTGATACTATCTCTTCTCTCATTTCTGTGATGATTACAGTATTTAAAGCCAGAGACAACAGTTGCCATTAGGTCAGTTCTGACTGGTGGTGACCCCTTATGCATCTGAGAAGTACTGTGTTCCACAGGGTTTTCGGTGGCTGATTTTGGGGGAAGTAGTTCCCCAAGCCTTTCTTCTGAGGTGAATATGAGTGAATTCAGCACTAACTTTTTGGTTAACAACAGAACATATTAACTGTTTGCACCACCTAAGGAAAGAGAAAAAGAAAAAAATCATCATCTAGAATCTGCAAGACATTTCACACCATGGATAAACCTGGAGGACATTATGCTGAGGGCAACTGTTGTTTGTTAATGCCCTCAAGTCTGACTCATAGCAAAATGACAAGTACTGTATGAGACCGCTATTGTAGAAGTCAAGAAAAGATTTTCATGTAGAGGAGAGGGAGAGTAATTCACTGGCTAGAGGGTAGACTAGCCAGTGTGTTAACTTGGGTGATGGGGAAGGCAAACAAGATGGCGGTTGGCAGAAAAATGATGAAGGCAGGGGCAAACCAGGGAGATGTGCAAGAGTTAGAGGGAATAGAGGTAAATACTGTTATATATGCTGTTGTTGTTCAGTGCTGTTGAGTCTATTCCGAAGCATAGCGACCTTGTATAGGGTTTCCAAGTTGCAGCTGGTGAGCTTGAACCACCGACCTTGCAGTTCAAATGACTTCGCAGTCTGACACATTAGCCTACAGCACCCCATCAGAGTCAACTGTTGTATATACAATCCTGCAAAACCAGTGAACTATGAGTAGAAGCATGGATATATACACAGGTATACCCACATGACAGAGGGTATTTGTCCATGGGTATTTGCCTTTGTTGCAAACATATCCAAGAATGTGGTGGAGCACACGTGGACAAAGTTGTAAATACTTCTGAAACATTACCAGACGCCTTGAGGGAATGTGTTGTTGAGCCTAGGGACTCAGGACCCTGGTCACAGGGGACACCATGGTCAGTTGGCATAACACAATCCACAGACACAAAGTTGTATATTCTACTTTGGTGAGTAGTGAAGGGGATCTTAAAAGCTCTTGAGTGACTATCTAAGGTGTAACTATTGGTCTCTCCCTGTCTGGAGGAAAGAAGAGTAATACCAGTTGAACTTGGAATCGATTAGTCCAATGAACTAATGGAACATGTGAACATCAGTTTCCATGACCTTGAGATCAGAAGAAATCAATGGTACCTAGTGACCACTACCAATTGTTCTGGATGGGATCATATTTTCTGGAGAGAGGGAGACACTATAGAAATGTTGCCAAAGTGAAACGAGGGCTTGCCACATGTGACTGTAGTCAATCACAGAGACTGGAAAAGATCCAATCCAAGCTTTGCTAACAGCCAGCAGTCTGGAGGATGGTGAGAATAGTTTCTCAAGACTGTGCAGTTCTTTATGGAGAGTGGGCACATTATATAGAGTAAGTTACATTTGGATGTACACTTAATCTAATTTAACACCAAGAAACATTTTTTTTTTTCTTTTTGGAAAAAGAAACAATAAAGCAATAAACTTCTTCAAACATTCTACCTTTTAGGATCCAACTTGCTTAGTTCCTGAGATAACTACCTGGGTGGACTTAAGCACATCCCGTTCTTCTAGGACCATGATGTCATCTTGGCTAATTTTTCAACTAACTTCCCCATTTTCAGGGTCTTCATTTATTAAGACTTAATGACTAAATCAAACCAGAACTTCTGGTGTGGTGTTGCTGGTTAATGTGGCAAACTGCAACACAGTGTGGGCCATTAAGGCTGGCAGTTCTAACTCACCAGCTGCTCCTTGGAAACCCTGTACAGGGTCGCTATGAGTCGGATCCCGACTCGATGGCACTTAGCAACAACAACAATGACTAAATAGACTCCATTTTGTTTAGGTTGGTATATTCATGCTATCAGAAACAAAGCTCAAAAATATAAAAAAGGCCAGGCTTATTGGTCAGAAAGAGAGTAGAGGAACCCGAGATTATGGCCCTTGGTGACCCTTCAGGTCTGGAATTGAATTCACCCTGTGGCTCAGTGTTCAGCTAAGCAGTAGATAGGTATATAGAGGGATACTAGTGAGGTATGCTCACCATGGAATTCAAGATCAAAAGGGCAGCATTTACCTAAGGACATAATTCAGAAGGGCTGGGAAAGAAGGAGCAATGGAAGCCAGCAGCCCAGGGAGGAAGTGGGATAGTGATATTACATGGAGGGGATTGCAATCATTGAAATGAAATGAAGTGTATGCTTCATTAAATGTAAAACTGTTCTGTAATCCTTCACTCAATTCACTTCAGAAAAGTTAAAAACACAAAAATCAGGAAGGAAAAAAAAATCATCTATCTCTACAGTAGGTGGCAACATTGCTTCTCGTTGGACACATCGCGAGCCTCAGGCAAAGACATATGTGTGCCATGTGCTTGTGTGCAATCAAATCAATAGCATTTCAAGCTCACCTTAGTATTCGGAAGAGAAGAGAAAAAGCTAATCAGAACTTATCATTGCCTGTAAACTCGACCCTTAAAAAGGTGATTTGGCAGATTGTATTTTAAACATGCCATCTCCCATAAGAACAGAACGGCACCTTTATAAAAGGATTATTTTTCAAGCACCATAAATTGGAGTCCTGGTATGGTGCTGTGGGTTAATGCGCCAGACTGCAGAGCTGTTTGAACTGCAAGGTCAACAGTTCAAGCTCACCAGAATCTCCTCGGAAACCCTATACAGGATCGCTATGGGTTGGAACTGACTCGATGGCACTTAACAACAATAAGTTGGAGGTGTCTTCATGACCTTGATGGGCTCTGTTTGGGGCGGGTTAGCACAGTGGGTAAGAGCCTCAGGGTTCCCCCTACTTGTATTTGAATCCTGGCTCTTACACTTTAGAACTAGGTATGTAATTTTGTGCAAGTTGGCTAACCTCTTGTGTCTCAGTTTCCTCAACTGTGGTAATAGAACGTTGTAAGGCTTAGCTCACAGCTTCATTGATGTATTTCCTTCACTTCCCCTTATCAGTGACGAATGTGGTCATCAATCAGAGTGCATGTCTGCTCTTGTATTCCCATTGAGTCTTAGTCTTGGAAGGGGGTTTGCTCTGAGGGGACCTGGCCACTTGCCTTGATGTGTCCTGGGTGAGCAACTTGCTTGTTCTTGTAGTAATCAGTCAGTCTGCCTATAGAGAGGATTAGTTCTGCACAAGACTCATTTCCTTAATTAACTTCCCAACAGCTGCTTTTCCTTATCAACTTACCAACAATGGTGGTGCGGTAGTTTATGGGGTCAAAGGTGGGAGTCCCACATCTCTTTTTCCTGAAGAACCTTTGGAATAAAAGTAGATTCCAGTTTCTCAAGGCTGATTTCAATGTGCAATTAGAATTAGATAGATATAGATACATAAATAATGATAGACAAATGTTAGATGATAAAGATATGCTATATAGATGATAGATAGATAGAAAACTGATAGACAGATGATGTTGTTGTTGTTAGGTACCATTGAGTTGGTATCAACTCATAGCAATCCTGTGCACAACAGAACGAAACACTGCCCGATCCTGGGGCCAACCTCACAATTGTTGCCATACTTGAACCCATTGATGCTGCCATTTTGCCAAACCATCTCACTGGGGGTCTTCTTCTTTTTCTCTGACCCTCGGTTAGATACCCTGATATCCTTCTGAGGCGATACAATATATAGACAATTGATAGATGATAGATAAACAATAGATGATGATGGTGGTGGTGGTCTTCCATGGAGTCGGTTCCGCCTCATGGTGAGACCCCTATGAGCTAGATTGTCACAGTTTGTGAGGATGGCACAAGACCAGGCAGAGATTCGTTCTGTTGTGCATAAGAGTGCCATGTGTAGGAGTTGATGCTATGGCACCTAACAACAACAACAAAAGATGATAACTGGAGTTCTTGAGTGGTACAAATGTTTGTGTGAGACTTCGTCTCACATACTTTGGAGATATTATTAGGAGGGACTAGTTCCTGAAAAAGGACATCATGTTTTGTAAGGTGGAGGGTCTGAGAAAAAGAGGAAGATCCCCAGCAAGATGAATTGGCAAAGTGGCAACATCAGTGGCAACTTGAGCCCAAGCTCAAATGTAGCAACGATTGTGAGGTTAACCCAGGAAAGGGCAGTGTTTCATTCTGTCAGCACTGACTCCATGGCACCTAACAACAACAGCAACAAACAAATGGTTAAAGCACTTGGCTGCCAACTGAAAGGTTGGCGGTTTGAGCCCACCCAGAGGTGTCTCTAAAGAATGTGTGTTGGTCCACTTCTGAAAACTCCGTTACCGATAAGCCTATGAGTCAGAATCAAATCAAAGGATAGTAAAGAGGAGACCAAATGAATAAAAGCAGTGTTTCCAGAAATATGTTTCCTGGGACATATATCTTGGAGTTGCACCAGGAAGGAAAGAATTCTATGGTCTAAAACAGTGGTTCTCTGGCATAAAAAGATTTTGTTTCTCTTCCCAAGGGACACTGGTCAGTGTCTGAAGATATTGTTGATTGTCATAGCTGTCTATTTAGTAGATACAAGTCAAGAATGCTACTAAACATCCTACAGTAAACAGGTCAGTCCTCTACAACAACAAGTTATTTGGCCTAAAGTGCTAATAGTATGAGAAACTATGGTCTAATAAAAAAACTTTGATCTTGTGAATTTGAGGTGTATGGAGCACACTCTATCCCTGCCACTCTCAGTGCGTGTTAGCATAATGAAAACGTGGAGAGAACTTGTAGTACAGTTCCTTTAACTCAGACATGCTGATCATGGCACGTTGTCCCTACCCCCAAATGCACACACTACTAATCTAATTATCACTCAGATCTGCCTCTTAATAGCGAGCCATGTGGAGAAATGCTGACTAGGTGATCTCTAAAGTTATTTTTAGCTCTGGAAAAAAAAAAAAAAATGTCCCCCTTCTGCTGAGGTAGTATAATGTCAGGTTCTGAATGCAGCTCAGAACTAACCTGTCTGAGTTCAGTCCTGCTCCACCACCTGTTAGCTGTATGACTTTGGACAAGTTAGTTAACTCTCTGGTCCCTCATTTCTAACGTGGTAGCAACACCTATCTGTCGTGGAAGAAGTATAGCCAGAATACTCCTTAGAAGCCAGGACAGTGAGACTTTTCTCTTGTACTTTGGGCATGCTATCAAGAGGGACAAGTCCCTGGAGAAGGACCTTGTATTTGGTAAAGTGGAAGACCCTCAGTGAGATGGATTGACACAGCGTAGCAGTGAGTGTGAAGATGGTACAACATGGGACAGTGTTTC
>NW_006408540.1:21294519-21301710 GCF_000296735.1 Chrysochloris asiatica | reverse complement strand
ATCGAACATTGTTTCGTTCTGCTGTGCATGGAGTCGCTATGAGTCGGTTCCGACTCGATGGCACCTGACAACAACAACAACAACATTATTAGATAAGGTTTTCTGGTTGCTGGGGCTGTTCTAGGTGTCCATCTGCCCACAAGAGGATACTGGTTAAACCTATGTGTCACAAAATGTTTCCAAAAGCACTGTCAGAAAGGAAGAAAGTGATTGATTTTGCAGCCCAGGAGCGGAGGTCCCTGGGACCATCAAGTGAAAAAAAACGGAGAGCGAGACCCTACCTCCATAGGCAGTGACGCCAGGGATGGAGACAGAGATGATGATGTGGACAGATGGAGCAGCTGGGAACACTGAACTCAGGGAGGGAGAGGGGCTGTGTGCTGACAGCTGGGGGATGGGCCTGTGTGGTGTACCCTTTGGTTGTTTGATGATGCATGGAAGGGATTGTAATCATTGCAATGAAATGAAACACGAGGATGAGTGTAAAGCTGATGTTCTCCCATGTAAACCTCACAATAAAAACTTTTTTTTTTTAAAAAAAGCACTGTCAGGAGCAGGCATGTTTGGTCTGACCCTGGCATTCTTGGTCCTGTTTCTCATGGACTACCTAGGCACAGACTTAGAACTAGATGGGGCCTTGCAAATGATGTAATTTCATCATCTTATAATTAAAAGTCCAAAGAGGTCAAATGTGGACCTGGTAAGTATGATTAACAAAATCAACAGCGTGGCAGGTAAAACGACTGCAAGTACATTTTCACTGGGGAGGTAGGACGGAAACATTGTCTTTCTGGGATGAAGAAGGTGGAAAAAGACATTGAAGAGGTTAGAAGTAGGACCAGACTGAAATAAAAGGAATCCATTGGATAATGTGTGTATGATATATATTTATACTGTGTTATTTAAGAAAACAAAAAAGATGGAAACACTAGATACTGGTTCTTGCCTCTGGATCAGCTCTGGGACAATACTATGCACAATTGTAGCTGAAAAGCTGAGCCTCAGAATGTCCCCCAGGCCCACAGGCACTGATTGTATCACCTTTCTCTCCCTCCACCCACACCTGGCCCAAGGGTGAACAATCCTTAAACTGGCCTTAGATAGCATCAGATTCCTCTGTTCTGAGATCTAAATGATCAAAAGCTGTGGTGAGTGTGGGAGTTCACATGGAAAAATCATGCGGCAGAAAGGCGTGGGGTGGTCATAAGGGCCAGACACCGACCAGAGTCAAGGGGACAGAACGCTGAAAGAAGCAGAGCAGCCACAAAGTAGAACGAGATGTGCTTATGGAAGAGCAAGAGGATTACAGAGCTCCTAGGGCGTCTCCTTGTTTAAAAGCAACTTGTGTGGGTCTCTGGTTTCCTGCAACCCTACTGCTTAACAAAGATCATCAATTGAAAACTTAAAGACGAAGACACCATTGATGGTGGGTGTTTAGAGTGGAATCTCATTTTAAGGAAGACTGCAGCTGTGTGTAAGGAGCTCTGGTATTGTAGTGGTTATGAGTTGGACTGCTAACCTCAAGGTCAGCAGTTCAAAACTACCAGCCGTTCCACAGGAGAAAGATGAGGTTTTCTGCTCCCGTAAATATTTACAGCCTCAGAAACCCTATCCAGGGTTACTAAGAGTCGGCATCAACTCCACGGCACACTGCCACCACCACCACTGCAGCTGTGTGTGTAATCAGCGTGGCTTCTTCGCCACTGTTTCCTTCTCTGTCTTCTTTTTGTTGTTCCCATTAGCTCTAACAGCAATTTTAAAGCAAAGTATTCTTCAGTGTGTTTTTTTGTTTGTTTTTGGTGCTAATGTAAATATTGTTGCCTTTTCAGCTTCAAATTGCTGTTCTCCAGGAAAGCAATTGACGTTTGCATATTAACCTTGTGTCCTCTACTTTGTTTAGTAGTTCTGTGAGTTTTCTTGTCAATTATTTGGGACTTTCTACATAAATGATCATATCACCTGCAAACTTGTATGTCTTTCTTTCAAGTACATACTGTATTTCATTTTCTTGTCTAATTGCATTAGCTAAGGCTTCCAGTCCAATGTTGAGTAGGAGTGCTGAGAGGAGACATCTTTGTCTTGTTCCTGATCTTACAAGAGGAAAAGAATGTAGTAGCTCATCATTAGATATAATGTTAGTTGTAGGGTTTTTGTCAACATTATTCGTCAAGTTGAAGAAGTTCCCCTCTATTCCTAGTTTGCTGAGAGCTTTTATCATGAAATGTCAAATACTTTTTCTTTTAACAATAATCAAAAAATGCTTTATTTTTAAATAGTTTCAGACTTATAGAAAAGTTACAGAGTACAAAGAATTGTCATACATCTTTTGCTCAGATTCCCCAAAATGTTGACATTTTACTGACATTTCCTTGTATGTGTGTATACATAAGTGCTTAGGAAATATTTGGCAGTAAATTACAGTTACAGGTTGTCCCCACTATCCAAAACCGTTCATAAGCTGAAATAGCTTAATGTGAATTACAAAATAATGAAATTTTTCCATGAACTTTATGAAACCCCCTCATAGTTCCCAGGGAAGGAGTTTTGCGACATTAGTTTCATTGCCTCTTTAATGGCTTGCTGCAAAACAAATGCTGAATGTTAGTTTTTTTGGGGGTTGGGGGGTTTGTCTTACTTCATACAACTGAAAATCTTCTTTGGTTTTCTTTCAATTCATGAAAATAGGTGTTAACATGGGACTTTTGTAATAGTGCATTAGCATAAAGTGGGCTTTTGAAAACCAGGGGATACCTATATTATGCCCTTTTACCTTTAAATATTTCATTTGGGTATTTCCTAAAAAATAAGGACATTCACTTTCATAATCACAGTTCAATAATGAAAATCAGGAAACGAAACACTCATACATTAGTATTCTCTTTTAAAAAATATACAGACCTATCACTTCTTGTCCTTTTGGCTAAGAACAAGTGTGTAACATCTAAAGAACTTATTAAAAATTTTTCCATTCATGGTCTAATCTAGAAGCATACATTGTATTTATGTGTAATTTTCCTTTATTCTGACACATTGCTCACTTTTTCTTCTTCTTTCATGATCCTGATACTTTTTAAGAATAAAGACTAGTTATTTTGTTGAATGTTCCTCAATCTGGGCTTTTCTGGGGTTTCCTCATGATTGTAGTCATGTTACACAAATTTAGGTAATATTGTTGAGTCCTGGTATGGCACTATAAGGTAAGCACTCAATCTCAAGGTTGGTTTGAACCACATAAGTTTGGTGTTTCAAACTCACCAGCTGCTCCTTGGAAACCTTATACAGGATCACTGTAGTTGGAATCGATTCAACGGCACTTAACAACAACAACATCATGGAAGTGAGACAATGTCTTCAGTGCAGGGGGTGCACACCTTCTTCAAGTTGCTTATCTCTGCAGGGAAAAGGTGGTCTAACATTTTACTGGAGTGTAAAGAGTTCTGGTGGGCACTGTTGGATAAGCACTGGACTGCTAACCACAAGGTTGACAGTTCAAACCCACCAGCTGCTTCTTGTAAGCCCAATACAGGGTGACTATGAATAGGGACCACCTCCATGACACTTAACAACAACAACAACAACAAGAAGGAGTCACCTAAGTCTTTGAGAAAAGCTGAGCTTCATGGAAGAGGTGACACTTGAAATGAATTTCAGAGAACAACAACAAAAAGTGAAATAAAACTAGAGAGAAGGAACTCTGAAAGGAAGCAGCAGCTCATTTATTTGGAGGTGAGCGGGCCTGTTGCTTTGGGACCTTCTTGTAGACTGTGTGACCTTTGTAGATGCCTGGCACATCATGCCCTGTTGAACACACCCTTGGGCCTGCATTGGTCAGAATCATCTGGTTTCTAGAAAACAAGGAAGCTGGAGGAGACAAAGTCATCATTGTTCAAGTCCTCTGCTTAAGGACTTAAAGAAAAAGCTTTGGGCCCCCTGTCCCTGTCCTTGCATTAGAGGCAAAAGGCAGACACTGTTTGGAACTCATTTCAGCGTAACCATCCTTCATACATTTCCTGTCAAATTTCACAACACTGATATTGCAACAGCAGAAAATAGGAGTGACTATCTGTGGAAGAGAGAAACACTGATCACCCAACAACATTTTAAAGGCAACTGGGAAAAAAAAAATTTATTTCTCTTCTGAAACAAGTAGAAGTAGTCTCAATCTATTTTGTGATTGTTGTTGTTGTTGTCAAGTGCTGTCGAGTCAGTTTTGGCCCATAGTGACCCTGTATAGAGTTTCCAAGGAGTGGCTGGTGAGCTTGAACAATGGACCCTGCAATTCAAACTGGCTTTGCAGTCTAGCACATTAACCCACAGCACCACACCAGGACTCATTTTTTGAAATACACTCATGTTACTTCTCTAAAATGAAGTAAAATAAGAACTAAAGGATTTATCTTCTGGCACTACATCTGACAGTATTCTGGTGCTATTCATAATATTTCAATATTCAAAGGTCTGGTACTATCTGACATTGTTCCACTGTTGTTCGTAAGATTTTCAGTGGCTAGTCCTTCAGAAGTAGTCTACTTCTTCTTCTTCCTAGTCTGTCTTAGTCTGGAAGCTCAGCTGAATCTTGTCTACATTGAGTGACTCTGTTGGTATTTATAATACTGGTGGTACAACTTCCGACATCACAGCAACAAACTGACAGGTAAATGGTGACCTTTATTATGGACTGGAAGAAAGAGCAAATACCAAAGAACCTGAAGAGTTCTATCTGAGATCAAATAGCTGTCTTTAAACAGCTTTCCTGGAATCCAATACAATACTTATACTCACATCTCATTGGCTATTATTTAGATAAAAGACCACTTGTAGATTAAAGGGAACCTGAGAAGTGTAGTATTTTATTTATTGAAGAGAAATGGCATTGCATTCATCATTAAAAAGAACATTTCAAGATCTACTTGAAGTACAAACTGTCTGTGATAGGATAATATCCATACGCCTACAAGGAAGACCAGTTAATACCACTATTATTTAAATTTACACCCTAACAACTGACACCAGGAATTATGAAATTGAAAATTTCTACCAACCTCTTCAGTCTGAAATTGAATAAACATGCCATCAAGATGTATTGAGAATTACTGGTGATTGGAATGCAAAGGTTGGAAACAAAGAGGCAGGACCAGTAGTTGGGAAATGTGGCCTTGGTTATAGAAATGATGCTGGAGATCCCATGAAAGAATTTTGCCAGACTAATGACTTATTTAATGCAATTTAAAAAAAAATTTTATTTTAAATTCAGGGTCTGCATTAAAATAAAAAAAAACTTTTTATTGTGAACTGAGTTAAGTTTTATAGAACAGCTCATCAGTTTCAAATTCAACAAACCATACACTATATGGTTGCTTCACTATATGGCTACAATCCCCTCCATGTGCCAATAGTTCACAGCATTTACCTTTATTCACTTTAACTATTGCATTCCTCCCTGTGTCTCCTGCTACGTTCATCTTTCCTCAACTAACCTCCCTCTTGTATATTGCTTGCCCTGTCACTGGTGTTAATATGTGCCTCTCTCCCCAACCCTCCCATAAGCATCATATGTTATTTGTTTTATCAAGAAAAGCTTTTTTTTAAAAAAAAAACTTCATTGGTCTTATACAACATTTGTCCTTTTGTGATTGACTAATTTTACTTAGCATAATGTCCTCCAGGTTCAACCATGTTGTGAGGTATTTCACAAATTCATCATTGTTCTTCAGCATTTTATAGTAGTCCATTTTGTGTATGTGCCAAAATTTGTTTAACCATTCTTCTTCTGATGGGCATTTAGGCTGTCGCCATCTTTTTTTATATGTCCTTGTAGACAGCATACTGAAGGATCCTGTTTGTTTGTTTTTTAAATCCATTCTGCTCTTTATGTCTCTTAAATGGTACATTTAAACCATTTACATTTAGTGTAATTATCAATAAGTATGAATTGATTGTTATTTTTCTCTGTATTTTTTGGGGGTGCTGCTGGATTCTTTGTTAAACATAATTTTCTGGAGAGAGGACTTCCAGCGCTTCCCTGAACAGGCAGCTCAGGTAAGGCAGTCTCGGGGAAAAGGGGCGGAATCACACATAGGAAACCTCCATCTAGCAGACAGACAGCCTTTGAATAAACATAAGATCTTATATTTCAACATTCTGAATTCATTGTTTTAAAAGATCAAATTGCTGAGGAATTACAGGCATTTTGAGCTTTTGCCTGCCTGCATGTGGCTCCCGCTTCCGCGCCCATGCCAGCGAGTGCCTCTGCCCACTGAAAACCTTGGAATGCAGGGCTAGAGCAACCCCACTTAGAAGGCTGCATTTCCAGAGAAAAGGAAGCATAAACTAACAAAGCCAAACAAATAGAGAGGGATATCGGCGCAGATATCAGGAAATTCAGGGTACCGACGGTACAGAGAGACTGAGAGAGGCATTTTTTACGCCATCAAATATGGACACTACCTCCCTGCAGCCACCACCCCCAGCCCTCTACTGCCCCGGCCTAGACTAACCCTCTGCCAAACCACTGAGGCTCAGGAACGCCCAAGGCACAGGCCACCCACTGAAGCCAAGATCTGCCCTGAGGCCCAACCTGCCCACAGACTGGTCACAAAGGCCCAGGTCCAACCAAGTCCCAAATTGCCTACCTGCCTTGTGGCCCAGGCGATCCACAGCCCAGTCACTGCCGAGGTCCAGGGCCCCCAAGGCCCAACCCGCCACGTAGCCCAGTCGCCAAGGCCCAGTGCCCCTGAGACCCAACCCGGCTTCAGCCCGGTCCACGAGGCACAGGCTTCCCGAGGCCCAATCCGCCCAACCTACCCACTGAGGCCCAAGCCACCAGATGCCCAGCTGCTGATACCCAGGCCCCCTGAGACCCAAACCGCCCGCCCGAGGCCCAAACCATCCACCCGAGGCCCAACTCTCCTGCAGCCTGGTCACTGATGCCCAGGTCCCCAGAAGCCCAAACCGCCTGCCCTAGGCTCAACCCACCCGCCTGAGGCCCAAACAGCCTGCCGCTGAGGCCCAGGCCCAAAAATGTTACTCTGAGTTAAGCAATAAGGAGAGTGAAAAGGGAAGACCACATCCTGATCACATCTTCCTGGAGGTAATCAGAAAACATAAAAAATTACCAAAACACATAATTAATTATTAGGGTCACAGATAAACATTAAACATGTACAAGATGCAAAAGCAGATGACCATATC
>NW_006408540.1:21274070-21287044 GCF_000296735.1 Chrysochloris asiatica | reverse complement strand
ATTGAGGGCTAACTGATTGACCTTGTCTCTGGAGGGAACTAAAAACTGAGGCCTAGTCTATTTAAAATGCTTCTTGAAGCCTGACTAAAGTTTGGTCAAGTAGCTAGGCAAAATCAGTTAGGGCCTTACACAATGAGATCTCCAGTCACCTATTTTCAGTCTTGTAGGATTTTTTTACTTTCAATATTTCTATATCTGGATTGGAGTCCTGGTGTGGCACTGTGGATTAATGCGCTGGACTGCAAGGTCAGTTTGAATAGCAAGGTCGGCAGTTCAAGCTCACCGGTCGCTCCTTGGAAACCCTATACAGGGACACTATGGGTTGGAACTAACTCGATGGCACTTCACAACAACATATCTGGATTGATTTCTGGGTGGTGTTGTCATGTGCGTTAATCTCATGTGTTGTCTGCTGCTGTTGGTTCTCAGTCTAAGCAACAACTTTTAGCATTTTTTGCAAAGTTGATCTGGTCATTACAAATTCCTTTAATTTCTGCTTATCAGGAAATGTCCTAATTTTCCCATCATATTGAGGGACAGCTTTATTGCCTATATGATTTTTGGTTGGCAATCTTTCTTTTAGAATTTTGTATATGTCATTCCATTGCCTTCTTGCCTTCATGGTTTCTGGTGCTCTTAATTCTTTCCTTGTTTTTGATTTTGGAAAGTTTAATTGTGATATGTCTTGGTGATCTTTGGGGATCGATCCTGTTTGGGGTTCATTCAGCTTGTTGTATACTTATCTTCTCATCTTTCATGATGAAGTTTTCTTCCAAAAGCTCTTTGACTATTTTCTCTGTGGTTGTCTTCCTGTTCTGGAATTCTGCTCACTCGTAAGTTTTTCCTCTTAATGGTGTCCTACATAACTATTATGCTTGCTTTGGATTTTTCATTCCTTTTTTGGATTGTTCTTCTAACATACTAGTATTGAGAGATTTCTCTTCCAGCTTACTAATTTGGGCGTCCATTGCTTCACATCTACTCTTTGCCCTTTCCTGAGATCTTAGTATTAATCTGAATTTCTAATTGCAGATTTTGTACTCTCAAATTTTACATTTATTTTATTTATTTACTTAGTGTTTTCTTGAATTCTTCTAAAATTTTTACTGTGTTCTCCTTGCTTTCCTCAATCTTTCTATCACTCCTTTGAAGGTACCTAATTACCATTCTTTTTTATTCTTTTTCAGTTCATTTCATTACCTTTTTGTCCTCAGAAATGCTTTCTGGTTCTACATTTTGATTATTTGAGCCATTCTCTCTGGTTTCTTCTTGTGAAATAAAATTATCTGTTGTCTTTGGGCATTGTGAAGGTGTCATACTTGTAAAAACAAACAGTGCAGTTGTTGGACCTAGAGGGGAGAAATCTCTGGTGGGATTCTGCAATCCTAGGAACTCACAAGGTGGTTATTGATGGTATATGACAGCAGAGTTCCTAACCCTAGATAGAGTTCCTATTGACCTCAGGGTTATCTATGTTCAGGGTACTCAATCTAGAAGTAATTTGTGGGGGCCCTTGATAGAGCTGGTTTCAGTGTTCTTTAGGACCACAGGGAAGTTGGAAGCATGGTGACTGCTTAAATGTTGGTCTGGTGACTCTTTAGGTTTTGTGGGTCTGGACTTCAGCACACCTGAATCCAGGCACCAAAACAGCACACAAAAGTAGAACTGCCACCCCCAACTTCAACATGGCATGGCTCCCAACTTCTGGGCTCCAACCTTCTGGAGAGTAAGGTCTTCACTAAGGTGGATGAAGGTGGGAGCTGGTCACACTTCTGGTTACAAGGGAAGTGTAGAGGGAAAAGAAGAAATCACACTTACTCAAATGCCAGGTCATCCTCTGCTGCCAAAGCTTCTCATAGATAGTGGAGCTGCATCTGGCCAGCTGTTCACCAGTCAGTATCCCTCTCTTGCTGTTCCTATTTGGCCTCTTCTCCCAGAAAGCACTCCATTTACTTCTCTAAACTTTTTCTGAAGTTCAGGCTGCCAGAAGTTTCATCTGTGTCTATTTTATTTTGTGTATCATATCTTTGTTGTAGAAGGTTCATGTAGTGCATCTGCCTAGTCCACTATCTTGCTAGAAGTCTTTAAATACTTCTTTGAACAACATGAAAGATGGCTATTCACATGGACCTCAACAGATGGAATACACAGAAATCAAAATGACGACATCTGTGGAACGAGGTTGTGGAAAAGCTTCATATCATTAGCCAAAAACAAGGGTCAGACTGTGGAACAGACCATCAATTGCTCATATGTAAGTTCAGGCTGAAGCTGAAGAAAATTAAAACAAGACCATGAGAACCAAAATATGACCTTGAGCATATCCCACTTGAATTTAGAGATCATCTCAAGAGTAGATTTGATACATTAGACCCTAATGACAGAAGACCCAAAGAATTGAGGGATGATATCAAGAACATAATACAGAGAAAATGTAAAAGATCATTAAAAAGACAAAAGAAAAGGAAAAAACCAAGACGGATGTCAGAAGAGACTCTAAAACTTGCTCTCTAGCATAGAGATGCTAAAGCAAATGGAAGAAATGAGGAGGTAAAAGAGCTGAAAAGAAAACCTCAAAAGGCAGCTTGAGAGACAGTGTCAAATATTATAGTGACATGTGCAAAGACCTGAAGTTAGAAAACCAAAAGAGAAGAACCAAATCCTCAGCATTTCTCACGCTGAAAGAACTTAAAAAAATTCAAACCTCAGCTTACAATACTAAAGGATTCTCTGGGCAAAATACTGCATGATCAAAAGCACCAGAAGAAGATGGAAGGAATACACAGGCACTGTACCAAAAGGAAATGGTCAACATTCAACCATTTCAAGAGGTGACGTATGATAAAGAGCCTATGATACTGAAGGAAGAAGTCCAAAATTCATTGAAGACACTGGAAAACAACAAGACTCCAGGAATTGATGAAATACAAATTGAAATATCTCAACAAACTGATGCAGCACTGAAGCCACTCACTCATCTATGCCAAGCAATTAATTTTACTAAAGATAATTAGAAAATGGCTGCAACAGGGAACTGCCAGAGGTTCAAGTTAGATTCAGACAAGAATGTGGAATGAAGGATATCATTGCTGATGTCAGATGGATCTTGGCTGAAAGCAGAAAATACCAGAAATCTATTTGTCTGTGCTTTATTGACTACTCAGAGGCTTTTGACTGTGTGAATTATGACAAACTATGGACAACACTGCAGAGAATAAGTATTTCGGTACACTTAATATTGCTCACGAGGAACATATGAACAGAACAAGGGGAGACTGAATGCTTTTAAATCAAGAAAGGTGTGCACTATGGTTATATTCTTTCACCATACTTATTTAATCTGAGCAAATAATCCAAGAAACTGGACTATATGAAGAAAAATATGGCATCCTTATTGAAGGAAGACTCATTAACGACCTGCAAAATGCATACGACACAACCTTGCTTGGTGAAAGGGCAGAGAATTTAAAATACAGCTCAGTGTGGGCTGCACCTTGATATAAAAAAACAAAAATTCTCTCCATTGAACCAGTAAATAACATCATGAAAAAAGGAGAAAAGATTTGTCAAATACTTCATTTGACTTGTTATTGCTGTTAAGTGACCTTGAGTTGGTTCTAGCCCATAGCAGCCCTGTATAGGATTTCCGTGGAGTGGCTGGTGAGCTTGAACTGCTGACCTTGCAGTTCAATCTGACTTTGCACTCCAGTATATTAATCCACAGAGCCACACCAGGACTCATTTTACTTAGATCCCCAATAAACACTCATGGAAGCAGCAGTCAAGAAATCAAATGATGTATTGCATTAGACAAATCTGCTGTACAAGACCTCTATAATGTTCATGAGCAAAGATGTCTGTTTGAGGACTAAGGTGTGCTTGACACAAGCCATGGCATTTTCAATAGCCTCATATGCAAGTGAAAGTTGGACAATGAATAAGCAAGACCATAGAATAATTGATGCATTTGAGCTGTAGTGTTTGAGAAGAATATTAAAAATACCACGGATTACCAGAAGAATAAACAAATCTGTGTTGGAAGAAGACCAGCCGGAATACTCCTTAGAATTCAGAATGGTGAGACTTTGTCTCTCATACTTTGGACATCTTGTCAGGATGGAACAGTTACTGGAGAAGTGTATCATGTTTTGTAAAGTGGAAAGTCAGCAAAAAAGAGGGAGATGCCCAATGAGATGGATTGGCACAATGGCAGCAGCTGTGGGATCAAGTGTAACAGTGATTGTGAGATTGGCGCAGGACTAAGCAGTGTTTCCTTCTATTTTGCATAAGATCGCTATGAGTCAGAACTGATCTAATGGCTCCTAACATCAACAAGACGGCCCAGTGGTTAAGCAGTCAGTTTCTAATAAAAACGTCCACTAGTTACTTCTTGGGAGAAAGATGTGGCAGTCTGTTTCTGTAAAGACAGTTGTTGTTAAGTGTTGTCCAGTCAGTTCTGACTCATAGCGTCCCAAATACAACAGAACGAAACACTGCCCAGTTCTGTGCCATCCTCACTATTGCTGCCATGCTTGAGCCCATTGCTGTTGCCACTGTGTCAATCCATCTCACTGGGGGTCGTCCTCTTTTTCGCTGACCCTCCACTTTACCAAGCATGATGTCTTACTCCAGGGACTAGTCTCTCCTGATAATATATCCAAAGTATGAGAGATGAAATCTCACCATCATGGATTCTAAGGAACATTTGGGCTGTACTTCTTCCAACACAGATTTGTTTGTGCTGGAAGTCCACAATACCACTAATATTCTTCTCGAACACCATAACTCAAAAAATTACAGTCTTGGAAACCCTATGGAATAGTTCTACACTGTCTTAGAAACTGTTATAGTGTAAGTATGAGTCAGAATAAACTTAGAGGCAATAGGTGTGGTTTTGGTTTTGAAGGTCAAAATTGAGTTTTCATCAAATATGTATTTCAAGGAATGTAGTGAAAATCCACAAAATGTATAGCAAGCTCTCGGCCCCATGATCCCACCCTTTGATTCCAAGAAGCTGGCAGCCACATTTAACAATATCTACAAAAATCCTCACCACTGGACCAATAAATAACATTCTTATCAATGGAGAAAAGATTGAAGTTGTCAAGGACTTCATTCTTCTTGGATCAACTATCAACACTCCTGGAAGCAGCAGTCAAGAAATCAGACGTTGTATTGCATTAGGCAAATCTGTTCATGTACTGTACCCATTTTTAAATTGTGTTGTCTTTTTTTTGTAGAGGTGTTGTAGTTTCCTATATATTTTAGAAATGAGTCCCTTGTCTGATGCGTTGTTCCAAAAGATCTTTTCCCATTTTTTGGATTCTCTTTTTACTCTTCTGATGAAGCATTTGATGAACTTAAGCTTTTACTTTTTAATATGTTGCAATATCTATTTTGTTTGTGTAGTTTTAAAAATGTTTGGTAGTCTGTGTATTCCCTGAATTCGTGCCCTCACATTTCTCCCTATTTTTTCACTGATGGCCTTCATAATTCTGGGATTCATATTTAGGTCTTTAATCCATGCTGAGTTGGGTTTTGTATAAAGCACGAGGTGAAGGTCTTGTTTCAATCTTTTGCATATTGTTTTCCAGTTCCGCCAGCACCATCTGTTGAAGAGATTATCACCTCCCCATGCAATATATTTAGGTACTTTGTCAAAAATCAGTTGGCTGTATGTGAATGGGTTAATTTCTGGATTCTTGATACTGTTCCATTGATCAATGTATCTTTCATTGTACAAGTACCAAGCTGTTTTGAGCACTGTAGCCATGTAATAAATTTTGAAGTCATGGAGTGAGAGGCCTCCAACCTTATTCTTCTTCTTAAGCAGTGCTTTGCTTATCCTGGGTCTCTTTCCTTTCCATATAAAGTTTGTAATTGTTTTTTCCATCTCGTTGAAGGATGTCGTTGGAATCTGGATTGGAATTGCATTATATGTGTAAATTGCTTTGGGCAGTATTGACGTTTTCACAATGTTAAGTCTTCCTATCCAAGAGCATGGTACATTCTTCCATTTTTGTAGGTCTCTTTTGTCTTCGTGTAGTAGTGTTTTGTACTTTTCTTTGTATAAGTCTTTGTTTCTCTGGTTACATTTATTCCTAGATATTTCATCCTTTGGGTGGCTATTGTAAATGGTATTGCTTTCCTAATGTCCTTTTCAGTGCTGTCATTTTTGGTATAGAGGAATCCAACTGATTTTTGTATGTTGATCTTATATCCTGCCACTTTGCTGAATCTTCCAATGAGGTCTAGTATCAACTTTATTGAGTCTTTGGAGTTTTCTACATCTACAAATAGAGAAAATTTTACTTCCTCTTTGCCAATTTGGACGCCTTTAATTTCCCTGTCTTGACATATAGCTCTTGTTAAAACTTCAAGCACAATATTGAATAGGAGTGTTGACAAAGGGCATCCTTGTGTGGTTCCTGTTTACAGAGGGAAGGCTTTCAGTTTCTCTAAATTTAGAGTAATGTAGGCTGTTGGTTTTTTTGTATATATGCTCTTAATTACGTTGAGGAATTTCCCTTCAATTCCTATTTTGTTGAGTGTTTTTATCAGGAATGAATGTTGGATTTTGTCAAATGCCTTTTCTGCATCAATCGATCGATGTGATCATGTGGTTCCTTTCTTTTTTCTTATTTATATGGTGGACTATGTTGATCATTTTTCTAATGTTGAATCATCCTTGGCATCCCTGGTATGAATCCCACTTGATCATGATGTATTATCTTTTTGATGTGCTGCTGGATTCTGTTGCTAGGATTTTGTTGAGAATCTTTGCATCTATGTTCACAAGGGATATTGGCCTATACTTTTACTTCTTAGTGATATCCTTCCCTGGTTTTGGTATGAGGGTTATGCTTGATTCATAGAATGTATTAGGAAGTTTTCCATCCTCTATATTTTGGAATAATTTGAGTAGAATTGGTGACAGCTCTTCTCTAAATGTTTGGTAGAACTCACCAGTGAAGTATCTGGGCCGGGACTTCTTTTGGTTCAGAGTATTTTGATGACCTGATCAATTTCTTATCTGTTCAGGTTTTCTACTTCACTGTGTGTAAGTTTAGGTAGGTCGTGTTTATCTAAAAATTTATCCATCTCTTCTAAGTTTGCAAATTTGTTGGAGTACAACTTTTCATAGTATTCTGTTATTATCCTTTTGATTTCCTTTGGTTCCTTTGTGACATCGCCCATGTGGTTTCTAATGTGTGTTATTTGTGTCTTCTCCCTCTTTTCTTTTTTGTTAGGTTTGCCAATGACCTGCCAATTTTATTAATCCTTTCAAAGAACCAGCTTCTTGTCCTATTGATTGTTTCTATAATTTTTCTATCTCATTTATTTCTGCTCTAATTATTATTATATCTTTTCTTTTGGTGGCTGTAAGTTCCCTCTGTTGGTCTGTTTCTAATTGTTGTAGCTGCTGTGTTAATGTGTTAATTTGGGTTCTTTCTTCTTTTTGGATATGTGCATTTATTGCAATAAATTTTCCTCTCAGCACTTCTTTCGCCAAGTCTCAAAGATTTTGGTATGTTGTGTTTTCGTTCTCATTTGTTTCTAGGAACTTTGTGAGTCACATTTAATTTTTCTATGACCCAGTTGCTTTTCAGCAAGGTGTTATTCAATTTCCATGTATTTGACTTTATTTCCTTGGTTTTCCTATTGTTAATCTCTAATTTGATAGCATTGTGGTCTGAAAAGATGCTTTGTAGTATTTTGATATTTGTAAATATATGGAGATTTGTTTTGTGGCCTAAGACATGGTCAATTCTGGAGAATGTTCCATGTGCACTGGGAAAGAATGTGTATTGTGTTGTTGTTGGGTTGAATGCTCTGTATACATCTATGAGGTCCAGTTGGCTGATTGTGTTGCTTATTTCTTCCATGTCTTGTCAAGTTTCTTTCTGATTGTTCTATCCATTTTTGAAAGCGGTGTATTAAAATCACCCACTATTATTGTAGATTTATCTATTTCTTTCTTCAAATCTATTAGAGTTTGCTTTATATATTTTGGAGCTCTTTCATTGGGAGCATAGATATTTATAATGGTTATGTCATTGTGTTCAATTGTCCCTTTAATCATGAGATAATGTCCATCTTTTTCTATTATGCTGGTTTTTGCCTTCAAGTTTATTTTATCAGAGATTAGTTCTTTTGTTTTTGATTGCAATTAGCTTGGTATATTTTTTTCCATCCTTTGGCTTTTAATCTGTTTTTTGTCTCTGTGTGTGAGATGTGTCTCTTGCAGACAGCATATTGAAGAATCTTGTTTTCTTATCCATTCTGCCACCCTCCATCTCATAATTGGTGCATTTAATCAGTTTACTTTCAGTTTAATTATCTATAGATATGGATTGATTTCTGCCAGTATGTTTTTTTTTGTTTGTTTGTTTTTGTGGTGTTGCTGCTTTCTTGGTTCTGTGTGTCTTCCTTTGCTGAGTTTATGCTTTTGTATTCTTATCTTGTGAGTTTCCTCATAGTTTTAATGCTTCCATGTTCTTCTTGGATTTTCATTTTCTTGGTATGTTGTGAAGTGTTAATTTTCTTTGAGGTTACCTTATGACTATATCCTGTAGTATACCTGACTTCATACCATCTGGATCTCTGTTCCTATGTGTTTACCTTCTTTTACATTGTAATTATTTTGATTATAGACTGACCTCCCAAATTCTCTGAGTTTGTTCTTATAGTTTTGTTCTGTTCTTGACTCTTCCTTCTGTCGATTTAGTTTTGGGACTTGTTGCCACATATGCCAATCTCTGGTTGTTGTCTGTTCTTATTTGTTTTTAGTCCACAGAACTCCCTTTAGGATGTTTTGTAGTGCAGGGTTGGCTTTGGCAAAATTCCTTAACTTCTGTTTATTCTGGAATATTTTGATTACACTACTGTATTTGATTGATAGCTTTGCTGGATAAAGGATTCTTGCTTGGCAATTTTTTTTCTTTCAGGGTTTTATATATGTCTCCCCGTTACCTTCTTGCCCACATGGTTTCTACTGAGAGATCTGAGCTTAATCTGACTTGCTTGCATTTGTATGTAACACTTATGTTTTTCCTAGCTGCTTTCAGCAGTGTCTTCTTATCTTTGATTTTAGAGAGCTTGATTATGATATGTCTCTGTGATTTTATATTGGGGTCTATCCTTCCTGGGGTTCATTGAGCTTCTTGAATGTTTATCTTTTCACTTTTCAGGATGTTAGAGAATTTTTCTTTCAGCAGTTCTTCAACTATTTCCTCTGGGGACTTGTGTGATTCTTCTTCTTCTGGAATGCTGATAATTCTTAAGCTATTCCTCTTCATGTTGTCCAACATGAATCTTAGACCGTCTTCAGATTTTTAAATCCTTTTTTTCTGTTTGCTCTTCTATCTTAGTGGTATTCAGAGATTTGTCTTCCAGTTCACTGGTTCTGCCTTCCATCTCTTCTATTCTACTCCTTTGCCCTTTCAGAGTATTGTCTATTTCTGATATTATATTATTGATCGTTTGGACCACTTTCTGTAGGTTTTGAATAGTTTCCAATGTTGTATCTGTCTTATTTGATTGTTCCTGTAGCACCTTCCTGACGTCTTCCTTATTTTTCTCAACTCCATTGTAAAGTGTTTTGAAACATTTTATAATCATTTTTCTGAATTCCTTCTCAGGCATTTCCTTCCAGAATGGAGTCCAGGTATATCTCTAGGTCATTTGTCTCAGAAATTTTATCCTTTTTCTGGACATGTGCTGATATGGTCATCTGATTTTGCTTCTTAGACATGTTTAGTGTTTAATCTATGGCCTTAATACTTAATTGAGTGTGTGTTTTGGAATTTTTGCGCTTTCTGATTGCTTCCAGGTAGATGTGATCAGGATGTGGGCTTCCCTTTTCACTCTTCTTATTGCTTAACTCAGAGTAACTTTCACAGGTGTTGTCTGTCTCCCTGGTATATGGCAGTTGGTATTGGTTCTTGCCTGGATTTTTGGCCTGTTTTGTTTTTAAATTCTCTTTCTCTCTACACACCTCTTGTTCTGGCCTTTTCCATATTAAAATAAAACAGTTCAGAGCTGCTCTTGGGCTGAGAGTATATGTGCTCACATGCATGGCAGAAGAACCCACCAGTGGTGTAGGTTGGGGGTGTCCACTCACTCAGGCACTCCCTCTAGTCCCCAGAATGGAGGTGCACAAAAAGTAGGGGGCCATTGAACAGATACCAAAAAAAAAAAAAAAGATAATCAGAACAAAGCAAAACTGACAAAGTGTATTGTCTTGTCCATCTTTGCTCTGAGGTTCCCACAGCATTTTTCCGTGGTGTGTCTGCTCCCCCACTTAGTCTTGCTGTTTTGTCTCACCCAAGTTGTTGGTTTCAGGCTGTCGAGCCCGGCAGATTCAAAAGCACATGATTTCTTACTTTTGCTACAAGTTCCACTACCTATAAGCCTTCAAACTCTTTAAATATTTCTACCTGTGTGCTTCCAAGTTTTGGAGCTCTGCCTTCAATCTGCTTTTCCTGGTATTCTGTGGTATTGCTGATGGTAAACCTCACTGCACTTCCACCCTAGCCACCATCAAGCCCTGCCTGCACAAGGTGAAATGGAGCTTTGCAGTGAAACGGTTCCCCACCCTTGCTATACAGGATCACCTATAAGTTGAAACTGACTCGATGGCACACAACCACCACTACCACCACCACCACAGTAGTTACAATGCAATAGGAATTAGAGACCAATTGTTCTGGCTTTTTTTCATCATCAGCATGAACTAACATTCCCAAAGGACAGTGGTGTTTCTGCTGGTATCCTTCAGTCTCCATCTGGTGTACAGGTTCAGCACAAGGCTACAGATTGCCTCCTGTGTGGGAACATGGTGTAGAGGATCACAAAGGCTTTCAGAACAGATCTGGGCTCTGCTCCAGCTCAGCTTCTTATTAGCAGAATGTCTTTGCTGAAAGGCTCATTTTCTTTCTTTGTAAACATCCCACCTTGCAAGTTGCTTTGAGGATGAGTGTACATAAATCTTAAGTCTTGGTGTTTCTTTTGTGGTAAGCAGGATAATAGCCCTCTAAAGATGTCCAGAGTTCCTCTCTCATACTTCAGAAATATGGTCAGGAGGGGACCAGTCGCTGGAGAAGGATATCATATTTGGTAAGGTGGAGGATAAGAGAAAAAGAGGAAGACCCCCAGTGAGATGGATAGGCAAAGTGGCAGCATCAATGGACTTAAGCGTGGCAACAATTGTGAGGTTGGCCCAGGACCAGGCAGTGTTTTGTTCTGTTGTGCATAAGGTCGCTATAAGTTGGTACCAACTCGATGGCACCTAACAACAACAACAAAGATTTTTCAAATCTCTACATGGTACAGTTTGTGGCACCATGGAAGAGAAGACTTCTGTAAAGATTGTGACCAGGAAAACCCCATGGAACAGCTCTACTCTGTAATACGTGGGGCCTCCATGAGTTGGGGTCATCTAGGTGACAACTAGTAACAATAAAACATGCTTTAATGAAATTTCTCAAATCTGTGAACGTGGTGTTACCCGGCAATGGTTGAATTAAGTTGCGGTTGGAATTCAGGTTACTAACCAGCTGACCTGGAGATGAGATTATTTAGAATTATGCAGGTGAACCCAATGTAATCACAAACCAAAAGCCAAACCCACCGTCATCAGATCAATTCTAGTTTATATAACACTATAGGACACAGTAGGCTTTCTCAGTCTGTAAACTTTAGAGAAGCAGGCTGCTACATCTTTCTTCTGGGAGTCCCTAGTGGGTTCAAATCACCAACCTTTCAGTTAGTAGTCAAGTGCTGTAACCACTGTGCCACCAGGGATCCTTTATGTCATCGCAAGTGTCCTTGTAAGTGGAAGAAGGAGGCCAGAGAAATGACTGTGAGGAAGATGAAAGAATAAGACCATGAACCAAGAAATGTGGGTACCTTCTAGAACCTGGAGAATGCAAAACCACCAATTCTTTCCTGGAGCTTTCAGACACTTTGAATTTAGCCCAGTGAGATCCATTTCAGACTTCTGGTGTTTTGAACTGTAAGAAAATAAATCTGTGTTGGTTTGTTATAACAGCAATATAAAGCTAACAGACTTCTCATTTGAACATTGTTCTTTAAACCAATTTTAACGAACACAGAGCTTTTTGAGGGCACACCTAGTGATGGCAGTCTTTGGCAGAACATCTGCCCTAACATAAACAGATCCAAGCTAGAAGGCTGTCTAACCCAGGTTAGAGTTGGGTGAAAATAACAGTTTGGGGAACTCAAGTGCCCTCTGATTTGTTCTCTTGCCGGACAGTGAGATTTTAGTTAAAGCCGCAGTCTTCACAGAAAGCATTGCCCTCTTGCAAGATATCAGACACTATTTGCCAGGAAAAGGTTGAGGGAGAGGCCACAGTAGGGTTCTAATGGTGGTAGCAAACTGTTTGTGGTCCTGGCTCCTTGCAACATTTGCCATCCTGTTTGATGCAATCCTTTGATGCTGTGTGAACGGCATTGCGGCAGGAGTGGGTGCCTCCATCTGACCCACTTCCTTTACTTGAACACAGGTATGGCTGTCTGCATGCTTAGTAACTGTAGATTCATTAAGTTGCATACAATTCTTAGGATGCAATACTAGCAACGAGTTTATGCGTGAACAGGAGAAAAAACAAGAGTGAGGCTGGGACTGCTTTGGACACATACATACCCAGAGGCTGCATTTGAACCCACAGGGAGTTGTCACTCACTGTCCGTTTCTTTTACTGACTCTGACGCAGACACTCTGACTGTTGTCAAGAGGAACAGAAGCAAATTTCTTTCTGGTTTAGCCAAGTAAAGAAGCAATTCCTTTTTCTGGAACAAGTCATAGATGTGTAGAAAGGGCTCATACTTTAACATCTTCCTTTTCTATTTTTAAAAATAAATGAGCCAAGGTTGGCTCCAGGCAAAGTGGAAGTATTTTATCTATTTACTGAGTACTTTCTAACTTGTGTGTTGGCGGGGGATGGGTAGGG
>NW_006408540.1:21272229-21273405 GCF_000296735.1 Chrysochloris asiatica | reverse complement strand
GAGATGGAAATTAATGGACAGAAACAGTAGTGTGTGCTTAGCAATTGTTAGGCAAAATTGTCAATAAAAACTAAAAATCTTTCCAAATAAAAATGATGACAACATTGTAAATTTTAGTAGTAGTTGTATTTGTCTTGTTCTGTGTTTGAGAGGAAGAGAAAATATAATTTCTCCATTAAAATCATATATTTTTAATATCTATTTTGTACCTTCCTTTCTGGAGTCCTGGTGTGGTGCTGCAGAATCAGCAGTGGATTGCTAACTGCAAGGTAGGCAGTTCAAACCCAGCAGCTGCTCCTTGAAAACACTACTTAGGGTCGCTATGAGTTGGCCCTGACTTAAAGGCCCTGAACAACAACAACTTTTCCTTCTATATTCAGAATTAATTTTTGAAAATCAATAATGGCTGTGGAATTTTATTGAACATATTTTCTACTTCCATTGAGATAATATAGTTTAAAGATTTTATCCACTAGATATGATAAATAATTGAATATGAAATTTAAAAACTATGTCATTAAAAATGGTCATGGAAAAATTACTCTCAAAGAAATTATGACAAAATTGTGGCACAGAAACTCAGGGCATTGATAGCTCCTTTACTTGGGTCAACCTAAATCTGTTTTGTTGTTGTTGTTAGGTGCCGTTGAGTCGGTTCCGACCCATAGCGACCCTGCACAGGGTTTCTGAGGCTGTATATCTTCATGGGAGCAGAAAGCCTCATCTTTCTCCTGCAAAACTGCTGGTAGTTTCGAACTGCTGACCTTGAGATTAGCAACCCGATTCGTAACCACTAAAAAAAAATCTGTTTTAGGAAGAGCTTTAGCAGGTCTGTGAGTGTTGCACTCCCTACATCCCTTTCAATCCTTGAAATAAGTCTCATAGAATGGTTGAAAGTTATGCAAATGGAAGCTCATTATTCCATTCAGACATACTGTCATCAAAAAAGATTATGGACTTCTTTGATATGAAAAAAACTGCATATGTTGCTTTTGGGGACTGTTTATGGGGCAGTGTTCCCTGATGGAAAATTCTAGTTGAGCACTTGGTTACCTAGAATTGTGTTTTTAAAGTGGTTACGAATTGGGCTGCGTACCGCAAGGTCAGCAGTTCAAAATTCCCAGCTGTTCGCGGGAGAAAGATGAGGCTTTCTGCTCCTGTAAAGATTTACAGCCT
>NW_006408540.1:21257727-21271490 GCF_000296735.1 Chrysochloris asiatica | reverse complement strand
GGGGGGGGTAGGGCAGGAGCTCATAACAGGCCCAGTGCAAGGCCCTCTCATGTGTCTTGAATGTTGCCTTCATCCCTGATCACCCAGACTTCACATATTGGAAACCTCCCTTCTTCACTAGCTCTGTGGTTTGCTTCCAGGCTGCACATGGGACGAACCTTGGCTCTTCCTGCTCTTTACTTCATTGCTGACTCAAAAGTCAGGCACAATTCCAGAAGAAGACTTACTGTTGTTGTTGTTAAGTGTCATTGATTTGGTTACGACTCATAGTCACCCAGTAGAGGGTTTCCAAGGACCATCTGGTGGGTTTGAACTACTGACCTGGTAGTTCATAGTCCAGTAGTGATCTTACAGCACCACACTAGAAATCCACAGAGCAAAGATTAAGTCTACCTAACTCCTGGGTTAATGTGCTGGACTGCAAAGTTGGTTTGAACTGCAAGGTCGGCGGTTCAAGTTTACCAGCTGTTCCTCGGAAACCCTATACAGGGTCACTATGGGTTGGAACTGACTTGATGGCACTTAATAACAACCACATGCTGATGGGACCCATCCCACAAGTCTTCAGAATACCTATTGTTATGTACTGCGAAGTATGAGTATTCCTGAACACTTGATTGTGCTTGTGAGGGATCTGTACATGGATGAAGAGGCAGTTATCTGAACAGAACATGGGAACCCTGAATGGTTTAAATTAGGAAAGGTGTGTGACAGGGTTGTATTCTTTCACCATACTTATTCAACCGTATGCTAATCATATAATCTGAGAAGCTGGGTTATATGAAGAAAAGCGTGGCACCAGGATTGGAGGAAGACTCATTAACAACTTGCAATATGCAGATAATACAACCTTGCTTGCTGAAAGTGAAGAGGACTTAAAACAGTTACTAATGAAGATCAAAGAGCACTGTGTTCGGTATGGATTACATCTCAATGTAAAGAAAGCAAAAATCCTCACCACTGGACCAATAAACAACATTCTTATCAATGGAGAAACGATTGAAGTTGTCAAGGACTTCATTCTTCTTGGATCATGTATCAACAGTCAAGGAAACAGCAGTCAAGAAATCAAACGACATACTGCATTAGGCAAATCTGCTGGACAAGACCTTTTTAGGGTGTAGAAGATTTGATGCTTTTGAGTTATGGTGTTGGAGGAGAATATTGAAAGTATCATGGGCTGCCCATAGAACCAATAGATCCGTTTTGGAAGAAGTGCAGCCAGAGTGCTCCTTGGAGGCCAAGATGGTCAAACTTCGTCTCTCATACTTTGGACATATTGTCAGGAGGGACCAGTCACTGGAGAAGGATATCATGTTTGGTAAGGTGGAGGGTCAGAGAAAGAGAGGAAGATCCCCAATGACATGGATTGGCCAAGTGGCAGCATTGATGGACTCAAATATGGCAACAATAGTGAGTTAGGCCCAGGATCGGGCAGTGTTTCGTTCTGCTGTACATACGGTCGCTATGAGTCGATATTGACTTGATGGCACCTAACAACAACAACAATGTATTGAGTTGTGTCCCTCACTAAGTATCTGTTGGAGTTCTAGCCCCTTTACCTTTAGATGCAATCCTGTTTGGAAATAGCGCTTTCTTTGTTATTATAACCATTTGAATCTTTCTTTGTTATTATAACCATTTGTTATGCTAATTAGACCATGCTGAGTAAGGGAGTTCTAAATCAAATCACTTATGAGTTATACAGATAAAAAGAGTTGATTGGACACAGACACAAGCACACATGGAAGCAGGCAGACCTCAGGTGGAGATCATCTACAAGAGACGGTGCCAAGGAACACCTGAAACTAACACGAAAGAATCAACAAGACCAAGGCTTTTAGTCATTTGAACTTTTAGCCTCCAAAACTTTGAGAGATAAATTTATATCCTTTAAAGCCACCTACTTGCGATATTTTTATTACTATATTGTTGTTGTTGATTGCTGTTGAATTGGTTCAGACTCTTGTACTCACCAAGGGCTACAAATAGCAATAATTTCATTTGCTCTGTTAAAATGAGGAGATGGGGAGCAGGAGACAGTCTAGTATTTATGATAAGAAACACTATTAACATAACGGAACGAATTCAGTTGCAATCTAAATACAGGTACATTTGAGGGTTCTTTGAGCTTTGCCAAAAGGGAAACTGTAGATCATTCTGTGTCTTTTACTTGGTGCATTGCCAAACCAGTGAAAAATGAAATTGGGAAGTTCCAATTAGGCAGTTCTTTTTTGATGCATGATGTTGCAAAAAAAAGTGTCCTGGTTTGAATTCTGTTTCACGGACTATCTTTCATCTTGTTTTCTGGGTCAAGAGAATCATCAGCTAAGGTCACTTGGAAATTTTATGTCTGAGCAGATATTTCCAATTAGATAATGAGTTTTTGTAACTGTATCTGTATTTGACCCAGGTCTTATGGAGATGGGAGACTATTGATTGGCTTGTTGAGCCAAATTTTGCATTAAAATAAATGACTTGGGTAATTCGTACATTTTAGTACCTTCTTCCTTAAATTAAAAGCATATGATAAAAGCAAGAGTGGCCCAAGGGTCTTAGAGTGCAATTAAAGCACTTCTCTTTTTAGTAGAAAGAATTTATACAACCTGTAAACTCTATGAAATTGAACTATTAGAAAATAAAGGAAGAAAGTCAAACTGTTATTTGTAGAGTTTCAAGTAAGCTCATGGTTCTCACTAAACTTTTTAAAGAATTTAATTAGCTAGTCTGTGTTCCCAAAGAATATGCCAAGTGACCCCATACAGTTTCAGCTTAAGGAAAATCTAGTCACAACAGAATTCCGCACGTACCTCTTCTGCAGAATCTCCTAACATCAGCTTTCTTTATTTGCTCTGTTAAAGGCGGGTGAGGGGGTAGAAGACAGTCTATTGGTTATAATAAGTAGAAAGATTCAAATGGTTAAGACATTCCCAATGATCAAATAAATTAATCAATTTGCTTTTTGAATGTAATTCAGAAGACTACCCTTCTGTCAGTTTGTCATGTTGGAAACTATGTCACTGGTGTTTCAAATTCTAGCAGATTCTGTCTCTTGCATTGAATTGTGCCCACTCAAAGTACGTATCAGTTTGCCTGGATCATGATTCTCAAGGGCTTAGCAGTTATATAATGATGTAATGTGGCAGTTACGTGATGATCCCCCATGATGGGATCTGATGTGCTAAGACAATAACAGGACTAAGGGTGGACTGCAATACCCTTAATTCCATCACAACGCTGATCCAATGTAAGAGAGTTTCCCAGGGGTGTGGAATGCAACACCTTTTGTCTTTTATTGTTGTTAAGTTCCATCAAGTCGGTTCTGACTTATAATGACCCTATCCAAAACAGAATAAAACACTGCCTGGTCCCGGGCCATCCTCACAATTTTTGCTAGTTTTGAGTCCATTGCTGCTGCCACTCTGCTAGTCCATCTCACTGGGGGCCTTTCTCAGGCCTTCTTCTTTTTTGCTGACTTTACCAAGCATGATGTCCTTCTCCAGGGACTGGTCCCTGCTGACAATATTTCCAAAGTATGAGAAATGAAGTCTGACCATCTTGGATTCTAAAGAGCATTCTGGCTGTACTTCTTTGAAGAACACAGATTTACTTATTTTCTGGAAGTCCATGATACTCTCAATATTCTTCTCCAACATGATTCAAGCAAAATGAAATTCTTTTACAACTTCAATCTTTCCTCCATTTATCATGATGTTATTTATTGGTCCAGTGGTGATGATTTTCATATTCTTGACATTGAGGTGGGGTATGTCCTTTGGATATGGGGTCCCTGTTCTGTGAAGCTCCTAGATTAATGCTAAGACACATGGAGTTCTCCAAGGAATGCTGGCCCTACAGATACTGAAAGTAGACAAGGACCTTTCCCCCAGAGCCAGCTCTCTGAATTTAAACTTATAACATCCTAAACTGTGAAAACGAAGTTGTCAAAGACATTGTTTTGTTTGGCTCCATCATCAACACTCATGGAAGCAACAGTCAACAAATCAAATTATATATTCCATTAGGCAAATCTGCTGCACAAGACCTCTTTTAAAGTATTCAAGATCAAAGATGTCAGTTTGAGGACTAAAGTGTGACTGATCCAAGCTTGGTATTTTCAATTGCTTCATAAGTACGTGCAGGTTGGACAATGAATAAGGAAGCCCATAGAAGAATTGATGCATTTGAGTTGTGGTGTTGGGGAAAATGATTAAAAGTACCAGAGGCTGCCATAAGAACAAACAATCTGTATCCTAGGAAGAAGTTTAGCCAGAGTGCTCATTAGATGCCAAGATGAGCAGACTTCATCTCTCATACTTTGGACATATTATTAGGAGTCCCTGGAGAATGACATCATGCTTGGTAAAGTTAAAAGAACAAACAAATCTGTTGTACATAGGGTCATTATAAGTTGGAAACAACTCAATGGCACCTAACAACAATAACAGGCTATTAGCCAAGTGAGAATTATTCTATTCTCTAATATGGGGTCTGGAATCCCCGGGTGGTGCAAATGGTGAATGCAATATGTCATATGATTTTTTTTAACTGCTAGTTCCATGAGTGTTGATTGTGGATTCAAGCAAAATGAAGTTTTTGACAACTTCAATCTTTTACCCATTTGTTGTTATTGTCAAATACCATCGAGTCGGTTCTGATTCGTAGCAACCTTAACGACCCTGTGTAGGGTTTTCAAGAAGCAGCTGGTGAGTTTCTACCACCAACCTTGTGGTTCAAACCGTCCTTGCACTCCAGTGCTTTATCCCACAGTGCCACACCAGGACCCCATTTATCATGATGTTATTTATTGGTCCAGTTGTGAGTATTTTTGTTTTCTTGAGATGTAAACCATACCGAAGGCTGTAGTTTTTTTTAATCTTTAGTATTTTATGTCCTCTTTGCTTTAGCTAGTAAGGTTGTATCATCTGTACATCATAAGTTGTTAACGAGTTTCCCTGCAATCCTGATTCCACATTCTTCTTCATATAATCCATTTTCTTAGATTATTTGCTCAGCAAGCAGATTTGAACAACTATAGTGAAAGCATACAACTCTGGCACACACCTTTCCTGATTTTAAATCATTCTGCGTCTCCTTTTTCTGTTCTACTACTATCTCTTGGTCTATGTACAGGTTCTTTATGAACACAATTAAGTGTTCTGGAATATTAATTCTTTGCAATAATATCCCTAGTTCCATGTCCTCATCTGAATATGGCTTGAATTGCTGGCAGTTCTCTGTCGATGTTGCAGCCATTTTGAAGTATCTTCAGCAAAATTTTAATTACTTGTGATATAATAATATTGTTCAATGATTTCCTCATTCCATTGGGTCATCTCTCTTGAAATGAGTACAAATATGATCTATTCCAATAGGTTAGCCAGGTAGCAGCCTTCCAAATTTCTTGGCATAGATGAATGAGTGCCTCCAGTGCATCATCAGTTTGTTGAAATATTTCAGTGTGTATTCTGTCAATTTCTGGAGCTGAGTTGTTTGCCAATGCCTTCTGTGCAGCTTAGATGTCTTACTTCAGTAGCACTGGTTCATGATCATATGATACCTCTAGAAATGGATGAACATTGACCATATCTTTTTGGTACAGTGACTCTGTGTATACTTTCCATCTTATTTTGATGCTTACTGCATCATTCAATATTTTGTCCATAAAATTCTTCAGTGTTGCAAGTCGAGGCTCAAATAAAACATTTTTTTAAATTATTTTTTTAGTTCTTTCAGCTTGAGAAATGCTGAATGTGTTCTCTTTTGGGTTTCAGATTCTAGGTCTCTGAATATTTCATTATAATACTTGACTTTGTCTTCTGGAGCTACTTTTTGAAAGTTTCTGTTCATCTCTTTTATGTTTTCATTTCTTCCATTAGCTTTAGCTTCTCTACATTCAAGAGCAAGTTTCAGAGTCTCTTCTGACATTTACTTGAGTCTTTTCTTTCCTTTCTTTTATTTTAATGACCTTCTGCTTTCTTCCTGTACGATGTTCTTGATGTCATCCCATAGTCTTCTGGTCTTAGATCATTAGCATCAAATCCATTCTTGAAATGAGTTCTAAATTCAGTTCAGATATTTTCAAGGTCATATTTTGGTCATATTTTGCAGTGAATGTAAATGGACTAACTGCATTCATCAAAAGGCAGAGAGTGGTAGACTATATGAAAAGCAAACAAACAAAACTCCAACTATATGCTGCTTACAAGGGACACTCTTTAGGCTCCAAAATGTAAATAGAGTGAAAGTGAAAGGAAGAGAAAATATATTTGATGCAAATAGTAACTGAAGGAGAGCTGGGGTGGCAATATTAGTATCAGGCAAAGTAGACTTTAGAAGAGATCAAGATGGCCATTTCATAGTGATAAAGAGTGAATGAATCCAGAAGATTTAACAATCATAAATACATGTGCACCTAACATTGTAACATCTAAATTGAAGTGATAAATAGATAACAATACAATAATAGTTGGAGACTTCAATACATCACTTTCAGTATAGGGAAGAACATTTAGAAAGGTTATCAACATGGAAACAGAGGACCTGATTGGCACTATAGTCTGAGCTGTACTCAACAGACAGATGTAGAACGGTGTGTCCAACAACTGCACTATATGCATTCTGCTCCAGTGCACACGGATCATTCTCCAGAATACACCACTTGTTAGGTCATAAAGCAAATCTTAATACATTTTAAAAGATGAAAAGTATTCAAAGTATATTTTCTGACCACAATGGAGTAAAGCTAGAAATCAATAGTAGGAGAAGAAACTCCTGGAAAATATGCAAACATATGTTAACTAAACATCACATTATTTTGACCAATGGATCAAGGAAGAAATCAAAAGAAAAATTTTAAATTTCTTAGAGCCTAGTGGAAATGAAGGCACAACATACTAAAACTTATGGGATGCAGCAAAGGCAGGACTCAGAGGGGAACTTACAGTAATAAGTGCCTGTGTGTAAAAAGAAGAAAAATCTCAAATTAACAGTCTAAGTTGACAACTCCAGAAGCTAGAAAGAGAACAGCAAGTTAAGCCTAAGTCTACCAGAAGAGAGGAAACAACGAAGATCAGTACAGAAACAAATAAAATTGAAAACAGAAAAACAAAAGAATCGATAAAACCAGAAATTAGTTCTTTAAGAATATTAAGCAAAATTGACAAATGTTTGTCTAGACTGACTCCCCAAAAAGAGATACAAATAATCAAAATAAGAAACAAAAGAAGGTGCATTCTAACTGACCTGACAGAAACAAAGAGCATTACAATAGAATATTAGAAACAACTGTGTGGCAGGCTACTGGATACCCAGAAGAAATGGCCAAAGTCTTAGACTTATAAAACCTACCCAAACTGACTCCAGAGGAAATAGAAAGTCTCAACATACCCATAGCAAGTGAAGAGATCAAATCAGTGATCAAAAAACCTCCCAACACCAACAACAAAATATTGGACCAGCTGGTTTCACTGGGGTATTCTACCAAACATTCAGAGAAGAATTAGCATCACTATTGTTTATACTTTTCCTAAAAATAGAGTATGAAAGAATGCTCCTTAATTCATTCTATAAGGCAAACATAACCATGATACTCAAAACCAGACAAAGACACCATAAGAGAAGAGAATAGGCCAATGTTTCTTATAAATATAGATGCAAAAATCTTCAACACCAAACAAAAGTAGACAAAATAGATGGGTGGGACATACTAAAATTAAAAACTTATGTGCATCAAAAGACTTCACTAGAAGAGTAAAAAGGGAACCCACAGAATGGGAAAAGTCTTTTACAATGACACAGCAGACACGAGACTCATTTCTAAAATATATAGGAAACTATAACACCTCTATAAGAAAAAGACAAATAACCCAATTAAAAAATGGGCACAGGACAAGAACAGATACTTCACCAAGGAAGAGATTCAGGCAGCCAACAAGCATGTGAAGAAATGTTCACATCACTAGCCATTAGAGAGATGCAAATCAAAACAAAAATGAGATATCATCTCACACCAGCAATAACAGCAAAGATCAAAAAAGTAGAGAACAATAAATGCTGGTGAGGATGCAAAGAGACTGGGACATTCCTACATTGTTGGTGGGATTGCAACATGGTCCAACCTCTCTGGAGAGCAATATGATGAAAGGAGATGGGGATAAGACTCTTGTGGTACAATAGTGATTGATTGCCATCAGGACTGACTATATGGGTAGGAAATATAGAGGTAGATGTTTTTTGACAAAAGGAAAGGAGTGATTGATTTTGCAGCCCAGGAGTGGAGATCCCTGGGACCATCAGGTGAGAAGAATGGAGAGCAGGACCCTACCCAGAGAGGCAGTGACGCCAGGGATGGAGACAGAGACGATGACGTGGACAGATGGAGCAACTGGGGATACTAGACTCAGGGAGGGAGAAGGGCTGTGTGCTGGTGGCCGGGGGTGGGGGGTGGGCCTGTGTGGTGTACCTTTTGGTTATTTGATAATGCATGTAGGAGAAGGTAATCATTGCAATGAAATGAAATACAATAGGATGAGTGTAAAGCTGATGTTGTCCCATGTAAACCTCACAATAAAAACTTAAAAAAATAAAAATAAAATAATGATGTACGCACAACCCTGGAAAAACAGAGCTCTGGGATACATGGATTGAGACATGATTTGAATGGGTAAAAAGGAGAAAATAATGTTAAGATGCTTGGCTGTCTTTTGAATCTTGGTTTCCCTTGCATACCATTGTAAAATAGATACTTCAGGGGAGACAAAGGAATAGTCAGAAATATCATCATAGAAAGCTTGTAAGTCTGTCTTCTGCCTATAACTGATTGGAATACCTAAAATGGGGCTACAACTTGCCCAGTGAAGGAGACTTCCTGCGGAGCCTCTGCATTGCATAACACCATAGGTGGAATCCTGAACCCCATCTAGAATCTTCTGAGGTGGGAAATATCCACTTGAAAGGACAAGCAGACCAGCCTGGAGTGGCTAGAAGAACAGAAGATATTTCCTGAAAGAAAGACTGACAGGAAAAATAAAAAACAATAATGGCAGTCCGACTGAGTATTGCAAGAACAAGCTAGTTGTTCGCCTAGGAGACATCAAGGCAAGTGGTTAGATCCCCTCATTGCAAACCCCCTTCCAAGACTAAGACTCAGGGTGAATACATGAGCAGACATGTGCTCTGACTGATGACCATGATGGTCACCTAGAAGGGGAAGTGAGGGAAAAACAACACTGAACCTGTGAGCTAAGTCCTACCACATTCGATAGACTCCTGTGAACCTGGGTGGAGACCTGGTTAGCCAGCAGTATGGCAAGACCTGGGGACTCCTGGGCTCAGAGTCAGTGACATAGCCACAGAGAACTAGAGTGGAGAGTGAAGCGTCCAGCTTCTAAGAAGTGAAGGCATATGCACAAGAACACCCACACTTGCAGATAATATTCATTTGACCTGGTTTCAATGTCTGGATGATCAGAACTCAACTAGAAGAAGGAAGAAGAAGAAAAAAGAGTAATCTGATACAATTTGATGAACTTGACCTACACATATGGATGCAGTAGCTCAAAAGAGTGAGGACCATTCCCACCCTCTCGATACACAGGGTAGACAGGGATGGACAGCTTGCACATTGGCTACCCCAAATGGTTGGGCTACAAAGGCAAGAAGTGACTGGCTCACAAGCTTTCAAGAGAGAGCCTAGATCCAGAGGGTGCAGAGGAAAAGTAGAATCTCCACTGAATTGTATCCAATCTGTCTGGTGGGGCTGATGAAAGGAGATGGGGATAGGACTCTTGTGGTACAATAGTGAATAAATGCTGTCAGGACTGACTGTGAGGGTTGGAAATGTAAAGGTAGACATTTTGTAGCAAAAGGAGAGGAGTGGTTGACTTTGCAATCCAGGAGCGGAGTTCCTTGGGACCATCAAGGGACAGGAGCGGAGTGCAGGACCCTACCCAGAGAAACAGTGATGCCAGAGAAGGAGGCAGAGACTATGACGTGGAGAAATGGATCATCTGGGAACTGTAGACCCAGAGAGGGAGTGAGGCTCTATGCTGATGACTAGGGGGCAGGTTTGTGGGGTATACACTTTGGTTGTTTGTTGATGCATGGAGGGGATTGTAATCACGGCAAAGAAACGATATATGATAGAATGAATGTAAAGCTAATGTTCTCCCATGTAAACTATCACATAATTCACAATAAAACATTAAAAAGAAAAAAAAAAATCTTCAACAAAATACTTGCAAACAGTATCCAGCGGCATATAAAAAGAGTCATACATGATGACCAAGTGGAATTTATTCCAGGAATTCAGTGTTGATTAAACATTACGAAGTCAATACACCTCATCAATGTTGTTGTTAAGTGATGTTGAGTTGGTTCCGACTCATAGTGATCCTGTATAAAGATTCTGAGGAGTGGTTAGTGAGTTTAAACTGCCACCCTTGTGGTTCAAACTGTTCTTGTGGTCCAGTGCTTATCCTTACAGCATCACACCAAGACTCTTACCACATCAATAGAGCAAACGGTCATCTCTATGAATGCAAAAAAAGCATTTGATGAAATCCACCACCCTTTCTCGAGGAAAGCCCTAAAGAAGATTGGAATAGAAGAGAAACTCCTCTATATGATTCAGTCATATATGAAAAATCAATAGCCAGATTTATACTTAATGGAGAAAGATTTCCCCTGAAATCAGGAATAAGACAAGGGCGCTCGGTCTCACCACTTCTATTCAAATTGTATTAGAAGTCATAGTTAGATCAATAAAACAAACAAATGTAAAAGAGAAATAAATGTACATAGATTGGAAAGGAAGAAGCAAAAGTATCTCTGCTATTATTGTTGTTATGTGCCTTCGAATCAATACCAATTCACAGTGACCCTGTATAGGGTTTCCAAGGAGTGACTGGTGAGCTTGAACAACTATTCTTGTGGTTCAAACTGGCCTTACAATCCAGTGCATTAACCCCACAGTGCCATACCAGGACTCAAAAGTATCTCTATCCACAGATAATATGATTCTCTCTATATAGAAAAATCCCTAAGAGCCTACAAGAAAATTTTAGATTCTTAATAGTAAAGTTGCAGGATAGAAGGTCGACAAACATAATTCCATTAAGTTTCTACACAACACCAATAAGAAATCTAAAAGGTAAATTAGAGAAACAATTCAATCATAACATCATGTAATTGAATAAAATATCTACCAATAAATATAATCAGGGGCCTGAGGACTTATACAGTGAAAACTTTAAAACATTGCTGAAAAAGATTAAAGAAGACTTAAATAAATGGAAAGATGCCTGTGTTCATGGATTGGAAAACTTAAAATGTCAAGACTACTAAAAACAATCTATAGATTCAATGCAACTGGATTAAAATTCCAATAGCCTTCATTTACAGAAATAGGAAAACCAAGCTTCAATTTCACATGTAATGGCAAGAGTCCTCAAATAGCTAAAGCAAAGTTAAAAAGAGAAAAACAAAGTAGGAGGACTCATACTTCCTGATTTAAAACCAAGCTGGTACTGGTACTGGTACAGCAATAGATGCATAGATCAATGGAATACAATTGAGAACCCAGAAATAAATCCACATATCTACAGTCAACTGATAGGGAAAGAAGAATCTCATCAGTAAATGATACTGGAAAAATTGTATTTCCACATGTATAAAAATGAAACAAGACCCATGTCTCACCATACACAAAACCAAATTCACAATGGATTAAGGACTTCCATGTGCAAACTAAAATCATAAAATTCTTACAAGAAAATGCTAGAGAAATATTGTCAGACCTAGCATTTAATAATGGATTAGCTAATATCATAACTAAAGCACAAACTGTAAAAGACGAAGTAAATGCATGGGATCTCAAAAAATAATTAGAAAGTTTTGTTCATCAAAATACTTTGTCAAAACAGTGAAAAGACAAGCTACTGACTGAGAGAATAACTTTGAAAACTACATATGTGACAAAAACTTAATCAAAATATATAAAAAACTTAACAACAAATAGACAACCCAATCATAAAATGCTCCATAAACTTGAATAGATATTTCACCAAACAGGATATTCAAATGGTCACAAAATACATGAAAAGATGCTTAATGTTATTATCCATCAGAGAGCTGCAATCAAAATTACAACAAGATACCATTTCACTCCCACTAGGATAGCTAGGGAGTCCTGATGTGGTGCTGTGGGTTAATGCGTCAGACTGCAAAGCCATTTGAACTGCAAGGTTGGTGATTCAAGCTCACCAGCTGCTCCTCGGAAACCCTATACAGGATCACTATGGGTTGGAATGGACTCGACGGCACTTCACAACAACAACAACAACAACAACAACAGGATAGCTAGAGTCCTGGTGTGGTGTTGTCAGATGGATAAGCACCGACTGTTAACCACAAGCCACTTGTCGCTCCTTGGAAACCCTATACAGACTTGCTATGATTGTGACTCGACTTGACGGCCCTTAACCACAACAGGATGGCTAAGATAAAAAACATACAAACAAACAAAACCCAGAAAATATCAAATGTTGGTGAGGATGTGGTGAAATTGTAGATGTGAAACCCCTATTTATTGCTGGCGGGAATGCAAAATGTTACGGCCATTGTGGAAAATAGTGTGGCAGTTCCTCAAAATAACAAAAAACTAAAAACAGATATCCCATTTGTGATGGTTGTTAAGTGCTGTGGAGTTGGTTCCAACTCATAGCAACCTTGTAGAGGTTTTCTGAGGAACAGTTGGTGAGTTGAAATCAACCCACTACAACTGGTCCACATACAGCAGTATCCTTGCCTTTCACAAGTCAGGTGTGCAATTTCATGAGCCCTATTTCGTTGATTTGCCTGATTGGTACACCCTCAGGAGGCCCTCCCTGGAGGCCCAAAGTTGACTCTTTGCTTCTTCACTGTGCTTCTTTTGCATTTTGGGCAAACTCTGTCATTGTATTTATCTAAAGGGTCTTCTTGGTGCCTGACATTGCGTTGTTGTTGTTGTTAAGTGCAGTCGAATCAGTTCCAACCCATAGCGACCCTGTATAGGGTTTCCAAGGAGCAGCTGGTGAGCTTGAATTGCCAGCCTGCAGTTCAAATGGTTTTGCAGTCTGGCACGTTAACCCACAGAGCTACACCAAGTGTTCAATAAAGCACTAGTGAACTGAATCAAACTGAGAAAAACATGATCTCTGGGGAACACTAGCTTATATGGTGGTGGTGGTTATGTGCTGTGGAGTTGGTTCCAACTCATAGCGACCCTGTACAGGGTTTCAGAGGCTGTAAATGTTTACGGGAGTAGAAAGCCTCTTCTTTCTCCAGTTGAACAGTTTCAAACTGCTTACCTTGCAATTCACAGCCCAATTGGTAACCACTATGCTACCAGAGCTCCCAGCTTATGTATTTTACTCAAATGATATTTAATACGATTACCACGTATCTTCTTTCTTCTACTATAAACCAACTATTCTCCAGGTATCTCCAGAGATATGCAGTTGAAAAGGACTCTCTGAACCCTTTGCCTGGGTCCCATCATACACATGAAGGGGCTTCAAAAAAGTTCATGGGAAAACAGAATTAAAAGGTAATGGACCACCCAAAGGATGAAATACCTAGGAATAAATGTAACCAGAGAAACAAAGGACTTATACAAAGAAAACTACTACAAGAAACCAAAAGAGACTTACAAAAATGGAAGAATGTATCATGTTCCTGGATAGGAAGACTTAACATTGTGAAAATGTCAATACTGCCCAAAG
>NW_006408540.1:21240206-21254790 GCF_000296735.1 Chrysochloris asiatica | reverse complement strand
TAGAAGCAAAGGTCCCTAGGACCTTCAAGGGAGAAGAGCAGAGAGTGGGACCCTACCCAGAGAATGCCTGAAATGGAGGCTGAGATGATGACATGGAGCGATGGAGCAGCTGGAGACTTTAGATCCAGAGAGGGTGAGCAACTGTGTGCTGAAGACCTGGGGGGTACAGGGGAAGGATTGCAGGGCATACCCTTTGGATGGTTGATGATGCATGGAGGGGATTGTAACCATGACAATGAGACGATATACGATAGAATGAATGTAAAACTAATGTTCTCCCATGTAAACTATCACATAATTCACAATCAAACATTTAAGAAAAAAAAAAAGGTAATGGAATTTTCCCATGAACTTTTTGAGACCCTTATGTGTCCTCCAAGATCCAGTTTCTGGTAAAGCACACAGCATTTCTTCTTGGTGAAGAAAGGACTTCCTACCATCTTAGAAAAGAGTAATTGTTGGTGGTGGGGCCAGTTATGTGCCGTGGAGTCGGTTCTGACTCAAAGTGACCCTATATAGGGTTTCCAAGTCTGTAAATCTTTACCGGAGCAGAAAGCCTCATCTTTCTCCTGAGAAACAGCTGGTAGTTTCAAACTGCTGATCTTGAGGTTAGCAGCTCAGCTTGTAATCTACTACGCTACCAAAACTCTTTAGAAAAGAGTGATTAGGTGGTTAAAATGGATGGGTACTCATGATTTGTGGACATATAGATTTCTGAGATTAATAGCATTGAGAACATTTGCATTGCTCGCTAGCCAACAGAATCCTTTTTAAAGATTAGAAGTGCTTAACTAAGCACAGCTTAGAGAAAATAGAAAGAAGAATCGATATTTGTCATTTGTCTTTACATCCTCCCCCTTCCCAACTGTAATGAAAACAACAATAACATCATAGATCCTCAATTGACATCCAATCAATTGGAAAGGTGATTGTGTTTATAATTCAGAAATTGAAGGAGTATTTAAAATCTAATTATGCATTTAAAAATCTAATTCAAAACAAACTCCTTATGTTCTCGATGGTAGCCATCATGGGATGCAGAAGGAAGAATTGGGCTCAGCCTGAGAAGACAGGTGTTCTGATATTAAAAATAACAACTACCATTTTCTGAGCTTCTATTCTATGCTAGGCACTGCACCAATTACCTTCCTAATCCTATAAAGAGCTGACTCCAATCCACACCATGTTAATGCATTGGACTGCAGAGTTAGTTTCAACCTCAAGGTCAGCAGTTCAAGCTCACCAGCAGCTCCTTGGAAACCCTATACAGGATCACTATGGGTCAGAACCGACTCAATAGCACTTAACAACAACAACTAAGAAGGCAGTGGTAGTTTGGTGGCAGAATTCCCACCTTCCATGGGGGAAACCCAGGTTCAATGCCTGACCACCCATCTGTCCTTGGAGGCTTGTGTATTGCTGCAATGCTGACTAGATGCTGAATAACAGGTGCTGAATGGCAGCTAATAACTATGAACTGAGAAGGCTTAGACAAGTCAACGGACCCCTGCTTTTCTTCACCTTGGAAATGGGAACCCTGAGTCTGGGTTCTGAGAAGTGAAGGGACCCCTCTCTCCCCCTAGTTCTCCACTCCATGGCAGCTGCCCAAGTTGAGCTGTCTGTTTGCTAGAGGAGTTCCACTTATGTATGTGTTCCTTGCTGCAGTTTTCCAACTTGGTTCCCACTCATACTGAAGAAGAAAAGTGTGGGGACAGTTGAGTATTACTAGAGAAGGTGGCTGGCCTGGGCAGGGCAGGTTCACCACTACAGAAGGGGCCACTCCTCTGGTCTTCCTGAGCAAGCAAACTCCAGGACCTCAGAACCTGACCTCAGGGGCATGAGGTGCTATACAGCCCTGGGCTAGAGAATGCTCTTGGTCACCTTGGGAGGCTGACCCTTCCCTGTACCCTCGTTCCGCTTTCACTGGTAGACAATGAGTAACACCAGGTAATATTTTCAAATTGTTGCTCATCATGTCTTGTGTGAAAGACAGTTTATGGAAGTCAGATTATCAAGATTAAGAGTTCAGGTTGGAGAATCAAATATGTCAAAGTAAAGTGCTCTATACATCATGTTATAATCAGATACCATGTGGTGTCTGCAGAACAGGGAACACCTACTATCCCATGGAATGTACAAGGAGACGATTTCCTCTCTTAGACTCTAAGTAGGAAATGGCAATCCCTAGAGGAGGGAGTTTAGCAGGTTCTCTCCTCTCACTCTTTGCCTCACCCCTGAGAATGCTGATACCCCCCAAACTCCGGGGAAACAAAGAAGACAGAGCACAACTCGAGCATCCAGGTTTTGCTCCTTTGGAGCAAAATTGATCAATATTCTGAGTTTGAAACCTATATACTTTTTGAGTAAGTGCACAAATAATGAAGCACTTATAATTACAACTTCCAAATAGGATACATCAACAATGTGGGTCATACAGAAGTGAACCCTCAGAAGCTGTATTATGAATCAGCAGCAGCACACAAATGAAGCCTCATAGTATGTTTCTGAACGAGAAGATGATTCTGTGCATATGAATTCTTTTTAAATTAAGGGAATTTAATCAACATCGAAGGAGTCCTGGTGTGGTGTTGTGGGCTAATGCGCTGGACTGAAAAGTCGGTTTCAACCAAAAGGCTTTTGGTTCAAGCTCACCAACTGCTCCTTGGAAACCCTATACAAAGTCGCTGTGGGTCAGATCTCTGTTGGAAGAAGTGCAGCCAGAGTGCTCCTTGGAAGCCAGAATGGCCAGACTTTGTCTCTCATACTTCGGACATGTTATCAAGAGGGCCAATGATGGAGATCATATTTGTTAAGGTGGAGGGTCAGAGAAAAAGAGGAAGACCCTCAGCGAGATGGATTTTCAAAGTGGCAGCATCAATGGGTGACAACAATTGTGAGGTTGGCCCAGGACCAGGCAATGTTAAGTTCTTTTGTGCACAGGGATGCTTTGAGTCCGTACCAACTCAATGGCATCTAACAACAACAATGGTTCAGAAGTGACTCGATGGCACTTAACAACAACAATAAAATCAACATCCAAAACAGTTTATTGGTGGGGGGCGGGACACAGATTTAAAGCAAAATAATTCTAAAGACTATCATATTATATAAAAATGCTGTTGCTGTTAAGTGCCACCAAGTCAATTCTGACCCAAAGTGACATTATATAGGGTTTCCTAGGATTGGCTGGTGAGCTTGAATGGCCGACCTTGCAGTTCAAGTGACTTTGCAGTCCAGCGCATTAATCCACAGGGCCACAAAATACAGGTACCAAAAATAGTTACAAACTATTGAATAAATTAATACTAAATGTGATTTTGGTTAAAAGTAGTTAAAACAGTATGGCATTAGCATCAATTGGGCACATTAATGGTGGACCAGAATCCCTCTCTTTCCCACAGCCATGAGTTGATTCTGCTCATAATGACACTGTATAGTCTGTTGTTGTTAAATGCCGTCTAGTCAGTTCTGACCTATAGCAACACTCTATAGGGTTCCCTAGGAGTGGCTGGTGAGCTTGAACTGCCGACCTTGCAGTTCAAATGACTTTGCAGTCCAGCTCATTAACCCACAGTGCCACACCAGATCTTTATGGGAACAGAAAACTTCATTTTTCTTCAGGCTGGTGAGTTTGAACTGCCTGAGCTCTGGTAGCATGGTGGTTACGAATCAGGCTGCTAACATCAGGGTCAGCAGTTTGAAACTACCAGCTGTTCCATGGGAGAAAGATGAGGCTTTCTGCTCCCGTAAAGATTTACAGACTTGGAAACCTTGTACAGGGTCACTATGAGTTGGAACCAACTCCATGGCACATAACAACGGTCACAACCACCTTGTGGTTAACAGTCCAGTGCTTATCCTAGAGCACTACCAGAGCTCTGTCTAGAAGAGAATAGAAAAGAGTTTAGTGTATCCTAAAGGCAGAAATTTTTAAAGTGTCGAAGAGAAAAGATGTCAGCTTGAGGACTAAGGTGTGCCTGACCCAAGCCATGGTATTTTCAATAACCTCTTATGGATGCGAAAGCTGGACAGTGAATAAGGAAGATCATAGAAGAATTGATGCCTTTGAATTATGGTCTTGGAGGAGAATACTGAAAGTGTCATGGACTGCCAAAAGAACCAATAGATCTGTTTTGGAAGAAGTGCAGCCAGAGTGCTCCTTAGAGGCCAAGATGGCCAAACTTCGTCTCTCATACTTCGGACATATTGTCAGGAGGGAACAGTCTCTGGAGAAGGATATCGTGCTTGGTACGATGGAGGGTTGGAGAAAAAGAGGAAGACCCCCAATGAGATGGATTGGCCAGGTGGCAGCATCGATGGACTCAAGTGTGGCAACAGTAGTGAGGTTGGCCCAGGATCAGACAGTGTTTCATTCTGCTCTGCATAAGGTCGCTATGAGTCTGTACTGACTCGATGGCACCTAACAACAACAACAAAGGCACAATTTTAATTGGATTGGGCAAAGATTCAGTGGTAATGAGGACAAAATTACTCAGAGTTCTAGAAAGACTTGGATTTTAAAACTATACCTCACTTATTAGGAAAAGGTCAAAATGGATGTCACCTAACAACAACAACAACCTGACTTATTATATTAAAATAAACGAGATGAATGAGAATTAAAATGTAAAACAAATGTAACATACATCAATATTTCTGTAGTTTGAGGGATGAGAAAAGACTTATTAAGGTTAGTTATAAAGAAGAGAAACAATAAATTGATAGACTTTATAAAGTACAATTTTAAATCTTCATGCAAAAAAGTCATTTCACATAAAATTTAAAAGGTAAGCAATACACTGAAAAAAACTTTTCATCATATTTAACAAGGTCAGAAACCCTATTCAATGGGTTGCTATGAGTCAGAACCAACTCTATCACACTAACCACCATAACCCAGCCATTGAATTGGGCCTTGGTGTGGCACTGCGGGATCATCACTGGACTGTTAACCACAAGGTTGGCAATTCAAACCCACCCGCTGCTCTAGGAAACCCTATACAAGAGTTGCTATGAGTCAGAACTGACTAGATGGCATACACCAACAACAACATAGTATTACTTTTCTTACTATATATAAACTATGGGACTTCAGTAAGATGGGCATACCAATATGAATGGCAGAAAAAGATGCAAAAGGTAAATCAGAAAAGATGACATAAACAACTATCAAAAATGGAGTCAAAATCACCTATATTAGTAACAATATAAATTAACGTAATTGTGTATAATTTTTGTCTAATTGACGATTCATATATTAGTTAACTAAAATCAGTGACAAATGAGTTTGAGGGAAAGGTCATTTCATATCTGAGTAGTGCAAAGGTAAATTGAGAAGAAGAATTATTTCATTTTACAAATAAAAACACTTAAACCCGCTGCATAATCTCTGACTCAGCAATTTTAATGCCGGAAATTTATATTAAAATCAAATAATTCATCAAGAAACAAACACTGTAGAGGAGACTCTCAAGAATTAAGTGGATGTGATTACCCTTCTATGCATGTGAAGTAGGCCCTTTGTCCAGTCTCTTCAGTGGTTGCTCAATGGGCTCATGTTCAAAAGTGTCATATGTGGGAGCTATGCCTGGGAACCAACAATATGAAATTCTTTCCAAAGCCACCACTGCTGTGTGCTCAATCTACCAACACAGTAGCTAACTTACGCCCTAACAATGCTATGATTTCCTGGAAGGATCAAAGTGCTATCTGATGGCAGGTTGATTGCGTTGGTATAGCCCCTCAGGATGGGTTTGCCTTTGGGGTAGGTGATGTCCAATGCTGAGATGCTAACTATTGTACACTACCTGTTGACCTCCCAAAAACTGGGGCTACAGATCCTTCTTGGAAGGGGGATCTGGGAAGCATATCACCATGTTTACCACATAGGATGATGGGTCCTGGCTATCAGGAAATAAAGTTCATGGACATACAAATGGCATGTAGTAGCTCCTCTCCCATGACGTCCGATGATCCCTGCCCACTGCTTTTCATTCCCTGGTAAGATTGCATGCATGCATGACCAAGTGAGTCCAGCCTTCCTTTGGGACCATCGCCTTTGCAGACAACTTAGCTGCAACCTCATGAGAGATCTTGAGCCACACTCACTCAGCTAAGCTGCCACACCTGGATTCTTGACCTGATAAATGTTTATTGTTTACAGTAAAAAAATAAATAAAATGAAATAAAATCAAGTGTAGGCTTACTGTTGGTAAAAATTTACTAGCAGGAATTTTTATGAAATTTTTGTCTATAGTAAGGAAAAAAGGGGAGATGACTAGTTAACAAGAAAATATTAGATAAGTAAATTAGAGCATCAGCACTGGATTGCGGACCACAAGATCAGCAGTTTAAAACCACCAGTTGCTCATTGGAAACCTTATACAGGGTCACTATGAGTCATAACTGGCTAGACAACACTTAACAACAACAACAAATAATAATGACATGAAATGATGGCATACATTGTAGTCATCAAAAGTAATATTCACAGAATGTTGTTGTTGTTAAGCGCTACTGAGTTTGGTTCTGACTTTAGCTACCATGTATAGAGTTTCTGAGGTGCTGGTAAGTTTGAAGCTCCGACCTTGTGGTTCAAACCGACCTTGTGGTCCTACATTTATCCTACAGTGCCACACCAGAACTCCATTCACAGAATACTAGGATATAATATCATGGGAAGATGTCTGTGATATATGGATACAAGAAGAAAGACAGAAGGAAAATGACATCATTATATGATCTTATTAGATTTTTTAAAATTAATTTTTATGAGAGTGATAAGTAATTATTTTTCAAATACAAACAATCAGAAGAGAATGTAGTAAAAAAGACAAAGACCAGATTTCCAACTTATAGGTCCCATTCCCCATTGTTTAACATTCAGACCATTGTTTCCAGTATTTTTCTTTATGTACACACACACACACACACACACACACACACACGCTTCTTGTTACACAGGTGACTTTGAGATTATCTTGAGTATTTCACAGACGTGTTTCAATTTTCCCTAGTCTACCTACTTAGTTAATTGAATGAAAACACTATCTACACCAGAAACGAGAGAGGAAATATTGAAAAGATGAAAGAAAGAAATGAAAGGAAGAAGAATAAAAGGTAGGGGAATTAAGGCAAAGAAGCAAAGTCTATTAATGTAGATGTTTTCATCAAAGAGCATAAAAAGTTAGAATTAGAAATATTAATCCATTTTTTGTTCTCCAACTTCTGGAAATTACAGTGGATGAAGTTGACAATGGGTGCATAGTGGTTACCCCTACACTTACACAGACACCCGTGTTTTCTACTAGAAAAGAGGTAGGATTGCATCTCTGAATTCATTTGGATAGAATGGGTATAATCAACCCCTGTAGTCCTGGTCTTAGAGCCCTATGAGACTGTCATTCAGACTCTAGCCCAACAGAGCTTCTACTCCTAGCTAAGTCTTCTTCACCAAGAGTGTAATGTCAAATAGATGTAGGGGTAGGAAAGTTAATTCTCATTGACTTACATCCTCCTAAGAGCCAAGCTCTGGTAGCATAGTGGTTATGAATTGGGCTGTGAACCGCAAGGTCAGCAGTTCAAAACTACCAGCTGCTCCACAGGAGAAAGATAGGCTTTCTGCTCCTGTAAAGATTTACAGCCTCGGAAACCCTGTTCAGGGTCACTATGGGTCGGAACCGACTTGACAGCACTTAACAACAACAACAACAACAGTAAGAGCCAATCACTAGAACAGAAATTCTAATTACCAATTGCTCAATTGTTAAATCTTTTACAGGGCAAGTTTAATATAGCAGTTCATTCTTCTAGCTAACTTTTGTTATTAGTACCAAATTATCTTTTATTTATGGTATATTTTAAGATAAAGCCATAGTTAATATGACTTTGATGTCATCTTTCTTAGACAAACAAAACAGGATAAAATATATTAGGTATATACACATTTCAATGCGTTGGCTAATACCTGAATTGTGTTTTTAAAGTCAGATACAAAGATGCAAAAATCACACACACACACACACACACACACACACACACTCACACACGATGAAATACATGCATAGACATACTTAAAAAGAAAACCAGATATAGTCTTATGCTGTTCTGTATTTTGCTTGTTTTACTTAACAATAATGGTAAGAGTTTCTAGGTTAAAGTTGTATATTACACGCACTCATCTAATTAATTTTTTTCTCCAATCACAAACAAAAGCATAAAAGGAGTTTCTAAAAGTAAAATTTGAGAAGAACTAGAAGACGAGGTAAGACAACAGCACCACAACTTTGAACACTGGAAAGTAGAAGAGTAAACGGTAGCTGATTTTACGAATCTCGGGCACATGTTGTTCATTTCATTGACTATAGTCTGCTCCGCGTACCGTCATGTAGCCCACTTCTTCTTGTGCTTTTTGTAAAGGCCTTGGTGAACGCTGGTGATAACCTGTGGAATTCAGCCAGTGTCCATCTAGGATTTCAGTTTTTTAATGAGGGTCAAAGTAGCTGTTGGAGAATATCACAGTTCTCTGAGAATTTAGGTGACGAATTAAAAAAGCTAAAAATGGGTCTGGAATCAATCTTTTATTCCCAAAAGCAATCCTCAGTTGATATGGTTGGCACAGGAGAGAGTTGTACAAAAAAGTGCAAATGTTGAGAACTTGAATGACTTTGAATTTATATGAGACAGAAACCCCATTTAGGACATTTACAACATTTATGTGTTTATCTCCTCACTCTGAATGGATGTCTGGGGAGATCAGTTGTAAGATAAAAATCCCTTTTTTGCAAAGGATTTGAACAATTTTGTTTTTATACTAAACATACAGTGAAAGAAATGTAGATCTTCGTTGGCATCTAAAGATCCTTATTAATCCTCCTTGAGTACTTTTTTTCTGCTGCTACAATTTGCTGTCACACACTTTCATAAAGTGTGAGGATTACACAGAGGACTCACAGGAGAAGACATTTATCTTCCATACAGAACCTGTCTTTTCAATTACTCTCTACACAAATTATATTCTTGCATTCTCTTGCTAACTCAGAGTTTGGTATTACTTTTTTTTTTAACTGGAAATTGTATTTTTAAGAAACCTAACTGCTTTGCTTTACTTGTGCATAGCAAGTAGAAGAACAGACATGAAACATTATAGGAAACTGTGTTGCTCCAAAAACATTGCAGGGTTGGATGATGCGAAAACCTTTATCAAACATGGGCCCCTGGCACCACTCACAACAGGAAGTCCTGAAATTAAAGAAACAATAAGTCAATAGTGAGCAAATTTTTCCGTGAAAAAAAAGAGGAAGAAGTAGAAAAAGGCACTGCGTTTGATGCTGTGTAACACTCAAAATAGTTCAAAATATGACCTTTATATTGATTTAACTCTCACCATCCAGATGAGAGAGAAGAAATGGAAGAGGAAGAAATGAAGTACTGAAAGAATTAGACAGTAAAGGAGACATGTGTGTAATAAAGGCCTAGTACACAAACACAAAAAAAAGAGTGTATGTGGAGCAAAAAATACTCTACAGACAGACTCAAATTGAAAAATGACAATTATCTATGGAAAATGTCTTATAGGAAATTACTATTTCTTTTTATAATGTTTTTGTGTACTTTCTAAATTTTTTATAATAATATGTTATTTTCATAATTCAAATACATCATTTTAGAAATAATTTTTATAGAAGAGTGATACTAGATGTCAAGATTTTATCCTTAGCGTGCTTATTGCAATAATAAAGTAGCATCCAATCCTGAATAAATAAATAAATTAGAGCACAGTATAGATGCTCCTCGGAAATCCTACACAGGGTCGCTATGGGTCAGAACCAATTTGACGGCACTTAGGAACAACAACAGAGCACAGTATAGGGTTAGAATTCATATAGATTTTAAAACACTGACAATCAGCTTTTTAAAAAAGACGGCAATAAAGGCAACAATAATAATAAGATGATAAAGACAACACTAATGAAAAGACAACATTAATGCTAATACTGACTTATTAACAATTCATATGAGAAACCTAAATGTCCAGGGAATATAAGAAAATTTTCTCAGTCTCACTAGTAGCAGGAAATACAAATTAAGATAGCAAAACAACAACAACAACAACAAAAAAGCATTTCATAGTCATCAAATGGGTAAAATGTAAGACTCAGACAATAAAACGTTTGGCACAAATGATAGCCAACAGGTGCCTTCAAATTGGTCCAAGTCACTCGTAGTGACTCCACAGAGTAGAACTACCTCATAAGGTTTTCTAGCTGTTATGTTTACAAAGCCGATGCCAGGTCTTTTTCTTAAGGCTCTGCAGGATGTGTTTGGACAGTCAACCCTTCGCTTAACAACCTAAACATTAACCACTTGTGCCACCAGGCCCTTCATATTCTCTTGTTGTTAAGTGCCCTCTACTTTGTTCCAACTCTTAGTGACCCTGTATAGGAGAGCCTAGGCTGTACATGACCAATTTAAATCTGATAATCGTTTAATTTACTATGCCAGGAGTCAAATTGAAAAGGAATGGCGTCACATTAATCATCAAAAAGACCATTTCAAGATCTATCCTGAAGTACAATAATGTCTGGGATATGATAATATCCAGACACCTATAAGGAATACTCCATCAACTCCATGGCACATTACCACTACAAGGAAGACCAGTTGATATCATGACTGTTCAAATTTGTGCACCAACCACTAAAGCCAATGATGATGAAATTGAAGAATTCTACCAACTTCTTCACTCTGAAATTGATCAAACATGCAATCAAGATAATTACTGGTGATTGGAATGTGAAGGTTGGAAACAAAGAGTTGTTTAGGACAGTTGTTGTTGTTGTGAAGTGCCGTTGAGTTGGTTCCGACCCATAGCGACCCTGTATAGGGTTTCTGAGAAGCAGCTGGTGAGCTTGAACTGCCGACCTTGCAGTTCAAACAGTTTTGCAGTCTGATGCTTTAACCCATAGCGCCACACCAGGTTTAGGTCAGTAGTTGGAAAATATGACCTTAAAGATCGGAATGATGCTGGAGAGCGCATGAGAGAAATTTGCAGGACCAATGACTTATTTATTGGGAACACATTTTTTAAACAGCATAAAAGGTGACTGAATACATAGACTCCACCAGATACAATAGACAGAAAGCAAATTGAATATATCTGTGGGAAAAGATGGTGAAAAAGATCAATAATATTAATCAAAACCAGGCCAGGGCTGAACATGGAACAGATCATCAACTGCTCATATGAAAGTTCAGGCTGAAGCTGAAGAAAATTATAACAATTTAATGAAAGCCAAAATATGACCTTGAATATATCCTGCTTGAATTTAGAGACCAACTCAAGAAAAGATTTGATGCACTAATAGTAGAAGACCAGAAGAATTGTGGGATAATACCAAGAACATCATATAAGAAGAAAGCAAAACACTATTTTAAAAAAAAACAAGAAAGAAAATATCAAACTGGATGTTACAAGAGACTCTGAAACTTGCTTTCTATCATAGAGATATGTTAAAGCAAATGGAAGAAATGAAGAGGTAAAAGAGTAGAGCAGAACATTTCAAAGGGCAGCTCAAGAAGACAAAGTCAAGTATGATAAGGAAATGTGCAAAAATCTGGAGTGAGAAAACCAAAAGGGAAAAACATACTCAGCATTTCTCAAGCTGAAAGAATTGAAGAAAAAATTAAAACCTCAATTTGAAATACTGAAGAATTCTATGGGTAATATATTGAGTGATGCAGAAAGCATCAAAAGAAGATGGAAGAAATACACAGAGTCACTGTACCAAAAAGAAATGGTCCAACCATTTTAAGAGGTAGCCTATGGTACTGAAGGAAGAAGTCTAAACTGCACTGAAGGTATTGGCAAAAAACAAGGCTCCAGGAATTGACAGAACACAAATTGAAGTCTTTCAACAAACTGATACAGCACTGGAGGCACTTACTTATCTATGCTAAGAAATTTGGAAGACAGCTACCTGGCCAACTGATTGGAAGAGACCCATATTTGTGCCCATTCCAAATAGAGGTGATCCAAATAAATGAGGAAATCATTGGACAATATCATTAATATCTAATTCAAGTAAAGTTTTGATAAAGATAATTTAAAAATCTCTGTAACAGTACATTGAAAGGGAACTTCCAGAAACTCAAGCTGAATTCCAAAGAGGATGTGGAATGAAATGTCATTGCTGACATCAGATGGATCTTGGATGAAAGCAGAGAATACTAGAAAGGTGTTTATCTGTGATTTATTGACTATGCAAAGGTTTTTGGCTGTGTGGATAATGAGAAACTATGGATAACATTTGGAAGAATGGGTATTACAGAACAATTAATTGTGCTCATGAAAAGCCTGTACATAGACCAAGAGACAGTGGTTTGAGCAGAACAAGGGAATACTGAATGGTTCAAAACCAGGAAAGGTGTGTGCCAGGATTGTAATCTTTCACCATACTTATTCAATCTATATGCCAAACAAATAATCCAAGAACCTGGATTATATGAAGAAGAACATGGCATTAGGATTGGAAACAGTTCCCCCTGTCCCCCCCTCCCCCCGCTCGAAACGTCTTTTCAATTAATTGACTGCTCATAGCAAACTTCATCATAGAGTTGATTATATTATGTTAGACCACATCATGGCGACAGCTACATCTCAACTCTCAAATCACTAGGAATCCTGGTCCAGTCAAGTTGACACAAAACCTTAATTATCACACTTAACTGATAATGATCAAAGACTTTAGTGTGGATTGCACCTCAGTGTAAAGAAAATGAAAATCCTCACAACTGGACTGATAAATAACATGATAAATGGAGAAGAGATCAAAGATATCCAAGACTTTACTTGGAGCCACAATTAATGCTCGAAGCAGCAGTCAAAAATTCAAATGATGTTGCATTAGCCAAATCTGCTACAAAAGACCTCTTTAAAGTGTTCAAGAGCTATTTTGGTGCCTGGATTCAGGTGGGATCTACTTAGGATTTGCGGAACCCACAGAGCTACCAGACTAGCATTAATCAGTCACCTTGCCCCCAGCTGTTTTGTGGTCCTAATAGACACTGAAACTAGCTCTATCAAGAACCTCCACGAACTGCTTGAGTGCCTTTGCTAACCATTCTGAACTTTGTCCTTGGATAAATGTTGTCATTTTTATTTCAATTAGGTTGATTATTCCAAGGTGTGCATACCTCACTATTGTTATTCTTCCCTTCAGAGACCTATTGTTTACCTGACAATTGAGCCATGGGGTTGAGTACACTTCCAGACCTATAGGAAGTATAAGAACCATAATCTCCGAGGTTCCTCCAGTCTCTATCTGACCAGAATGGCTGGTCTGTTTCATGATTTTGAGTTTTGTTCCACAATTTTCTCCCACTCCATTGTGGATCTTCTAATGTGATTCCATTCAGAGCTGTTGGTGGTGGTAGCTTTGCATGATCTCGTCTTTCTGGTGTCAGGGTCATGGAGACAGATGTTTGTGTAGTCCTTTAGTTCATTGGACTAATTGTTTCCATGTGTTTTCAATTTTCTTTCCTTTTCTTTCCTCTCCATAGGGAGAGACAAATACTTGCCCCATAGATGACTGCTCACAAGCTTTTAAGACCCTAATTACTACTCACCACAGTAGGATGTAGAACACTGTCTTTCTGGACTGTGTTATGCCATTTGACCTTGCTGTCCCCTGAGATGTCCCCTGGTCCAGCAACTCATTCCTTAAAGGTGTTTGGTTAAGTCTAAGAAGTTTTTATAACTTTGCCTGCTGTGTGCTTTACCACATTAGTGGCTATATTTGCAGCAAAGGTAAATACCCATTTACAAAGATCATCTATCAAACCTATATATATATTTGTGGGTATACTCCCACTCTCCCTCCCACACCCACTCAGCCTGCATGTCTCTCCATGCATCTACCTGTAGATCCCCATTCCTGTGGGACTGTGTGTATAACAGTATTTATCTCTGTGGTCTTTAACTCTTGCACTCCTTCTGGGTCTTCCCCTGGCTCCATCATATTTTTGCTAGTCTCCTTCTTATTGTATATTGCCTTAATCTTCACTCAAGTTAACACATGTCTGTCTACCCTCTAAACAATGAATTATGCTCATTTCTCCTCTGACCCCTGGTACTCATCAAAGAATGTCTCTTTTAGTGTGAAAATCTTTTCTTGACTTTTTACAATACTGGTCTTGTACAATGTTTGGCCTTTCATGACTAAATCATTCCACTCAGCATAATGTCCTCCAGGTTCATCCATGTTTTGAGGTCTTTCATGGATTCATCATAATTCTTTAACACTACAGAGTATTCCATTGTGGGTATGTACCAAAGTTTGCTTGTCCATTCTTCCATTGCTGGGCATTTAGCTGTTTCCATCTTTTTGCTATTGTAAATAGTGCTGTGATGAACATAGGTATGAATATATTTATTCATGTCCTGGCTCTTATTTCACTAGGATCTATATCAAGTAGAGGGATTGCTGGGTCATATGGTATTTCTATTTCTAACTTTTTGAGAAAGCACCATATCATTTTCCATGGTGGCACTGGTTTCATTCCGCCAGCAGTGTATAAAGGTTCA